>NC_138974.1:87309613-87909613 GCF_055761805.1 Camellia sinensis
CTAATCAACGGACAGCCAGTGTTTCATTCTCTACCCCCTGTTGCCAGGAGAAAACCAAGAAAGCGCAGTGTATCAGAATAGAGATTGTCAGAACAGTGGGTTACTCCATTAGAGGACAATAGGGCTGAGGTCTCGATTGTTGCTATAGAAATAGACATACCAGTTAGTCGGATGGATCAGCAAAATACATCAGGGATGGAAGCCCTAATGCGCCAGATGCAGGAGAGCATGAGACAAATGCAGGAGGACGTTGCCCGCCAAGCAGAGTTCTCTAAACAGCAGGCCGCAATCATGGCCCAGCAGGCCGAGCTGATTACCAGACTGCAATAGCAGAATGCGGCATTTGCTTCACATCAAGTCCCTCCTCCGCCAGGGGCTCCATTACCCGAGCAGGCACCTACTGTCCAGAACGCTCTGTCTAACACCCAAAACACTGTGCCAAATATCCAGAACCTACAAGAGGACACGAACCTTCCAACGGGGCCAGCTCCGCCCCCGCTTCCGCCTCAGCTGTCCAAAACCCATACACCCAACCACCCGGACTCTCCCTTCGAGTTCGAAATTGACCATACAGCTCTGAAACCGAGCAAGCTTGAGAAGCTCTTTAAGAAATCCCAAGGAATAAAGGCTATTCCGGATATCGAGGACGGATATACCGATGTGGCCATGACATTGCCCGATAGGTTCAAGATGCCGCAAATTGACCGTTTCGACGGATCCGGGGACCCCATGGTCCATCTTTGGCTATTCTCAGACATCCTGCGGCCAATGGGCCTAACCCGACCACAGAAGCTTTCGCTGTTCGGCCGAACCCTGTCGGGTGTGGCCGCCATCTGGTACGCGAAGTTAGAGGATGAGGTGAAGAGAAGCTGGGATGAAATGGCAAAGGCCTTTGTCGCACAATACTCGTACAATACTCAGATCGAGATTACAACTCGTGATCTCGAAACGACAAGGCAGGAGCCCAAGGAAACTTTCTCAGACTTTGTGACCCGGTGGAGGGCCAAGGCGTCGATGATGACTTTGAGGCCCACTGATAAGGACCAAATCCGGATGATTGTGCGCAATCTCCAACCAAAGTTGATGCAGAAAATGATTGTACTCCCTTCCCCACTTTCTCAGATTTACACGAGATGGGGGTACAAATCGAAGACGTAATGAAACAAGGTCTAATTGACCAGGATAGGGAGCAACCGAGGAGGACTTTTAACCGTAACAACAATGCAGGCCTGAGTGGCGCTGCAAACGCAAGAGCTTCAGAGGTCAGCATGGTCACCACCATTCCTCCTCCCCTTCCAAGGCCTATGGCAGCCATACCCTTCTCCGGTGCATCCGGAAGCAATACTCAAACCTCTAAATACCCGCCCAGAGGCCAAAGAACCTTCACCCCACTATACATGCGTTTGTCTAAGGCTCTGGGGTCTTGATCAGAAAGGGGCATCTAAAACCCCTAGAGCCGAGGCCATTGCCAAACCCACTCCCTCCCTCTCACAACCCAGCCAAGTACTGTGCATATCACCAGCAGCACGGCCACGATACTGACCAATGTTTCAGGCTGCGTCACGAGATTCAAGACCTCGTTGACAAAAATGTGATTTTGCCGCCAGAAAAACCCAACGTCACAACCAACCCCCTCCCTACACACAACCAAACTCCACCTCCCAAAAGAGTCAACCTTATCCAGACTGGGGTCGTGTCTTACGATCCTAGCATCTACATTACTCCTACCCACCTACCTAAGCCGGAGGTGTTCCTCCCCGACTGCACTGACTTCTTGTGCATGTTGGACATCTCCACAACCCAACCAGAGCCGACGGTGGTGACCATCAAAGATGGGGCAGGGCAAACGTCAGGAGAGAATGGGATTGTTGAGTCTGGGATTGAACAAAGTTTTGTTGGGGGAGCCTATGATCCGAGTGAGTACATCTTGTCAACAAGCCAGATGGGGCTGGGTATAGAATTGCCAGAGAAAGAAGAGCTATGTGTGATCCAGGGGGATGGATTTGAGCAAGGAGCATATGATCTGACAGCGGTAGAGGAGGACTTTGCCAACCTATAGTTTTTCGATGATCAAGAATCAGGAGATACGGCAGTCAACTGGTTCGACTATGAGGAATCGGCAGAGGCCACTGGATGGCTCGATGATCAACCAGATATAGTGGGAGAATCCCAACCAGAGCAAGGCCCGGCAGGGGTAAGGGTATCAGTTGTGGCTGGAAGGGCCGGAAGTCAGAATACATTGCCGGAGAACGCCGGTACAAAGAATTTCACTCGGGATGGAAGCATTGTGAATGCAGGGAAGGTTGAACAACAAGCTGCACTGACGCAGATAAAACAAAAGGGTTCTGAGAGAATCGGGAAAGCCAAGATCCAGGAAGGGATCGAAAGTGCTGCGGGCACGAGAACAGAGGATGCTGTGGGCATGCAGACTGAAAGTGCTGTGAGCACAAACATGCCCGAACCAGACAGGTGCCTCTTGTATGCCAGCGGAATGTGGTGGGAAGACGATGACTTATGTCTTGCCCACACAGACGAAGACTGGGGAAGTAGCCAACCAGATGACACTTGGTACCTCGATGAGGTTGACCACATGACAAGAAGCAGGCGGTACTTCAAGCCCCCGCACCTAGACCAACCCGAGGCATCCAGGAAGGATAGAGAAGCTGAGAAACAGAAGGGGAAGCAGATCGAAGAGGAAGCTGTGCTGAAACAGCTAAAGAAGATACAAGCAGACATCTCCATCTGGGGACTGCTTATGGCATCGTGAGTGTATAGACAAGCTGTCTTATCTGCTATGGACAAGTCCAAACTCTCCATAGATACTACACCAGAACAGCTGGTTGGGCTGGTTTTTCCAGGAGGAGGTTCCCCGGCATTAACCTTTTTAGACAAGGAACTACTGCCTGAGGGCACAAATCACAACAAACCCCTTTACATTTCCGTGGAATGTAGAGACAAGTGGATACCGGTGGTACTTGTTGATACCGGGTCCGCTATCAATGTCTGCCCAACCAGAACAGCGTATGCAATCGGTTTGAAGCCTGCGGACTTCGTGCCGACTACTCAAGTGATCAGAGCATACGATAATACCAGCAGGGAAGTGATGGGGACTGTCAAAATTCAAACCAAGGTTGGTCCAGGACAACACAACATTGAATTCCATGTCTTGGACGTTCCCGCAACCTTTAACCTACTTTTGGGGCGACCGTGGTTGCACCAGGTCAAGGCAGTCTCTTCCACTCTACATCAGATGCTGAAGTACCCTCACGGGAAGGGGGTAGCGATTGTTTTTGGAAATTCATCAATCCATCCGCCGCCGGAAGTGTCCACACCTGTCTTGGAAATCGAGCATAGCACTGAGGATGTGTTCTTATCAGGGTTCACTTTGGCTGAGGCTCGAGTGGTACAGAATGTTATGGCTGTGAATGAGGGGGTGTACGTCAGTGCTCAATCCGTCTACCTCATGAACAAGTTACAACACATCCCCGGAATGGGATTGAG
The DNA here is from genome assembly GCF_055761805.1 of Camellia sinensis. Lineage (NCBI taxonomy): Eukaryota > Viridiplantae > Streptophyta > Magnoliopsida > Ericales > Theaceae > Camellia > Camellia sinensis. The sequence continues at coordinate 87,313,115 of NC_138974.1, forward strand.
AAGAAGCGGCCGGAAAGGTGTCGCGGCATTGGCCGAAGTGCCACACAACCCTCACACCTTTGGATTGGGTTATCTGCCCACCAAAGAGGACTGGGTGAGGAAGGGTAAAGAGATGGCCGGAAGAGCCAGAGCAAAGAAGGCTGGGAAGCCTTTCGAATTAATGCATAGGCCCATTCAGGGTACCCTAAACGGACGCTTCGTCCGGGAGGGGGAGGACTTTCCGTTTTGCGGCTTCCCAGAACCATGGTTGAACGCGGAGAGGGAGCGCGTGCCTGGTTTCGAGATTTTCTTCGACCTGCAACTACCCGGGGATGACGTTGCCGAAGGGCAGACAGACCCATCAGCTGAGGTTAAGCAGTGTAAGGCAATGGATTCTGAGAGCACCGAACTTGAGATGGGGGTAGTGCTGGCGTATCTACTTTCAGATCCTTCGATCGAGCAAAAGTGCTTGGGGAATAACTCCTCGGTTTCCATGATTGAGGATGAAACAGCTGCGGGCCTTCCAGCGACTATCTTGGATGCATCTATCGCACCCTCTCTCACTTAGCAGTACGAGGAGGGATTTTTGTCCAGCAACATCGGGTCAGGTAGTGAGCCGGAATCTGATTCCACCGAGTCCTGTGAGTCGGAATCAGGTTCCAGCTCGACTAAGTCTGAGTCTGGTAATCCTGGGGATGATAACCCGGATGCCACAGTTATGTCCAGGTCGTCTTTTTCTTTCTCATTTGAGTCTGTTGTAACCGAGAATTCGGACGATTTGGATGAGCTTAGTGAGAATCAAGTGACTGTGGTTTCTGAGTACTTTTCTGTGCCCTTAATTTATTGCATAAACTCAGACTTTCAAAATTTTGATGAAAACGACGAGGACGAAATTCCTCCGATTTTGCAACGTTTAATTGAGCAGGAGCAGGAGAGATTTGTCAAACCCTTAACGGATGAAATCATTACCGTGAACATTGGTACTGAGGAGGACCCGCGGCTGGTACAGATCGGGTCCACGCTGTCTTCGGAGGAACGCGAGCGCTTAGTCGTTTTATTAAAAGATTTCAAAGATGTTTTCGCGTGGTCCTACGAAGACATGCCTGGGATCGATCCTGAGATTGTACAGCACCGGATCCCCCTTGACCCCGAAGCTCGACCTGTTAAGCAGAAACTCAGAAGGATCCGCCCCAACTGGGCTCTCAAGATTAAGGAAGAGGTCACCAAGAAGATCGACGCAGGCTTCCTACTGGTATCCGAATACCCGACTCGGTTGGCCAACATCGTTCCAGTGCCAAAGAAGGATGGCAGGATCCGGGTATGCGTGGATTTCAGGGATTTGAACAGAGCTAGTCCGAATGACGACTTTCCCTTACCGCATATTGATGAGTTGGTGGATTTTACCGCAGGGCATGCTTTACTTTCGTTCATGGATGGCTTCTCAGGGTACAATCAGATAGTAATGGCACCAGAAGACAGAGAAAAGACTGCATTCACCACCCCGTGGGGAACATACTGCTACAGAGTAATGCCGTTTGGGTTGAAGAACGCCGGAGCTACTTATCAACGGGCCGCGAACACGATATTACACGACATGATCCACAAAGAGCTTGAGGTGTACGTAGACGACATGATTGTCAAGTCCAAGGAAAGAGAGGGCCACTACACCGCCTTGCAAAAGTTCTTTCAAAGGATCAGGGAATTCCGGTTGCGGCTAAATCCTCAAAAATGTACTTTCGGTGTTACAGCGGGAAAAATGCTGGGGTTTTTGATTACACAAAGGGGCATCGAGGTCGACCCTTCAAAGATCAAGGCCATCTTAGAAATGCCACCACCAAGGACTGAAAAGGAAGTGCGAGGCTTTCTAGGTAAAGTGCAATTCATAAGACGGTTTATCTCAAAATTAACCTTGACTTGTGAATCACTTTTTGGTCTCCTGAAGAAAGGCAAGAAATTCCAATGGGACGGCCGATGCCAAACAGCTTTTGAACAGATCAAGAAATATTTAAAGAACCCGCCCGTGTTGTCGCTACCAGAACCGGGGAAACCGTTGATATTGTACCTTTAAGTGACTGAGACTACAATGGGCTGTATGCTCGCACAAGAATTGGAGGATAAGGTGGAGAGGGCCATCTACTATCTGAGTAAGAAGATGTTGGACTACGAGACCCGCTACACTCCGCTTGAGAAGGCTTGCTTGGCTTTGGTATGGGCTACCAGGAAGCTGCGGCACTACTTGTTAGCTCACTCCATAATGTTGGTTTCACGACTAGATCCCATCAAATACCTTTTCGAGAAACCGGCACTTACGGGTAGGCTAGCTCGTTGGCTGCTGTTGCTCTCCGAATTCGATCTGAAATACGTAACACGCAAGTCAGTCAAAGGAAGAGCAGTGGCAGAGTTCTTGGCCGATCATCCAGTCGAAGGAGATGAAGCAGTTGAGTACTTGTTCCCAGATGAAGCCATTTTGCACATCGACGACGAATATTGGACGATGTACTTTGACGGAGCATCAAGTCAATACGGGTATGGGATAGGAGTGTTGCTGATAGCACCCGAAAATTCCCGTATCCCTCTAGCCTTCAAACTCTGGTTCAAAGTCTCGAACAACGAAGCAGAATATGAGGCATGCATTGCCGGCCTAGAAGCGGCCTTGGAACTAGGGGCAAGACGTTTGGACGTCATCGGGGATTCAAACCTTGTTGTGTCTCAAGCAAACGGAGACTGGAAAGTCAAAGAAGAAAAGATGATGATGTACCATCAGACCTTGGACTTGCTAATCCCTCGGTTTGAAAAGCTAAACTTTGCTCATCTTCCAAGAGAGAACAACAGGTTCGCAGATTCTCTAGCAACTCTATCTTCCATGATAGACATCCCATTTGGAATCCGGATGCGTCCAGTCGTCATTGACCAGAAATTTGCGCCAGCCTACGAGTCGGTCGCTGCTATAGATGAGGTTCAGGACGAAAACCCCTAGTATTACGACATTTGGAATTTCATGGAAAAGGAAGCATACCCGCCAGGGGTAAATGCCAAGGATAAAAGGGCAATAAGAAGAATGGCCGTCTAGTTCATCATCTGTGGGGGTAAGCTGTATAAGAGAGGTCATCTGGGAATGCACAAGCTGTGTGTTGAAGCCGAGGAATCGAAGCGCCTGATGGAGGCCATCCATGGAGGAGAATGCGGTGCGCATATGAACGGAGTAATGCTAGCACGGAAGATCCTCAGACAGGGTTATTACTGGTCCACCATGGAGGAGGATTGTATTAGTTTTGTTCGGCGATGCCAGTAATGTCACATTCATGCAAACCGTATGAACATCCCGCCGTCGAAGCTGTACAACATGACTTCCCCATGGCCTTTTTCAGTTTGGGGAATCGATGTGATCGGGGCTGTCACTCCGAAGGGGTCAAATGGGCATGAGTTCATCCTAGTTGCGATAGATTATTTCACGAAGTGGGTCGAGGCCCAATCATATGCGGTGTTGAAGGCGTCACATGTTGCAAAGTTTATCAGAAACAACATCATTTGTCGCTATGGGGTCCCAAACAAGATCGTTTCAGATAATGGTTCCCACTTCAAGAAGGAAGTGATAGACTTGTTGGAGAAATAGAACGTGGCTTTTCATAAGTCATCTACATACCGGCCGCAAACCAACGGAGCGGTCGAGGCCGCCAACAAGAATATCAAACACATACTGCAGAAGATGGTGGAAACCTACCGGGATTGGCCAGATTAGCTGCCATTTGCTCTGTGGGGCTACAGGACTTTAATCAGAACTTCTACTGGAACGACTCCGTATTCATTAGTTTATGGGATGGAGGCCGTTCTACCTATCGAGATTGAGGTTCCGTCATTACGAGTATTGGCTGAGTGTCAAATAGCCGAAGCAGATTGGCAGCAGAGCAGATTTGAGGAACTCATGCTTTTTGAGGAGAGAAGACTGAAAGCGCTGTACCATGTTCAAGGCTATCAGCGCAGAATTTCCCGGGCTTTCAACAAGAAGGTTAAGTCCAGGAATCTAAAGGAAGGAGATTTGGTGCTCAAGGACAACTGAGCTCCCATCCACGACCCAAGGGGCAAGTTCAAACCCAATTGGACTGGTCCCTACATCATCAAAGCTATCTGGTCAGTTGGAGCTGTGGTTCTGATGGATCTAGATGGCCTAGAGTTTTCCCAACCGATCAACATGGACAAGCTGAAGAAATATTACCCCTAAGAGGCTCGCTAGGCCGAAAACCCGAAAGGGCGACCTAGGCAAAAGTTAGAGCACAAAAAATTGGAAAATATAAAAACTGAGCTCGCAAGGTTGAAAACCCGCAAAGGGCGACCTTGGCAAAAGTTAGAGCGTAAAAGGAGAGTGAAAATACCCGAGTGAACCTAAGCCTGAACTACGTAAGGCTTGATTCCCATCTTTGGGATACGTAGGCAACTTCACCTTGAAGTTCAGCCATAAACTCTCCCCCGATCAACATTGTCCATTTTGACCATCTCGGTCATCTTTATCCATCAGCATTTATCGCGATCTCCGGTACAGTGCTATTCAGACTAGGGGCAACTTTCCGTTGCCGCGATAGTGCAGAGCTATTCAGACTAGGGGCAACTTTTCGTTGCCATGCAGTGCCGCGGTACTCTTCAAACTAGGGACAACTTTCCAGTTGCAGGGATCTGGGGTTGTGCATCTCAGTGACAGATCTTAGGCGTGTCCAGTTCTGATCCATATCGAAAATGGTTTTGAAAAGTTTTAATAAAAGTTGACTTCGTTCAAATTAATCTCTTTACAACTAAGACCATTTTTGGACCAAAGCGGAAAATTTTCAGTACCACAACCTTCAATTTCATTGATTTCAAAACAGAGTTCTCCTGCTCTTGCATACAATCGACGTTGCTTTTTATTACATTCATAAAGAAAACTTGAAAGTACTAATAAAGCAATAAATCTAGGGCATAGTCGAGTCAAGTGTCCCTGCGCCCCCTCCCAGAGCTGGTCGAAGCCTCTGAAGCCAAGCTAGGCCCAACCTGTGCCTCCTCGTTGAGCCAATCCAAGCACTCGTCAGACAAAGTGCAACTGAAAGTGGGAGCAGGAGCCAGGAGTTCTCTAGTCGTCCATGCTGTGGCATATCGGGCAAGTTGTGCACCTCAGACCGGGAAAGCAGCCGGGTACTCAATCCCCTCTGGTGGGCAGATCTGATCATGACCGAACTGGCGCAGGAACTAGAACGGAAAGTAGAACACACAGTGGGTTAGACCAATCAACTGGATCCCGATCAGCCAGGACATGCTATAGCTCATTGCCGGGAGGTTGAGCCAAGGACAACGCCAAGCAATGCGATCTGCGAACAAATTGCACATCCAGTCAAACCACCACCCTTCGTCAGGGGTATCAACTAGGCACTGTCAAAAGAAATAGCCTCGGGCTCAGTAGGCCGGGTAAGAGTCCACAACCTGTAATTTGTCCATTAACCATACCTGGGGGAGGGATGAAAAATGAGAGAATAAAGAATAGAGAGGTGTACGATGAGAGAAAAATAAGACAAGGGTTTTGTGAGAAAAATCGAGCCTGAGGGCCGAGTGATGTGAGCAAATACATATGTAAGATTGGGTGGGAAATATTGCCTGCAGTAGCAGTGGACTCCTAGCAAATCTAGTCGTCTCCCGGCGATAGACAGAATCCAAGCCCATCAGCGTCTCGGCCAAGGTCATGGCGATACAGCTCTTTCCTTCTCTCAGGCCCTGAGCAACTTCAATCAAACGAATGCTAGCTCTGCCGAAGCCCGGGGAAAGCAAAAAGTGAGACAGCAAGCACAAGCAAAGGGTGTGTTGCCGGAAACCTTGCCAATAATGGTTGCTGCAGTCACCGGCGCGGTGAGTCCACACATCCGCCCTAAAGCTTGGGCGTGGCCAAAGCGGAACTGGGGCAAGATCTCTTCATGACTTTCAGATTCCACCAAAACTTGAAAATCTTCAAAAGTTGGACATACCTCTTGACTGCCGAAGCTAAAGACGTGCGTCACCGGGTTTCAAAACCTCGCCGCGGCATGGAGGAAAGGGAGATGCAGCGGAGTGCGACTCAGCGTGAATAGTGCATTCAAGCCGAAACCCTGGAAGTTTAACTTTTCCGAGCCATCTAGAGAAGCGATCCAAGCTGTGAGATTTTCAACGAGAAACGCCTCCATTTTTGTGCAAAACTAAGATGAATTGAATCAAAGCACGGAGCTAAGGCTTTAAAAGAGGGAAAAACACTATTCAGGAGGACAAGTGTCAAAAATTGGGCGGCTGCAGGGTTAAGTGGCCGGCCGGCCACTTTTTCTGGCAGGCCGGCTACTTCTTGTTACAAAACTGGCCGGTGGCCCCCTCTCTGCAATAAATCTGGCCGGCCGGCTCCCAAAAGTGGTCGGCCATGCTCTAGTGTATGCCTTTGGCCCTGTTTTACCCTCCGAGGGAAAGTTTCAAGCATTTCCATGCAACGGATGTGCCGAAGGCCTCTATTTCCCTCTGTTTTGGATGCGTTCCGTTGCCTAGATCGTCCGAAGTGCATTTCGTTTTGTTTAGTCTTGTTTATCGAGTTGTTGTTTTGTTTATCGAGTTGTCGTTTTGCTTATCGAGTTGTTTGTCGAGCTGTCGTGTTTCGTGTTTTGAGTTGTTACTCTTTGTTTAAGCTTTCTGTTTGAGTCTTATTTATCGAGTTGTCAACATTATTGTATTTTGCTTATCGAGTTGTAAACTTGCTAAGGTTTTGTTATATCTTAGAAAGTTAAGTTGTTGCGTCGGTTCACTACCTGACCGGGCAAAATGCACAATGCACATTTCCATTCAATCTCATTATGATGCAAAAAGATGCGATATGATGCTAAGAGTTTAAAATACAATACTTTTTTCAAAAGCTATTTCATCCCATCATGCCTTGCTTGTTACAACATTTTACAGACTAAGGCACAAGTTCTACAGAAAATAAAACTGCCCGGTAATGTACAACGTGCTACAACTACTAGCAAAAAGATAAATAAAACAAGAAACAGCTGCATCTGCGCTCTCAGGAGCAGTGATAAGAGGCCCTCTTCATCCTCTTCTGCGGAATGGACTCTCCGCCACCATCGCCATCGCCATCATCTGAATCGGAGCCGTCATCCTCGGGATCCCCCTCAGCCTCGCCTCCACTCCCGGAACCAAGGCCGGAGCCGTCATCTCCATCAGCGGATGTCTCCGACTGACGGTCTGCAACCTCCTCTTCCTCATCCTCATCAGGCTCCTCCTCCACAACATGTGCTCTACGTCTGCGAGACGACCCCTCCCCTCGAGAAGGCCTGGATGGCCCAGCTCCCCGGAAAGGTCTGGATGGCCCAGCTCCGTGAAAAGGCCTGGATGATCCAGCTCCCTGAGAAGGCCCAGGTGGCCCGGCCCGTGGCTGAGCATATACTGGAGGCATCTGAGAACAAAGAATTCAAAGTAAATACATCAGTCCAAATATGCACATCAGATGCAGATGCAAGCAAAAACTACATGAAGTGGGTGCATGTAAACACAGTGTACAAGTGGGGTGTGTGTCAGATGTGCTCTACACAAATAGTCTATCAATGCAGTAGAAATTAGCATGTCATTAGAAGTATGATAAATGCCAGAAAACTAAAGGGTACCTGGAAGCCCATGATAGACAACTGTGCCTCCCTCCGCAAAACCATGCCCTTGAGTGAGGCCACCAATCCGATCACCTCCTCCGTGTACTCTCTGGGTGGCTGCAGATACCAGCTCAAATCATCAACGAATAAATGAGTGTCTAAGCATTTGAATGATAGATGAAAAGCAGTAGAACATACCGGCGGTGAGTCGTGATCAATGACATATCGATGACCGGGCATCGGAGGCTCTATCGGGATCGGAATCGGAGAGGTAGTCCCATACTGCCATCCCATCAGCTCAGTCGGCATATCCGGCCACCCAGGATGAGGAAGAGTCGAAGGAATCGGGGGAATCGATCCACCCCCACCTCTAGATGTACCAGCCCTGCTGGTGGAAGGGGCGTCTACAGCCCGAGCCCGGGCTTGGCTCGAGGATGGCATACCAGCAGACCTCATCGTCGGAGTGCGAACTCCCGTCAATGGAGGCATCAGATATGTGTGACGGTAAGTGGCGTAGTCCCCCTCCTCAAGATATAGCAAAGCGTCAGTGCCCAGCATAGCATTGACAACATCCCGAGAAATGAGTATATCAGCAATCCGCATGTCGGCTGGGGGTGCTGAGGGAGGATCCTGAGAAGTGTACCCCTAAACCTGGCGCAAGAAACGCTCCCCCAAAAAGAAGGCCCTGCCAATCGGTCCTTCAAACAGGAGTCTGTACCGGGAGGCACCCCACCCTTCGGTAAACTGGAAACGGAGACCCCCACCTAAGGGCGCCCACGGCTGCCATGTAATCTGCGGATAACAGGTGCATTAACCAAACAGAAATCGAAGATGTACAGGACAAATCAAAGATGAAAACAAAAAGAACTGAGAGTTCTGAAGTACCTCCGATGGGCGCACTGTGTCGAAATACTGTCGCAGGTAAAGGACAGACTCCCGAGGCCTTGGCCGGTGCCGGCCTTCAAACACCAGTGAGTAAGGGGTCATGAGAGGTCCCGCTACCATCATCTCCAGGGCCAATGTCGAGAAATATACATAGACCCACAACTGCAGAAAACAAAGCAGAATATGGAATGCTGAGAACAAAATGCACGATGCAGAGTATAAAGTGCGCCGTGTGTGCAATGTGCAAGTAATGAGGAGCAGAAATGTAAATCAAGAGGGCAGAAAGTACCTCCCAGGCTCTTCAGTAGCCATCGAGTAAGTCCCCCCGTCCGCGGGAAGTCGCGCTCATGTAGCAGTAAAGGGTGGCCAAGCCGGCACCACACCAGTCGTATCGCTTGACCTGTGATAGATCCACCAAGGCACTCAGCAGATAGGGCCCAACGGTGTTCCCTCTATCAGCAAACAAGGTGGTCCCAAACAGGAACATCAAGAAGCCTCGAGCATACTGCGCCGCCTCATCAGGAGTCGCGGGCTCCATCTCCACCCGCCGAAAATGGGAAGGGAACCAGGTGTATCGGACTCTCCCCGAAGCCCTGTCAATAGGCAGGCGAGTCCCCAGCAGATATATCCAAGAGGCCTCCCACTCGCCCATGTCCTCATCATATGGGATCGCCCAGCCTCCCAAATCAAGGCCGATCAATACAGCGAAGTCAAAAGGGGTCATAGTCATATCCCTAGTGGCAGAGAAATGAAAAGAGTTGGTGGTGTCCCACCATCTCTCCACCAAGGCGGCCATCAGCGTCCTCCTAGCAGGACAACGAGATAGCCCAGCGCAGAAGGGCCCAAACCCTGTCAAGTCGACCAAATCCCGAACGGCCTCCGGGAGCTCAGCATACTAGTCTCTCGCCGCAGTAGAGCCGTACCTCCGCACATTGCGAGAAGTCACCTGCATTCAGAATGAATAGGTGTTTCAGCAAAAAATGAATAAGCTGCGTGCAAATGAAATAAATAGGCTATGTGCAAAGTAAAATCAGTGTGGGCTGCGTGTTCACCTTCAATTTGAGCTGTCTGTTCAGAAAATTAGTGTTTGGGCTGCGTGTTCAAGCTCTCAGTCAGTGTGTGCTGCGTGTTCACCATCAATTTGAGCTGTGTGTTCAAAAAATCAGTGTTTGGGCCGCGTGTTCAAGCTCTCAATCAGTGTGTGCTGCGTGTTCACCATCAACTTGAGCTGTGTGTTCAAAAGATCAGTGTTTGGGCTGCGTGTTCAAATCTCAATCAGTCTGGGCTGTGTGTTCAGAAAATCAACTTGAGCTGTGTGTTCAAAAGATCAGTGTTTGGGCTGTGTGTTCAGAAAATCAATCTGGGCTGTGTGTTCAGAAGATCAATTTGGGCTGTGTGTTTAGAAAATCAATATGGGCTGTGTGTTCAGAAAATCAATTTGAGCTGTGTGTTCAGAAAATCAGTGTTTGGGCTGCGTGTTCAAATCTCAATTAGTCTGGGTTGTGTGTTCAGAAAATCAATCAGAGCTGTGTGTCCAGAAAATCGATTTGAGCTGTGTGTCCAGAAAATCAGTGTTTGGGCTGCGTGCTCAACTCTCAATCAGTGTGTGCTGCGTGTTCACCATCAATCTGGGCTGTGTGTTCAGAAAATCAATCTGGGCTGTGTGTTCAGAAAATCAATTTGAGCTGTGTGTTTAGAAAATCAGTGTTTGGGCTGCGTGTTCAAATCTCAATCAGCGTGTGTTGTGTGTTCACCATCAATTTGAGCTGTGTGTTCAGAAAATCAGTGTTTGGGCTGCGTGTTCAAATCTCAATCAATCTGGGCTGTGTGTTCAGAAAACCAACTTGAGCTGTGTGTTCAGAAAATCAGTGTTTGGGCTGCGTGCTCAAATCTCAATCAGTGTGTGCTACGTGTTCACCATCAATTTGAGCTGTGTGTTCAGAAAATCAGTGTTTGGGCTGCGTGTTCAAATCTCATTCAATCTGGGCTGTGTGTTCAGAAAACCAACGTGAGCTTTGTGTTCAGAAAATCAGTGTTTGGGCTGCGTGTTCAACTCTCAATCATCAAATCGGGCTGTGTGTTCAGAAAATTAGTGTTTGGGCTGCGTATTCAAATCTCAATCAGTCTGGGCTGTGTGTTCAGAAAACCAATTTGAGCTGTGTGTTCAGAAAATTAGTGTTTGGGCTGCGTGTTCAAATCTCAATCAGTCTGGGCTGTCTGTTCAGAAAATCAACTTGAGCTGTGTGTTCAGAAAATTAATGTTTGGGCTGCGTGTTCAAAACTCAATCAGTGTGTGCTGCGTGTTCACCATCAATTTGAGCTGTGTGTTCAGAAAATCAGTTTTTGGGCTGCGTGTTCAAATCTCAATCAGTGTGTTGGGCTGTGTGTTCAACCCTCAACCGATGTATGCCGTGTGTTCACAATCAATTTATGGGCTGAGTGCTCAGGAATTCTAGTGATAAGACTGTGTATCTAAAACGCAAGCAGAATGCAAGAAAAATTCATAATACAATACAGAAAAGGTAGGAATGAAGTAAATACCTCTCGTGCCTCGTGGGAGAGATGATACTCAGGCTCCCGCAGGAGGAGATCCCCGGGTGCTCGCTCGTCAAACTCGGTGAAATGATGAAAAACAGCCCGCGAGAGAACATGTACTGGTGGATCATACCTCTCGGGGATGAAGGGGCAAACCCTCGGAGGCAGAGACGTGATGTCAGGCTCACCCTCGGCGCCTGGAGAACCTCCACCATGGGGAAATTGACCCGCCATTTCAAGAAATCTGCAAAAAGGGGCAAAAATGAGCAAAAATGAGCAAAAATTGGAAAAAGTCAACAAAAGTCAACCCTCGGGAAGTGAAAAAGTCAACAAAAGTTAACTCCCGAGAAAATCTTCCAAATATTGAGACAAACTCACCTCAAGTGGCGAAAATGAGAAAAGAAGCCCCGAAACCAAAATTTAATCGGTTCAAAGTGCTTGAAACTGAAAGATTTCGCGAAAACAACTTGCGTGGGGCGTTGGAAAACGCGTATAGAGCCCGGATCTGAGGGAGAAAATGGTTTGGGAAGGAGGAGAGGAAGATTTCGAAGCTGCAAAAGTGAGCTCAAAGTGTTTGGGTGGATGTATTTAAAGAAAAGAGGCTAAAAGGACAAAATTGCCCCCGGATTAGGCAAAGTGGCCGGCCGGCCACTTTTTCTGGCTGGCCGGCCATTTACTTTTCAAAAAATGGCCGGTGACCTCTCTCTCCCAATAAAATTGGCCGGCCATGTTCCCCACATGCCCTCCAAGGTCCCTGCAAATTTTGAGAAAGATTGGAGTCCCCGAGACCTTAAAAAGTACAAGGGAAGTGCACTCTCTGTCGCGAAATCGCTCCGCCGGAACTTCAGCTTCAACTTTCAATGCATGTCTCATCGTTTACTCATCAAAGTGAGATGTATCCTTTTGAACATGTTGTAACCTCTCCGGGAGGTGGATCGGAGGTCGCGATCGAGCCGCCTTCGCCGAAACGCGCGTTTCTTCCCGCATTGCGAAGCACTTTTTTTCATCAACACCATGATTGTCTACATTCGATATCACATTGAACGTATGTTGTGCTTGTTGAATTTCTTTATTTTGCAGGCACGATATTGTATGTACGGTTCATTTGAGGCTGGTGCGACCAGACGAATTGCGCAGGTATCGTATCTTCTCCATGTGAGACGTGACGAAAATTGAATGATTCTCTGCACCCTTAACTGCTTGAAATGTAGTTGTTGCTTTGCATTCTTGCTTAAAACTGTCGCATCTGTTTGCGAATACTTGCTTCATTACAGCTTGCTGCATTTGCACGATCATTGAGTTACCTTCGGCTTCTTGCATTGTCAGTTGCATTTTTCCCCTGCCTGCGGGCATGCCTGCGGGCACATCTATGTTATTTTGTATGTTTGTCTAAGTCTTCGGCCTTGTCAAAAATGGGTCGTCTCTAGGCTTTGACATTCACTCCCGTCACTTATGACTTTCGAGTTCTGTCAAAGAGGGGCAACTGTAGACACCCCATTTTTGACCGACCTTGAGACTCAGACGTCACCAGCTGAGCGCTCGGTGATACTGCATATTGTGCCCGTTTAGAAATTTCAGAGTCTTGGCTGTGAGCCTTGCCTCCGAGCTTTCGGACTCTTTTGTGCTTTGCCTCGGTTTGCGAACCAGGCTCGATTTTCTCTGTTTTCTCTTCACGAAGGGAGGGAGAGGTCCCGTAGATCATCTCTCAGTGGCCGTAGGCTACGTTTTGTGGTCGTAGGCCATTTCACTCGTTTGGAGTCCGGTTTCTAGTTTTTCAGAGCCGTTGCCCGTGTGCCTCGGTTCGGGACCGCTTAACCACCTCCGTTTGCTCCAATTTTTGGCATACTTCTTATTTGCTCCCTTTTTGAGGGACACTGTGGTCCAAGAGACCGACTTTGTGATCGAACACCACTCCCGGCACCTAACAGCCCGTTTTCGGGGCCCCAGACTGCGCGTTTCGGCCCCCGAACCTTCGTTTTGCATCGGTTTTGGTTCATTTTTGGCAGGGACCTCTGTTTTATTGGTAAGAAGGCCATAGAAGGGTGGGAGGCCAGTAATTGTTCTGTCAGCCAACTTTATCCCTTTATCGCCCTCCGTCGCCTATTTTTCCTCACTTCAAAGCCAATGTTGACCGCCCTTGGACCATTTTCTTGAACTTTTAACCACATATTTGTGATGTACACATCTGGGAGGCCACCAATATTTGGTGGCCGGCCAGTAATTGTTGTTGACCCTTTTGAACCCCTTTGAAAAATGGGTTGTTCTCTCTCCTGGTTCACTTTTTCCAGTGTTCAACCACAGGGTTGTGTTGTGCACACATCAGAGGCTCTTTATTTGTGGTGGCCGGCCATTAATCACACTTGACCCTTTTGACCCTTGGCCGGCCGGCCATGGGAAGTAGCCAGCCGGCCACCTGCAAGCAAGATAACTGGCCGGCCATGTTCCTTGCATCAGCTACAGTGCAGATGTATATCTGTTTTCCCCCCAGATTCTATATCCAGGGGGCTGCATTTTGGAGGGAAACTTGGCATGTTTTCCCTCCATTTTCCCCCCCCTTTCCCCCCCATTCTTGCCTATATATTAGAGGCTCCAGCTCTGATATTAGGGTTACAAAATTTCCCTCTAAGGCCCTTGCATTATATCTCTCTCCCTCTCTATATTTTCCAAGCTAAAACACCCTTAGCCCTACACCATTTCTTCACCAACCCATAGCCCTACCCTTCCATCCTCCATTCCAGCAGTTTGAGAGTGTTCTCTAGAGCTTAGGGGTGCTGCATTTTGGTCCAAGAAGCTACCAAAGTTTGGTCTTTAAGGGTGAGTACCATTTCCACTCTTTTGAGCTTATTCTTGTATCATTTCTTAGCCATACATGATTACTGTTTTGAGCTCCGGCCCTAACTGAAAGTAGCATTTTTTTGAGCTCCTTTTCACTTTTGTTTAAGGGCCCCTCACTGTTTGAGGCCCCCTTGATGCACTTGCTTCATTATCCTTCTTATATGCCATTATCTTGTGTAGTATTTTTGGCCTGTTTATAAACTGTTTTGAGCTCTGTCATGAATTGAAAAGTTGTTTATTTTGAGCCCTTCTTCAATGTTGTTGAAGGGATCATTGCTGTTTGAGGCTTCTATCTTCCACTTGCCTTTATATCTCTATTTTGGCTCCATTTTTACATGATTTGTTAGCCTATTTTGCTTCTATTTTTGGGCTGTGGTCCGAACTAAAAATGGCCTTATTTTGAACCCATCTACATGTTTCATTAAGGGTCTTTCATGGTTTGAGGCATATTTTATATACTTTGTGTTATATCTCTCTTTTTGGCCCCATTTTGCATAGCATTTTGAATATATTTGCATACTGTTTTGGGTCCGGCCATCAACTGTAAAACGCATTATTTTTGGCCCCTCTTCAACATTGATGAAGGGCTCCTTTGTGTTTAAGGCCAGCAACCACTACTTGCTTCTTTGTCCATCTTTTGGTCCTTTTCTTGCATGAGAGTTTATCCATACCTGTGTTGGTTTTTGTGGTTTGTTGTGTACTGTAAAATATCATATTTTAGGCCCCTCTTCAACATTGTTGAAGGGCCCTAATCTGTTTGGGGTCAGCAGCTGTGAGTTGCTTCTTTATCTCACATTTAGGGCCATTTTTGCATGCTAGTTTTGCCCTACTTGTGTTTGTTGTTTGGCCTTTATTAAAACTGTAAACATGCTTATTTTGGGACTTCCTTGAATCTGTCTTCACATGTCGTAGTCAAATAATGCATGCTTGATGTAGCTACAAGTCATTTCATGCGCTTAATCTTGCATTTCGGGACCATTTCATGCATCGGGTGCTATTTTGCCATCTTTCGGGGCTGTTTTGGGTCATGTTTTGCTGCTGAAATTTGCATGCTCGTATGCCATATTCCACGCTTTGCCATGTCTTGTTAGTGTGGCATTTTGTGCCTTAGGTTCGGTCCTCGGTTTGCGTGCACGTGTGCACGCATCTCGAGTTTCTCATTTTCATCGAATGGCCTCCTATGTGAGTGTGGCTGAGGTCCACTTGTGTTGGTGTAAGTCCATTGTGCATTGTGTATGCCATTTCATTTCATAGCATTGTGTATGCTAGGTTGTATGTTAGCGCATTGTGTATGCCATGTTATCTTGTGCATCGTGTGTGGCATTTCATAGCATTGTGTATGCTAGGTTGTATCTTAGTCACATTTCATGCATGTCATGCATATTGCATTGTGCTTGGGATTGGAGTTAGCCCGAGCACGGGAAACGAGGTACGTTTCGTACTCCGAGTGACGAAACGTGTCTCAATTCCCCAGTCACCGACACTCCGGATTATCCGTGATGGAGTTAGGTTTTTGTTTTGTTTTCATGTGCATTCATTCTATATTGAGTTGCACATTTCGAGTCCTCGGCCATCATACATCGAGATGCGTGATTGGTGGCACGAGGATCGAGGCATGCATACATTTGTGAAAATACATTGCTATGCCCCTTTCCTGCTCTCTGTTGCAGCAAATCAAGAATTAGCAACCTTCCGGAGCTTGGCGCGCTTTCCAAGAAAAATTACAAAACAGAGGCTAATCGGGGCATCCCAGTGGATTTCCGCGCAAGGTAGCCCAGACATGCATCATTCATCAGAGTTAAGGCAGTCCCTGGCTTGCATGCCAATTTATAGCTTTCTTAGTTAATTTGTAAATTAATTAGGAATTTGTTTATATTCGGACTGTATCATTTGGACTGTATTATTTGGGACTGTATATTATTTTATTCGGACCCTCTGCGCGAGGGCACAACTGTAATAAGTGTGCGTGTGTGTGTTGTATGTCTTCCAACCCCACGCCTTTCTCCCTTTTATTTACCCGCTTATGATGGTTAGATTAGGGCATGTTTCAATTAGCATACAGTATGACAGCATGTTTGCATTCATTCATCTGTTTTGCATGCACCGGGCTCGGCGCATCATACTAACTGCATTGTATTTTCAATTCATATGCCATGTTTAGAATAGCCGAGCCTGTTATAGTTGCATTTTTGCATGTGTTGCATTAGGCATCTCTGTATAATTAGGACCATGCATGGATTTCTAATGAGCTTCTTTTTTTGGCTTGGAGTACTTAGTAAGTTTTATGCTTTAGCATCCTTGCATGCGTGTGAGTGACTGCCATGAATAGCATGCTTACCATGAGGCTAAATGCTTATGTGATATAACTGCCTGAAT
This sequence comes from Camellia sinensis, assembly GCF_055761805.1. Classification (NCBI taxonomy): domain Eukaryota; kingdom Viridiplantae; phylum Streptophyta; class Magnoliopsida; order Ericales; family Theaceae; genus Camellia; species Camellia sinensis. The sequence continues at coordinate 87,329,341 of NC_138974.1, forward strand.
GCCTGTGGGTGAAGGTTGGGTTATCTGAATTGGAACAATTCGTCAAATGTGTGTTTTAAGCCCACTAGATAGTGGCAAAACCATATTTTCTAAGCCCACCTGAGGGTGGCAAATCCACGTCTTAGCCTACTTGCAGGTAGCACCATCAAACCATTTTCAAACAAACGAACATGAAATGTTTTGTTCCAATTCAGGCGACCCAGTCTATACTTGTATGCTGTGCGCATCACATAGTAAATCTAGACTAATAACCGAAATAAGAACACACAATGTTTTCAAAACTTGATATCATGGTTAGTAGAGGCCGATCTTTGATCGGGCGAGTGGGGGTGCTCACGAAGTGACCTTCCCCAATCGTACCCAAGTTCCCGAGCCGAGGCAGCTTTGGTGATGACGGACACGTGGCCTTAGGCAAACGAGTCAGGGTTTCCTAAATTTTTCAAAATAAAACATTTAGGTGGCGACTCTGCATCTGGCAAAATAGTGCCATTAAGAACCGTGACAATTTGAGAGTCATGAGTTGTAGTGACCCCAAATGAACAGAACGGGAGCACGTTCCTCCCGGGGCGTTCGGGGACGTCTACACATGTTCAAATTTATCAGCGCAGAATTGCCCGGGCTTTCAACAAGAAGGTTAAGTCCAGGAACCTAAAGGAAGGGGATTTGGAGCTCAAGGACAACCGAGCTCCCATCCACGACCCAAGGGGCAAGTTCAGACCCAATTGGACGGGTCCCTACATCATCAAAGCTATCTGGTCTGGTGGAGCTGTGGTTCTGATGGACCTAGATTGCCTGGAATTCTCCCAACCGATCAACATGGACAAGTTGAAGAAATATTACCCTTGAGAGGCTCGCTAGGCCGAAAACCCGAAAGGCGACCTAGGCAAAAGTTAGAGGACAAAAAATTAGAAAATATAAAAACTAAGCTCGCAAGGCTGAAAACCCGCAAATGGCGGCTTTGGCAAAAGTTAGAGCGCAAAAGGAGAGTGAAAATACCCGAGTGAACCTAAGCCTGAACTACGTAAGGCTTGATTCCCATCTTTGGGATACGTAGGCAACTTCATCTTGGAGTTCAGCCATAACCCTTTTCCCCGATCAACTTTGTCCATTTGATCATCTCGGTCATCTTTGTCTATTCAACTTTCAAGGGTTCGGTTATGATCTCCGGTGCGGTGCTCTTCAGACTAGGGGCAACTTTTCGTTGCTGTGCAGTGCTGCAGTACTCTTCAGACTAGGGGCAACTTTCCAGTTGCAGGGACTCGGGGTTGTGCATCTCGGAGACAGATCTCAAGCGTGTCCAGTTCTGATCCACATTGAAAATAATTTTGAGAAGTTTTAATAAAAGCTGACTTTGTTCAAAATAATCTCTTTACAACTCTGACCATTTTTGGACCAAAGCGGAAAATTTTCAGTACCACAACCTTCAATTTCATTGATTTCAAAACAAAGTTCTCCTGCTCTTGCATGCAATCGAAGTTGCTTTTTATTACATTCATGAAGAAAACTTGAAAGTACTAATAAAGCAATAAATCCGGGGCATAGTCAAGTCAGGTGCTCCTGCGCCCCCTCCCAGAGCTGGTCGAAGCTTCTGACGCCAAGGTGGGCCTGACCTGTGCCTCCTCATTAAGCCAATCCAAGCATTCATCAGACAAAGTGCAACTGAAAGTAGGAGCGGGGGCCAGGAGTTCTCTCGTCCTCCACGCGGTGGCCTGCCAAGCGAGCTGTACGCCTCGGGCTGGGAATGCAGCAGGATACTCTATCCCCTCTGGCGGGCAGGTCAGATCATGGCCGAATTGGCGTCGAATCCGAAATGGGAAGTAGAATACACAATGAGTGAGACCAACCAATTGAATCCCAGTCTGCCGGGGCATATTGTAACTCATTGCCGGAAGGCTCAGCCAAGGGCACCGCCAAGCAATACGGTCTGCGGACAAGCGGCACATCCAAGCGAACCACCATCCCTTATCCAGGGCATTGACTAGACGGTGTCGGAAGAAGTAGCCGTGAGCTGAATATGCTGGGCAAGAGTCCACAACCTGTAGTTTGTCCATCAACCATACCTGGGGAGGGATGAAAAATGAGAGAATAAAGAATAGAGAGATGTACGAGGAGAGAAAAGCGAGAATAGGGTTTTGTGAGAAAAGACCGAGCTTGAGGGCTGAGTGATGTGAGCAATGCATATGTGAGATTGGGTGGGAAACGTTACCTGTAGTAGTAGTAGTGGACTCCCCGCTAATCTGGTCGTCTCATGACGATAAAAGGCGTCTAAGCCCATCAACGTCTCAGCCAGAATCATGGCAACACAGCTCTTGCCCTCCTTCAAGCCCCGGGCAACCTCGGTCAGCCGGACACTAGACCCACCGGAGCCTGAGACAAATAGGAAATGAGATAGCATGCACAAACAGAGGGCGTGTCGCCGGAAGCCTTGCCAACGATGGTTGTTGCGATCACCGGCATCAGAAAATCGATAGATCAAAATCGAAATATCTAGCATCTCATTACAAATCAGAGACCGAGCGTCACGCATACTGAGTCCACACATTCGCCCTAAGGATTGGGCATGGCCAAAATTAAGTTGGGGCAGGAGCTCCTCGTCGCGCTCGGACTCCATTAAGGCTTGGAAATCTTCAAAGGTAAGACATATCTCTTGCCCAGCGAAGCTAAAGACATGCGTCACCGGATTCCAAAACCTTGCCGCGGCATGGAGAAACGGGAGGTGTAATGGGGTACGACCCAGAGTGAATAGTGCATTTATGCCGAAACCCCGGAAATTTAACTTTTTCGAGCCATCCAAGCTAGCAATCCAAGCTGTGAGATTTTGAGCAAGAAACTCTTCCATTAGAGCAAATCAATGTGGAATTGAGAAAAACTACGAAGCTGGGGTCTTTTGTAGGAGATAAGGTTGGGTGGAGGACAGGTGTCAACATTCTGGTGATTCCCTCATTCATAGCCGGCCGGCCAAATATTCTGCCGACCGGCCATTACCTTTTGCCGACCGAACAAATTTCTGGCCGATGGCCATTCCTTGTGGCCGATGGCCTCTACCCCTGGCCGATGGGCTTCCTCCTGGTTCCCTGAGCTGTTTATGCTTGGGATTGGGGAACTCCACCGCCTCCGATCCCTCCCCCGGTGATCGATTCTTGCGGAGTCACACCTGTCTGCTTATCGAGTTATTGTACATTTGCTTGTCGAGTTGTATTTCACTCTCTTTGAGTTTTTGATTTGTTTATCGAGTTGTACTCACACTTGTTTGGTTATATCATGCCTTTGTTTTGCTTATCGAGTTGTAAGTCGGTTCACTACCTGGTTATTACGATGCAAATACTCGGTGTTCAAGATAAGTTCAATTTCGTTCACATTGTGGTGTGATGCCTTGCGATGCGATGCATAGAAAGTTTACAAATGCAACATCTTTTGAACAAAATGGTTGTTTCATTCCCGTCACGTGCTTTGCAAAATGTGTAATTTTGAGAAAGAATAAAACCTGCCCGAGGCAGTGCAATGTGCTTAAACTACCAGTAAAAAGGAAAGTAAAACATAGAATGACAGGGTAGCAAAGTGTCGGAATTGATACCAGTAAAACTCCCCTTGCGGTCAACGCACCTTCCGCGCCTTTGTTCGGGTCAACTACATGGTTTGGCACCTTCATTACTTGAGACCATGCGGGGAAGCACACTTTTGAAACGTGGACCTTCGAGTTGACCTCAGGCCACAACTTCTGCGAATGATGCTCGATACGTACGAAGAACGTCCCTTCCCGTATCCTTTTCATGTCTTGAGGATTCCCACAAATTGTTTCAATTATGCTGTGTTACAGTATTTTACATCCCTGCATTATAAATGATATGTTTTCACTCACATGTATTCAAGTTTCTCTTTATACACTTTGCTTGCGTAGACCGCATGTTTTGCTTGTGTAGACCTCATGTTTGTTCAAATTCATTACTTGCGTAGACCGCATGTTTTGCTTGCGTAGACCGCATGTTAATTACGTTACTTGCGTAGACCGCATGTTTGTAATTAATTTCATTACTTGCGTAGACCGCATGTTTTGCTTGCGTAGACCGCATGTTAATTACGTTACTTGCGTAGACCGCATGTTTGTAATTAATTTCATTACTTGCGTAGATCGTATGTTAATTACGTTACTTGCGTAGATCGCATGTTTGTAATCAATTTCATTACTTGCGTAGACCGCATGTTAATTTCATTACTTGCGTAGACCGCATGTTTTGCTTGCGTAGACCGCATGTTAATTACGTTACTTGCATAGACCGCATGTCTGTAATCAATTTCATTACTTGCGTAGACCGCATGTTAATTACACTACTTGTGTAGACCGCATGTTTGTGATCAATTTCATTACTTGCGTAGACCGCCTGTTCTGCTTGCGTGGATCGCATTCTTATGATTCAGATTCATTACTTGCGTAGACCGCATGTTTATCTTGCGTAGACCGCATGTTTATAATGAGTTTCATTACTTGCGTAGACCGCATGCTTTGCTTGCATGGACCGCATTCTTATGATCAAATTCATTACTTGCGTAGACCGCATGTTTGCAATCAAATTCACCACTTGCGTAGACCGCATGCTCTACTGGCGTAGACCGCACTTTTGAAACCAATTTCATTACCTGCGTAGACCGCATGTTTGTAATCAATTTTGTTGCCTGCGTAGACCGCGTGCTCCACTTACATATCTGTGCCTTCACAGCATTGTTATGCTTCCCATTCGCTTTGCGTTGTCACACATTTCGAGCACACTATTATGCATGTTGATAACGATATTGTACCTGTTAAGTTTGTTTTCTTTACAGGCACGATATTGTATGTACGGTTCATTTGTGGTGGGTGCAACCAGACGAACCGCACAGGTATTTGTATCCTCCGAGTGAGACGTATCGAGAATTGCTTAATTCTCTTACATCCTACTAGCTTAAAACTGTCGCATGTATGCTTCGTTACAGGTTTCTTTGCATGATCATAAGTTATGTCCGGCTCTATGCATTGTCTTGCATCTTGCCCCTGCCTTTGGGCGCATACCTTGTTTGCCTTGCATGTTTGTCTGAGTCTTCGGCCTTGTCAAAAATGGGTCGTCTCTGGGCTTTGACATTCACTTCCGTCATTGTTATGACTTTCGAGTTCTGTCAAAGAGGGGCAACTGCAGACACCCCATTTTTGACCGTCCTCAAGACTTGGACGTCACCGTTTGAACACTCAGTGATTATCCATGTTTGTGTTCGTCTTGAGTTCCCGGAAGTCTTGGCTGCGCGCCTCGCCTCAGGATCTCTCGACCTGACTGTTCCGTGTTTGGCTTTGGCACCAAACACTTGTGTTTTTGCCTTGAAGGGAGGAGAATGGCTTGTTGGCCATCCTCACATTCCACCGGCCTCCCCCTAGCATCACCGGCTGTTTAGGGGTGCCACCGGCCATGGTTTCTTAAAATCAATGGCCGGTCGGCATAATATACTGCCGACCGGCACTTTGATTTGCCGGTGACATCTTTTGCTGGCCGGTGTGACTCCTTTGCACCCTTGAGGCATGGTGCATGCTAGCTGTGCCAGCTGGAATGCACCATCACTCCTTCCCGTGCAGTTTTTGGCTGGTGTGAACCTTTGAACCCCATTTCCTTCTAGAAGATTGAACCCTTTGGCCAAGCTTGGCCAGCTGTTTTAGCTTCTCCAAGAAGCCAAGACTCCTTTGCACCCTTTGCCCCTTTCATTTAGCTTCCTTGAGAAGCTTTAGTCTTGGCCCTTTGCCTATTTAAGCAATGATCCCCTCCCTTTGTCAAGGGTTAGAGCTTTTGAACCAAAAAAACAGAGCTTTTATATCTATATATCTGGTATATCACCCTCTCTCTCTATATCTCTCTCTCTCTCTCATCCTTAGGGTGTGTTTGGAAGCCTAAAAGTGCATTTTGGCCTTACTTTTGCACTAAAACACACACCATTACACCTTGCTCCGAGATTGAGAGGCATTGAGGGTTGTTTGTTGAGGTTTTGGACTGATTTTGATCAGTAGAAGGTGGCTGGATCATCTGTTCTTCAAAGTTTCTTCAAGGGTAATCACTTTGCTTTAGTTTCCCCAAACTTGCACTAGTTTTTTACCCGTCTTGCTTGCTGATTTAGGCTTTGTGCATAACATAAAAAAATATTATATTTCATGCTTAAGAACTTTCATTAAGGGTGTTTTGTGGTTTGAGTTCAAACTCACCCTCTTAGGCCTTATTTGGCCTTTTTGGTGCTTCCTTTGTGAGGCTTTGTTTGCTTGAGTGTCTTAGTCTTCTCACCACTGAAAACCAGTGGATTTTCAGTGGTGAGGAAGGTGGTTTGAAGTCTTGTATAGGGGAGGGACACCCCTCTCCCTTCATTGCCTCATTTCCTTGCCTTTTGGCTTAAAGGGTAACATGCATGCTTGACTGATTTTGGCCCTTTTCCAGAGGTTTTTGGGTGTCTCTAGGTCACATGTTATCTCTGTTTTTGGTCGGATTTGTGCCTTTTTGCATGCTTAACATACTTGCTTTACATTCCTCTATTTGGCCTAGAAATGCATCTTGTGTTTAGGTCATGATTCTTGCATGTGTTAGCCTAATTTCATGAAGGTATTGGCATTACTTTACCATGTTTAAGGCCTATTGGCCATCTGTTTCAGATATGCTTGCCATGTTTGGTGTCATCTCTTTGTGTTTTAGCTTGTAAGCCTTAAGTATATTGGCCTCTAGCATGCGTAGCTTAGACCATCCTCATGATTTGGCATCATTTAGGATCGTATTTCAGTCCATAAATCATGTTTGTATGTTTGCATATGCGACCTCTTTCATGCTTTGAGGATGTGCCCTTTTATGCCTAGAAATGAGTTTTGGTGCATGCATCTCATTGGAGCCATTTAAGCTGCCATATCAGTGGGTTTTGGAGTCCATTTTTGCATGCTAGGATAATGTTTTTGCTTGTCTAATTCATGCCATGAATGGTCATGTTAGTGGAAGTAAAGTGTCCCCTTTCTGTGCCTTAGCCTTAGGTCCATTGGCTTGCGTGTTGGCACGAGTGTTTGTCCACCATTTTGGGCACTTTTGGCCACTGTTTTGGGGTGGATTGAGGTCTGCCCCTTTATGGTTTAAGTCCACCATTGCATGCTTGTCTTATGTTTGTTGCATGATTGCTTCATTAGGTGTTGTAACATGATGATCCTATTGCTTAAATCGTCCATGTTTGCATTGCATTTGCATCTTGCATGCCTAGCATTGCATACTTGCCATGGTAGTTGCATGGCATTTGGCATGCCTTGCATCTTAATCTCATGTTGTATCTTTGAGTCATGTTTGCATAACATGCATTGCATCACTTGGTTTGGGGTGTCAAACCAAGTGTGAGGGTTAAGGAGCGTTCATACTATAAGTGATGTAACGCGTTTTAACTCTCGATCACCGGGGCCCTTGACTTCGACATGATAGGGTCTTGGTCCTCATTTGTGTGTTGCATGCATTTTTACATCAAATGGCAAGCTTGATCTCTTAGGCTATCATGCACAATTGATGGCTCGAGGATCGAGGGCCATGCTTCCCTGAGTTCAATACATGATGAGGAACATGACCATGCTCACATGTGCCTAAAATCCCATGCCATATACTATCTGTCCTCTGTTGCTGTCAAAACTGTCTTCTGCCGACCGGCAGTGTTCAGTGCCGACCGGCCATCCTTCCTGGGTCGATAGCTTCATAAACAGCCGATGGGTATTTTCAATGGCCGGTGGACATTTCTTTCAGTCGATGGTGTTGCACAGTGTTCAGGGGACCTGTCCTAGAACTTTGGCAATTTTCAGAGAAGCAGGGCAGTGTAAATAGAGGCGGCAGTGGTATGGTACGGACTTTTCGGGTGAGACGGGTTCGAGCATGCATCATTCGCGCATCCCAAGGCGGGGGCTGTGGCCACCTTTCTTTTTGCATTCATTCTGTTAATTAATTAGAAATTCTGTAATAATTTATGCGTTTATTATTCGGACTGTAATATTTATTTGGACCCTCCGAGTGAGGGCAATTATGTAATAAGTGTGCGTGAGTGTGTGTATGTCTTCCAACCCCACGTCTTTCTTCCCTTTTATTTACCTGCTTTGATGGTTAGTAATAGGACATGTTTAATTTAGCATACCTTATGCTATGCATGCGTGCATCATTCATCAATATTGCATACACCGGGCTCGGCGCATCATGCTAACTGCATTAGTATTTCAAATCTAACTTGAATACATGCTACTTGTGCATTTTCACATGTCATTCATAGAATAGCCGAGCCTACTCTAGTGACATTCCGTATGCGTTGCATTAGACATTAAAACATGGACTTGGATCATGCATTGATTGCTAACGAGTTCTTTGTTTTGGCACGGAGTACGATGTAAGTATTTATGCTTTAGCATCCTTGCATGCGTGTGAGTGTTGCCATGATAGCATGATTACCATGAGGCTAGCTGCTTAGGTGATATAACTGCCTGAATGCCTGTGGGTGAAGGTTGGGTTGCCTGAGTTGGAATAGCTCATTGAAATCCGTGTTTTAGCCTACTTGCGAGTAGCAAATTCCAAAACATTTTTTTCAAAACAAATGGATATGCAATGCTTATTTCCAAATTAGGCAATCTAATCTATATTTGTTTACTGTGCGCATAACATAGTAATTCTAGGCTAATAAATGGAATAAGAACACATAACGTTTTCAAAAACGGATATCACGGTTAGTATAGGCCGATCTTCGGATCGGGCGAGAGGGGGTGCTCATAGCTGACCTTCCCCAATCGTACCCTAGCTCCCGAGCCGAGGCAACTCTAGTGATGACGGACATGTGGCCTTCGGCACCGAGTCAGGGTTTCGTAAATTCCCTCATAAAAAAATATTTAGGTGGCGACTCTGTATCTGGCAAAGCAGTCCATGTTTGGCACTTCTTTTCAAAAATCTGTTTCTCAAAACGATTTGCCGGATTTGGACTCTTTGGTTCAGATTAAGAACCGTGACACAAATCGAGTCCGAACTGTAGTGAGGCCCACGGGCGCGTCTACACCATCATACCACACCGAAACTAAAAAAAATTAAAGGCAATATTCCAAAAACAAAGAGCGCCAGGAATCAAAAAAGGATCTTCAGGAATGATAAACCTGGAAAGACGAAGGGCATCGAGAATACAGAGCTCTTGTAGGTCCTATTCTCTTGCAAGCACGACCTTGTCGTACCACTCCTCCCACTCAACCCTCAATGTTGGCCAGCAACGATGAGGTCGGTTCACCCTCTAATTTCCCCAGTCAAGCCCTCTTTCATAGAGAAGAAAGTGGTCCTCCAAACGAGGGTACAAAGCGGGAAGTTGGGCGGGAACCTCTCAAAAGATAAGACTTATGACATATTGTTGTTTTTCGCTGTGGCGAGGAATAATGAGACGTCCGTGTATGGCACTCGGTCCACTAGCTTTAAATTTAGAAATTTCTTTCTCAATACATCTTTTCAAAGCCATTATTGGGCTTATACGTTTGCTGGCTGGTACTTTCAAGGAAGAAGACTCCATTGGTAAGGAGCAGCAAGAAAGAGAGGGTTAATAAAGATGAAGGGTTTGTGTGTTAGGAAAATGAGTGAATTGAAAGCGCGAAACAAAAGGGTTTTTAAACCTTTCTATCTAAAAAAAAATAAATATACCCAATTGTTTTAAGTGGGTTGAATTCATAAAGAAGTGCTAAAGGTACGAATACGAAAGGTTTCCCTCAATGTTGGTAATTTGGGAGGGAAATGTATCTCAAATACTAATGTTGGCTTCGAAATCAAATGTTTGGCTTCGAAGCCAAGTTTTGGCGCCAAAATCAAGTGACAAACAGCTGCAAAAACAGGAAGTTGACTTCGAAGCACATTCCACACCTAAGGGTACAGGAATGCCCAGGTATTTGTTTACTTCAGAAAGATTAAAGACCTACTTTTAGGTTTCTTGATGAGAGTAAAATCTTTCGAAGCAAAATTTGAAATACCTTACAGTTAGAGTTCGTTTGTTCTAGGCTTCAAAACCAATAGTTGGTTTAGTAGTGTACAGAAGGAATCACTTTTTTGGAATAAAACAGTGTAGTCCTTAAAAGAGGTTTCCATATTTTGGAAAATATAGACTGTTTGTTCGAAGCAAAATTAGTTGATTTGAAACTACTTGAGTGTATTAACCATACGTTGAGGAATTGGATATGATCAAATCAAGTTTCGAAAGACAAAATTGTTGAATTCGAAGCTCTGATTCTAAAAGGAGACCTAAGGCTAAAGTTGTCAATTACACTCCATATGTTAGGAAAATTCAAATTGGGTTTCTAGTATTTCATTGGGTATGATCGAATTAAGTTTCGAAAGAAAAAATTGGTGAATTTGAAACCCTAATTTTGTTTGCTTTTGACAAATGGGGTAAAATCAGACCATGCCAAATAAAGAGAAAACATCTTAGCTTTATTAAAACAAAAGCAATTACATCAGAAGCCTTTTTTGGCTACATATTCAAGTTCATAGAAATAAGGAATGGAGAAAATGACAAGGTCATGGAATTTGTTCCAACTATGGTCAACGAACTTCTGTTCCTTTTTTATTCTATCTTCTATCTTCTCCAGGCTAGATTGTTGAAGTTGATATACTCTTACTTGATAAAAAAGTCTTTCGGCCTTTTATTTCAAACTCTGTTTCTTTCAACCCTTGTTCTATCTCATCCATGTCCAAGTCATCTCAGTATGAGGTTTATGTAGAGTCTTTATTCTTGAAATCATCGTATTTGTCGATGAGGTTTTTTGTTTCATACCGGGTATGAACTCGACGGGCTGAAATTTGGTCCAAAAATCGAGTGGTGGCCACAGAAATTTGATGCCAATGAAGAAGCAGTGGAAGTTGGTCTAAAAACATTTGGAGTTCTGCTTAGGCGATGGGGTTGAGGACATGACCCCGGGTCATAACATCACAAGCCCATCAAAAGTTCTTAAGAGGAACATCATCCTCGAGAACATTAAAGGGAAAGTGAGAAAAGGCCGCAAACAGATTTTGGGCTTGATATTGCTGAAATTTAGTAGGAGGAGATGGAGGGCTATAGGAGGGGAGAAACTGGTCCTCAAAGAGAGTAAGTCTTAGTTCCTCCATCCAGTGAGGGTTTTGCGAAAGAGGAGGTGCATGAGTTTCCATCTCGAAAGGAGGGAATTGGGGGTTGCTGACAATATCAAGCCAGTCAGAAGAGCAAAGTTTTGCCTTCTGAGCTAAGAATGATGGGCTATACCCTTGAGCCTCTTTTGGACAACGAGTGGCTTGTGCTATTCTCGTAGGCATGGAAGATATGTACTATGCTACAAGTACGTTGTCTTCCAAACAGCGTCGGCAGTTGATCGGTATATATGGGTAAACCATCAAACTCCGAGCAAAGGGAGGAAAGTTAGAGGATCAACAAATTCGACAAAATGATGATTGATTCGCTCTCTTAACTTGGACTCCTCAGGTTCTGGCTAGCTACTCCAACCAGAAGCCCCAGAAGAAGAAGAAGTTGCAGCCTCATCCCATGCAGAAGGTTTTGGGTCAGAAGAAGAGCTTCCAATATCCATGTTTGCAAAATTTTGGGTTAAAGAATTATGGACAATAGGTTCGTAATCCAAAGGTTGATAGTTTGCAAAAGCTTCCATGACTTGACTATAGGAAGGTGGGTAAAGGTGGCTAATCAATGCATGAAGGTTCTTTCAAGGATGAACATCATTATCGAACAACTCTTCATATGCTTGATCGAGGTAAGAAAAGGTTTGCTTGGCCATGAAAGTTGTACCAGTCTTTTCGAATACTGAGATAGTGGGAATGTTCAAAGGATAGAAGAGAATTTAATGCAAATGTTTCATTGATGAATGACGGTTGCATTTTTGAAAAATGCAAAGCCCATGTACGTGCTAAGACGTGGATAAAACACATTGATCCACTAATATCACCAAGTATTGGGTATATTAGTGGGGGGTAATATTGGCTACATATTTTATACAGGCCAATCACAGTTCAACACGTGGCAGGATGAGGGCAATACGGGAAGACAATTCAAATCTTCAATCGTAATCACACACGTGGTAGTTAGTATTGGTTATTGTGGATCTGCATAGCATTGGATCAGCAAAGAGATGTAAGATGATGTGGTTTTAACAGTTACTTGTATATTTGAATTCAAAATCAGGAGGGAAGCCTAACTACAAACATGGCATAGTGGAGCTAACTGTGAGGAAACATGACCATCGATCATAGAGGGATGATTCGACGGTTAGAAACTCATTTCGACGGTTATCATTGAGAAGTATAAATAGCAGAAAAGGCCCCAAAAAGAAGCCCCCGGACTCAGATCTAAAGAATCAGTTTTATCTACTTTATTTTCCATCCAGTTTTTACATTTCTGTACTTCAAATTCCTGCACTGCACTTCATTCATAGGAGTAGTTTCAAGTAGCTTGTTGTTGTAAACCTCTACGAGGCTGAATTGGATCATTGTAAGTCTTTCATTTTTACTTAATGAAATGCTACAATTGTTCTTAATTTAATCGTTGTTTGCTCAATTCTCCTAAACAAAGCTACCAGTAAAAGTCCTCTTCATTGAGGCTGAAAGAATTAAAACATATCGTTTGATAATTGGTTGGCAATTAATCTTCTGTAAGGACTGATTAATCCTTACTGGTATGCTTAAAATTATAATAATAACCTTCAAAAGCCAAAAAAGCCAACAGTGTCACAATAATATTAAATGCTTTTCCAAAAACCTTCTCTCAACCTTGCGTCCTAGAAGGACTATCTAAAAAAAAAAAACCACCCTTGTGTCCTAGAAAGAATCTCATTCCCACATGTATGAATATTTTATATGTGAATCATTATTTATCCATTCTACGTAGAAAGCTTCCAAGTACTACTTGTTTTTAGTAGGGAATGCTTCTCTCTCGTGCAAATCGGATTTGAGGGCTTTGTTGGGCCTTCGTGAGCCCACTACAGAGCTCATATTGATAATTCAAATCGTTCAATGTGTAGGGCTTCGTCGAGTACTTCATCTCTATAAAGAATTACGTTAATCATATATTGATAGTTACTTGATCAGATCACATTTTGTCAACGGCAAATACAATTTTTTAAATAAATTATTGATACAAATGTGATCTGATCAAGTGGCTATCGATATCCAATCAATATGATTTCTTACAAAGTTGAAACAATCGACAAATCCTACAAATTCAATGGTTTCGATTATTGATATGAGTTTCGTGGTGGGCCTATGGAGGCCCAATAGCACTCTCCACGTGGAAAACCCAATTGGAGAGAATTTAGAAATACCAAGTCCAAGGTGTTGCTGTTCTTATAATCTAAGAGAAATTACAAATAAAAAAAAAAAATGAAAACATTAAAAAATAGAGTACGACGCTTGCAATAAAATAAATTTTTTATTTTTTATTTTATCAATTTAAATTTAATTTTTTATATTTATTTTCAATATAAATTATCAATTTATTTTCACTAAGTAAAACCAATTTATTTATCTTTTGATTTCATACTGTTTTAGTCATTTAAATGATTAAATTTCCGTAACCCATCCTTCTTACTAATGATGGATCTAGGGGGGCTAGGGAGCAGCCGCACTTCCAAAAATTTGAAAAATATCATAATTATATTAAAATTTTTAAAATAACTTAAAATTATAGGGTGTCGTTTGGTAACACTAACGCTTTCAGTTTTCTGTTTATATTTATAAAAATTTAAAAAACTCAAATAAAAACTTGTTTGATAAATTTTTGATTTATAAATCAGTGGTCTCAGTTTATAAATTTGGCCAAAAAATGTAAACTCAAAAAATGTGTTTCCATTTTGAGTTTTTAGTTTTTTTTTTTTTACCACCCAACACTAGCCACCACTCGCCACCATTTTCCACTATCGTCTTCCGCCACCACCACCCACCCCCTACCACCACCTGCCACCACCACTCACCACCCACCTGCCATCACCAGCCACCATCCACCACCACTACCACCACCACCACCAGCCACTCGCCATCCACCCGCCACCTACTCGCCACCACCACTCACCACCCACCCGCCGCCACCATCCACCGCCCGCCACCACCACCAGCCACCACCACCAGCTACCTGTCACCCACCCGCCACCACCACCACCACCACCCACCACCACCACCACCACCACCACCACCACTATCACCTACCATCTACCCGTCACCCACCTGCCACTACCACCCACCACCTACCACCACCACCACCCACTCGCTACCACCCACCACCCGTAACCGTCACCCACCCATCACCACCATCCACCATCCGCCACGCACCTGCCATCACCACTCACCACCACCACTACCCACTCGCTACCACCCACCACCTACCACCCACCACCTACCACCGTCACCCACCCACCCACCATCATCACCCGTCACCACCACCCACCACCACCCGCCATCCGCCACCTATCTACCACCACCACCCACCACCTGCCACCACCACCACCACCACCCACTCACTACCACCCGCCACCGTCACCCACCCACCCACCCACCACCTCCAACAACCACCTACCCACCACCAGCCACCACCACCCGCCATCCGCCACCCACCTGCCACCACCACCCACCTGCCGCCACCACCCACTCGCTACCACCCACCACCCGCCATCGTCACCCACCCACCCGCTACCCACCACCCACCGTCACCACTTTCCACCACCGTCTTCCGCCGCCACTTGCCACCACTTGCCATTTCTCACTCTTGTTTGTATTTTAAATTTTTTTTAAACATTTTGTCAATTACCAAATGCGTTTGTAGTTTATGTTTTTCTAAAAATAAACAAAAACCAGTTTATAAAATTTTTGTAAATATAAACTGAAAACGTAAATGTTACCAAACAGACCCTAGGAGTTCGTACCCCCAAATTTTTTGTAGTTAATTTCAAAATTATATAGAGTAGCCCTCCCAATTTTTTAAACAATAGAGTAGCCCCCCAAAGACATAGGGCTTGTTTGGTTTGTTTTTGGGAGAGTAGTTTTCAAAAATTGTTTTAGGGAGAGAGTTTAGAAATTTTTTGTAGTTGTGTATTTTGTGATTAAGCAAGCCTATAAATAGGCCCTTATACACTTAAACTCACCATATGTTTGAGCTCAAAATATGAATTTTCTCTCTAGAGAGAGAGTGTGTTGATTCTAGAGAGAGAAAGAGGGAGAATTGTGCATTTTGACTCAAAGATTATGGATTGGGAAGCTACACTCAAGAATTAACAAGAATTTGTGGAGATTGAGGCTCCTAGGTGAGTATTTGAGCATAAATTCATAAGTTAAGTTTGTAATTTTTTGAATTCAAAGAGAATATGTAATCAAGAGCAAGAATTAAGTAGTAATTGATGAATGTGGAGTCAATGAATGCATGCATGTTTAGAATTGCCATGAATTTGCATAAGCTAGCATGTAACATGTTAATTATGAACGATTGGGCATTGAATCATACATGCAAGCATGGTTTTGTTGAGTTTCATGGTTATAAGCCCCATTTGTACCATTTGTAATAGAAATGGAGTCAAGAATTGACATGCATGCATGATTAATGAAGATATGAAGTTTGAATGCATGAATTCAATGTATTAGAAGTAAGTTTGGTATAATTTGGGTTTGCATGTGATTGATTCATAAGATTTGAGCTTCATAATGTAGTAAATTGGTGTTTATAGCATGTTAGTAGTTGTGTATGAGAATTATGGGTTATAAAATGCAAGATGCAACAGTTTGAATGCAAGTTTGAAGCTCAAAATGGTTGCTGGAAAACCCAGAATTTGGCATGTCTGCTCGAGCGGGGAAAGCGCCGCTCGAGCGTAAAATGTGAGCTCCTAGAATTTTTGCAGACATTGATGTCCGCTCGAGCGGGGACATTCACGCTCGAGCGTAGAAATGAGGTAACCAATATTTTTGCAGACCATCAAGGTCCGCTCGAGCGGCAGAATCCACGCTCGAGCGGGGACCCCTGTTTCTGAAATTTTTAAATGATGTTTTGTGTTTCATTTTTTGTTCTCTTTCATTTCTAAGCACTCTTAGGCATGCATTGAGCTTTGTATATGACCCAAAAAGGATAAGAAAGAAGCATAAGAGAAATAATAAGTTAAGGACGGATTGAATTGCTTATGACCCATTGTAATATGAAATGTGTAGGGTCAAGCGTAAGGGAAATCCATCAACAGATCACTGTGAGTATTATCTGAATAAAGATATCTGAAGTATGTTATTTGTCCAATTGCTTACTTTCATATAAGTCTTGTAAGTTTGTTACATTGAATTGGGGGCAAATATTTGTTATGTCATATGATTGGGCTAAAGGCCGTTTGACATGAATGATTGGGCTAAAGGCCGTCTGACATGAATGACAGTCAGACATGAATGATAGTTTGACATGAATGATAGTCTGACATATGAATGATTGGGCCAAAGGCCGTCTGACACGATTGATAGCCTGACATGAATGGAAGTCTGACATATGAATGATTTGGCCAAAGGCCGTCTGACATGAATGATAGTTTGGTATGAACGATTGGGCCGAAGGCCGTCGGATCTGAGCGATTGGGCCAAAGACCGTCGGACATGAATGATTGGGCCAAAGGCCGTCGGATATGAATGATTGGGCCAAAGGCCGTTAGACAAGAATGCAAAGATGGGCCAAAGGCCATTTGAATATGTCATTGGATATGTGTAGAATACCGTGATGGGCCAAAGGCCGTTTGAATGAAAGGGATCATGATCATGGAGATGAAATACGCGTGGATATGAATATAAAGAGAATGGGCCTGAGGCCGTTTGATTCGCCTGACATGTTTGAATCAGGCCCGAGGCCGTTGATGTGTTCGAATTGGACCAAAGGTCGTTCTGAATAGAGAGTTGGTTGGACCAAAGGTCGTTTCGTATAGATGGATCGAGGTCGTATTGTTTTATATAAGAATTGGACCTGATGTCGTTTTGCATATGGACATGATGTGTTGGACCTAAGGTCGTTTTACTTTGTGAGATTTGTAAATCTAGTGTGAATGAGAATAGTGGTTCAAATATGTACATTATAAGTATGATTCGTTTATGAACGAATCTCATTCATTAACCTCTTTATTTTGATACTATTCACTGGCCGTTAGCTCACTCTCATTTATATGTATGTAGGTGAGCAAAGGGACGTTCAACCCTAGCCCTAGTGAAATTTAAGAAAGGAACCCGAGTTTTCTGAAGTCAGCCCAGGTGCCTCACGCAAGAGGCTTTGTCATGATCTTTTTTATTCTTTTTTGCTATTTCTATTGGTCATGATAGACCGGTTATGTGCATAAGCTTTTGGTTTAGCTGACTATGACTTTTGAATGATCCTGGGTATACAAGATGTTAACTACTGATATGTGGTGTGAGTTATAATTAAGTATAGGTGAAATGTTTTGTTATGCCATATAAGCATAGATCATATGGACAAAAGTTTTAAATTTGCTTCCGTTTGGCCCCTTTACTCTGATGAGTTATGTCTCGTTTGGTTTGAAGTCGTAGGTAATCCCTTGATTACTGGCCGGTTATGACCTTAATCCATAGGGGGTTCGGGTCTTGACAAAGTGGTATCAGAGCACGAGCTAATAACTCACACACTTGTCCAAATGAGCAATAAGGTGTCTAGAAAAGACTTAAGATGCATCCATTTGACAAGTACATGATGTAAGCATTGAGAACATGTGATTATATGAGATATGAATTGTTGCACTAATGTGTACAACAAGTTTTCTTTGGTTATAATGCACGTACATGAACATACGAATCATGAAAAGTTGCTTATGTGCATTCGAATCTGCAAATGGGTGTCTATATGGAATATGAATATGGTTTAAGTGTATAATTACTTAGTAAGTGTTCAGCATGCGATATCTGATAAGTATGCAATCATCTGTTACGTATGTGATTAATTGTGTCTCGACGACATGTAAAATGAGAATATAATGATGTGCCTATGTGCGAATGTACCTATGTGTATCTGTGTTTATTTCTGTATTGGGCATTCCTTATTTGGCATGGCTTAATAAGAGTTTGTGTAGATCATGGATAAAGTAAGGGCATACGAGTTGGTCGACTCTTCCACAGCCCGGCTTGATAGACTGGAAAGAATAGTACAAAAAATGACAGAGATCTTAGGACAACAACATTAGTTGCCGCTACGGCAAGAACCCTTGCCACCACTAGTGCAAGAGCACCAAGTGAATGAGTTGGAAGTCACAAAATACATTGAGGTGCTAGACCGAACACTGCTGATTGAAGCTAACATGAATCGATCTTCTGAATGGGAAAGCAAGAGACAAGGCTTTTCTCAAAGAAGAGGTCATTTAAAAAGCAAAATACGGGATCATCGCGTACTTCAAACTCTACAAGGAATACAGCACCGACATGTAATGAATGTGGTAAGAAACACCGAGGAGTTTGTTATCGAATTTCTGGGGCTTGTTATGGGTGTGGTGGAATGGACCATCTGGTAAGGAACTATCCTCGAAATGAACAAAATGTGAATAAATCCTCTCCCTCAGTTGGATTCGTACCAATGGTAGGAATTGCTAATCAAGATAGAGTAATTGCACTCATCCCAGAAAGCACTCAGAATACTACAACCGCTATCCCAGGTATTTATACTGTTTATGAACGAATGCCTATATGTTGACTGATTCTGGACCGGTACATGTGTACATCTTTGCTTGGGATATTATTTGATTCGATTTGGCGCATTCTTTCATATCTGCTATATGTGTATCTAGATTGGTCAGACCTACAGGATCAATACCTTATTTACTGTATGTATCTACCCCATTTGGGAAATTTGTGAAATACGTATTGGGATATTGATTGACTCTGTACATGTACATATACATCTAAACCTATGCTCAGGGTGATTTGTTATATCGTTGTCTTCAATGACTAAACCACTGGAATTATGACTTTGTGATGGTGCGACTGAGTTGAGCACCCCAAATAATGAACTCTACAAATTGTGAGATCATGTATTTTGATTGGTAGAAAATTGACTGGACTATGTGACTATACTGAGCTTGGCTCGTAAACCTATGCTTTTTGTGACTGATTTGGAACCTTTGCGTGACAAATCCTATATTATGTGTAACCGAGGAACTTTGTTTAATGTGTTACTGTGCACTATGTGCTTACATATAAGACCCATTTGGGAACTACTATATTGATTGTGATACAAACCTCCTGATATGAACAACTGCATGCATATGTAACTACACCTGAACTTATATGGACAATGCCATATTGTACATGACTTGAAATACTTTGATATGAACAGTTGTGATTAATGACTCCGATGTGACTTTGAGAACTGACGAACTTAGGGCAATTGTGAAACTCTTGACTATGTACCTCAGCAAACGAAGTATGCCTTACAGAACCAAATGCATCCTATTTGAGAAAACTTTTATCTGATTCCATCCGATAGAAATTTTGTTTGATTTGGCCTGATGGGACCCTCATTTGATATAATTGGATAGGACCTTTGTTTGATTTAATATGACAAGACCTTTGCCTGGATTTGATAAGAACCTCTATCTGATTCGATTTCGTTTAAGGGAGGGTACGAATTGTTCATGAATGAATGACCAGATTATCCTTGACGAGAAAACTGATAGACCCAAAACCTGAATCCGTTTGGAATACTTGACTTACATAGAAGACCTTATGTGGGCTATCAACAGACCGATCTAACCATGAACTCCGTTAAGAACCAACCTCTAATTGTTGGAGACATACGTGTTATAAATGAACGAAATTGAACAAATCCAGTGATTGGGTGTTTTAAGAAACAATGCTTGTATATTACCATATTCTTATTTATTTGACGCTATGGAAACCGATGACGACAGATTGATTGATTATAAATAGTACTGAACATTTATCTTTGACTGATCAGAATATGTTTTGTATGGGAGAATAGTTGCTTTAGTGTTATCGAATTTTGGGAAATCATGTTATGGTAACTGTCGACCGTGAACTGTTTTGATTGTGAACACTATGGAATTAGAAAACCTTGATTATCCGAAAGCGTGTGAATTTAGTATGCCTTGTAAATAACTGCTCAGTGCCATTGTATTCTGTAATTGGGGCTTTGAGGATGTGTAAATTGTGTTTAACATGTGATTGACTACTTTGATATTATCTTTGACGACATGGGGGTTAATATATGAATTGCCTTGTGCTTTTGACGACTATCAGATAATGTGGAAAGACTCGATGGAATAGAGAATTGAATATTGGACTCATTGTAAACTGTTGAATGATTGAGAACACGTGTACTATGTTAGAAATTGACCGCTTCGATATTATTGCACTTTACAATCGACACCATGGGGATGTATGAGTTATGTACGCAGTGTGGTTGATTGCTTTGTTGTTACTTTTGTTGACTTAGGAATCAGTGTCTGGATCCACTTTATATCCTTGAAGACTTTTGAATGACCTTGGATAACTGTGATGAGTCACTAAACTAAATACCGAATTGGATGGTGAATTGTGGAATTATTGGAGAACGAATTGAACTTCTGTGATGAGGAAATAGTTGAATTTGCGTCTAAATATTTTCGGTGTCAACAAGTCAAAGTCAAATATCAGATATAGACGGAACTACTTCAATCCCTCTCTATTTCGGAATGGAAATAGGAATATGTGACTACAAATTTCATTGTGGGGCTACCTTGAGCACCCAAGGTATGAGTCCCGTTTGGGTTATTGTACATAGAATTACTAAGTCTGCTCATTTCCTCCCAGTAAAATTTTCGTATGATGCTTATAGACTAGCCATTGTTTACATCGATGAGATTGCTCGTTTGCATGGGGTCCCAGTGTCTATTGTTTTAGACAGGAATCCTAAAATATGTCTGAATTCGGACAAGCCTTCAAGAGGCAATGGGAACTGAATCATAATTCAATGTCGCTTTCCATCCGCATATCAATGTATAATTAGAAAGAAATTTTTGGATTCTGGGAGAAATGCTCCAAAAGTATGCATTAGATTTTCATGGGAGTTGGAAAAATCTATCCATTATTGGCGGACCTTGCTTACGACAACAGGTTACACTCTAGTTTCGGTGTGACACCATACAAGCCTTGTATGGAGGAAAAGGTAAGTCTCTGACTGATTGAGAACAGAGTGTTGCTTGATTTTGAGACTAAGTAAATAACTATCAAAAGGATTGGAACCGTTGAATAAAAAGTATTCCGAATTGTTTTTGACTAAAGGTAAAATAAGTTTGGAGAACCAAACTTCCTAAAGGAGGGAAGACTGTGATAGCCCTGGTCCGTGTTATGCTAATTAATCTTGATTATGATTGTGATTATGTGTTTGATATGATTTTGAGTGCCATTTATATGAATATATGTGGTTTTGAATTTCTATCTGTTCACCGTAAAAAAATCTGTTTGATTATCTCCTTTAGAATTTAAATTGAAGGCCCTATCGGCCACAGAACCTGAAATTGATTACGCCATTGTGATTAGCGTAATTTTTAGAGCCTACAGTAAAATTTAATTAGAAATTCATTCGGATCAAAATAATTAGATTTAGAATGGTTAATTAGAGTGCCATTACTTAAACTTAATCAATGTGATTAAGCAAGCCTGTAAATAGGCCCTTATACACTTAAACTCACCATATGTTTGAGCTCAAAATATGAATTTGCTCTCTAGAGAGAGAGTGTGTCGATTCCAGAGAGAGAAAGAGGAAGAATTGTGCATTTTGACTCAAAGATTGTGGATTGGGAAGCTACACTCAAGAATTAACAAGAATTTGTGGAGATTGAGGCTCCTAGGTGAGTATTTGAGCATAAATTCATAAGTTAAGTTTGTAATTTTGTGAATTCAAAGAGAATATGTAATCAAGAGCAAGAATTAAGTAGTAATTGATGAACTTGGAGTCAATGAATGCATGCATGTTTAGAATTGCCATGAATTTGCATAAGCTAGCATGTAACATGTTAATTATGAAAGATTGGGCATTAAATCATACATGCAAGCATGGTTTTGTTGAGTTTCATGGTTATAAGCACCATTTGTACCATTTGTAATATAAATGGAGTCAAGAATTGACATGCATGCATGATTAATGAAGATATGAAGTTTGAATGCATGAATTCAATGTATTGGAAGTAAGTTTGGTATAATTTGGGTTTGCATGTGATTGATTCATAAGATTTAAGCTTCATAATGTAGTAAATTGGTGTTTGTAGCATGTTAGTAGTTGTGTATGAGAATTATGGGTTATAATATGCAAGATGCATTAGTTTGAAGCTCAAAATGGTTGCTGAAAAACCCAGAATTTGGCATGTCTGCTCGAGCGGGGAAAGCGCCGCTCGAGCGTGAAATGCGAGCTCCCAGAATTTTTGCAAACATTGATGTCCGCTCGAGCGGGGACATTCACGCTCGAGTTTAGAAATGAGGTAACTAGTATTTTTGCAGACCATCAAGGTCCGTTCGAGCGGCGGAATCCACGCTCGAGCGGGGACCCCTGTTTTCTGAAATTTTGAAAAGATGTTTTGTGTTTCATTTTTCGTTCTCTGTCATTTCTAAGCACTGTTAGGCATGCATTGAGCTTTGTATATGACCCAAAAATGATAAGAAAGAAGCCTAAGATAAATAATAAGTTAATGACGGATTGAATTGCTTATGACCCCTTGTAATATGAAATGTGCAGGGTCAAGCGCAAGGGCAAATTCATCAACAGATCACTGTGAGCAATATCTTAATAAAGATATCTGAAGTATGTTATTTGTCCAATTGCTTACTTTCATATAAGTCTTGTAAGTTTGTTACATTGAATTGGGGGCAAATATTTGTTATGCTATATGATTAGGCCAAAGGCCGTTGGATACAATTGACTGGGCTAAAGGCTGTTTGACATGAATGATTGGGCCAAAGGCCATCTAACAAGAATGATAGTCTGACATGAACGATAGTTTGACATGAATGATAGGCTGACATATGAATGATTGGGCCAAAGGCCGTCTGACACGATTGGTAGTTTGACATGAATGAAAGTCTGACAAATGAATGATTGGGCCAAAGGCTGTCTGGCATGAATGATTGTTTGCTATGAACGATTGGGCCGAAGGCCGTCGGATCTAAGTGATTGGGCCAAAGGCCGTCGGACATGAATGATTGGGCCAAAGGCCGTCGAATATGAACGATTGGGCCAAAGGTCGTTAGATATGAATGCAAAGATGGGCTAAAGGCCGTTTGAATATGTCATTGGATATTTTGGAATACCGTGATGGGCCAAAGGCCATTTGAATGAAAGGGATCATGATCATGGATATGAAATAAGCATGGATATGAATATAAAGAGAATGGGCCCGAGGCCGTTAATGTGTTCAAATTGGACCAAAGGTCATTTTGAATAGAGAGTTGGTTGGACCAAAGGTCGTTTCGTATAGATGGATCGAGGTCGTATTGTTTTATATAAGAATTGGACCTGAGGTCGTTTTGCATATGGACATGATGTGTTGGACCTAAGGTCCTTTTGCTTTGTGAGATTTGTAAATTTAGTGTGAATGAGAATAGTGGTTCAAATATGTACATTATAAGTATGATTCATTTATGAACGAATCTCATTCATTAACCTCTTTATTTTGATATTATTCACTGGGCGTTAGCTCACTCTTATTTATATGTATATAGGTGAGCAAAGGGACGTTCAACCCCAGCCCTAGTGGAATTTAAGAAAGGAACCCGAGTTTTCTGAAGTCAGCCCAGGTGCCTCACGCAAGAGGTTTTTTTCATGATCTCTTGTATTCCTTTTTGCTATTTCTATTTGTCATGATAGACCGGTTATGTGCATAAGCTTTTGGTTTAGCTGACTATGACTTTTGAATGATCCTGGGTATACAAGATGTTAACTACTGATATGTGGTGTGAGTTATAATTAAGTATATGTGAAATGTTTTGTTATGCCATGTAAGCATAGCTCATATGGACAAAAGTTTTAAATTTGCTTCCGTTTGGCCCCTTTACTCTGATGAGTTATGTCTCGTTTGGTTTGTGGTCGTAGGTAATCCCTTGATTACTGGCCGGTTATGACCTTAATCCATAGGGGTGGGTTCGGGTCATGAAAAAAACAAGACTCAAATGCAACTAATAGCCTAAAACAGTGCTAAAATAGGTCTGAAACAGCCCTAAAACATGCTAGAATTAAGCTAACAAAAGTTAGAAAAGTAAGCTAAAACATGAAGCATGTTAAGCTAGAAAACCAAACACAATGATGGGAGGCTAACCCCTCTAATTTTGGACTTCAAAAAGTGTTTTTAGCCACTAAATAACTCTGAAATTCAGTGTTTAAAAGCTCAAAAACAGATAGTAAAAGGGTGGGAAACACAAGGGCAAAGGCCTCCAAAATAAGATACAAAGAAGGGTGAACCACCCCTCAACCTTTAATGGCTTTAAAACTCAAGTTTCAGCCCAAAAATGCAGAGTTTATACAGTCCAAAAAAGACCCAAAACGGTACAAAAATGTGCTAGAATGAAGAAAAAAAAAACATGGAGGGTGATTAACAAGCCAAAGGAGGGGTGGCTAACTCCTGCATTTTTGGGACTTCAAAACCACTTTTTTAGCCTCTGAAAATCAATGGTAAAAGGCTCAAAAAAATTTGATGAAAGAATGGGAAGCACAAGTGAAAATGGTTAGAGAACAAGGTTCAAAGAAGGGTGATTAACCCCTCTACCTTTAATTGCCTTAAACCACAAGCTTCAGTCCATAAAAATAGGTTTTAAAGAGCTTAAAAACAGCAAGAAAACATCAAAAACAAGTGTTGTGGAGATGGTGTAAAAGCAAGAGAAGTATACCTCTTGGAGGGGAATGAACCCTTAAGTCACAACCAACCAATTTCACACTCTCAAGTACTTCAAGATCTCAAATCCAAGCTCAAATCACCTCAGCAAGAAGCTCTCTAGGTTTGGCTTAGAGTGTTTGGGCATAGGCTATACAAGTTGCAAAAGAGAGAGAGAATTGTAGAGAGAGAGAATTATGGAGAGAGAGAGAGAGGATATTTTTCAAAATATTTCTTCACTCCTAATGTTTTCTAACCTTGAAAGATGAGAGGGAGGTCCTCTATATATAGAAATATATGAGCTTTGGTCGAAAATATCTAAAAATGGACAGTTGGAATAGTGTGGAACAGCTGGAGGGAAAATATCTAGTTTTTACACTGATGGCCGGCAAGCTTGCAGTGGTGGCCGGCCGGCCATCACTGATGGCTGGTAGGCGAAAAATGGTGGCTTCCGGTCACCTGCCGACCATGCCTCCAAACTCGACTTCAAATGGGCATATCTCCGTCATCCGAACTCGATTTTAAGTCATTGTTGAGTCTCAATTGAAACCCCAGAAGTTTAGTCTCCAATGGTGGCAGCCTCACATCTAAATTCTAAGTGTGCAAAGAGATATGCCTATTTTAGTGAAGGTTGCTTAGTTTTGTCTTAACCAGATTGATGCCTAACTTCAAACGGCCATATCTTCCTCATCTGAACTCGGCTTTAGGAGATTCTTGAGTGAAAAATGAAGCCCCAGAAGTCCACTTTCCAATGGTGGTAGCCTTACAACTAAAGTCCAAGTGTACAAAAGGATAGGCCTGATTTAGCGGAGGCTGCTCAATTCTCTCTCAACGGTTCATGCCCAACTTCTTCCCCAACTAGGTTTCTTCCCTCCCTTCCTATTTTCTTCTGCTCCAAACTTCTAAATAAGAGGTTTAAAAAGATTTTTCAAAGAGTTCACCTCTCTTCCATTTATTTCTACTTTGTCCTTGCTCGGTTTACCGAAAAGTGCAACTTTTAATGAAATGCGAGTCTTAGAACATCGTTGAAACTTTTTGAAAAATATTTTGAAAGAGAGGATTTTAAGGTCTTAAAAAAAGTTTTGGTCAAAATAGTTTTGGTCCAGAATGAGGTGTAAGGTTGGGATTTAGAGCTCTCCTTACTGAAGAAATAGAACATTTGTACAGCACAACTTTCATCATCGAGTGATCAATCAGTGGCGGCCAAGTCTTAAGGGCGGTCAAAAATGGGGTGTCTACATACACGTGCGCTGATGTATTGACATACATGATGACGTCAGTGCTGACCCAAGCAGATGACATTATCTGCTGATGTAAGCGCTGACGTAGGCAATGTAATTGTTAAGGCTCTATTTGTTTGTTTTTAATTTAAAACCTAAGTTAATTGCTTTTATATTATTCATTATAATTCTGATTAAAATGTGGCCTATACCGTTGGACTCATAATTCATTTTTATACAATATGTTAAAGGTTCAGAATTTTTTGAAAAATAAAATATTTTTCATTAATGAATAACTCAATATTTTTAATGTTAAATTATTCTTGTGGGAGCATGACTTGGATCCTGGACTTGAAATTTTTACAGTAGGCTACTGCTATGTAATCTTATTTACTTGTATGAGTTTTGTATTTTTTCAGATTCTGTAATATTTAATTCTAATTTTCTATGTAATTATTAATTACTTGTAATTCTAGAAAATTTTAGAAAATTGCAAAAATTATAGAAATATGTTATAACATTATTTAAATACTGTATACAATATGTTAAGTTCTTTTAAATGATTAGAACTTATAGTATGTTGTTATTTTAAATAGCATGATTTATTTATATTGGTGAATTTTAATTCCATAATTAAATATTATAATATGTTTTCTTTTATAAATTGCATTGAGATGTTATCATGTGGAGTTAAAATTATCATGCTTTAGACATGCCATAGTTAGTCGGAGGTTATTTGGTTGATAATTTATTTATTTATTTATTTATTTATTTATTTATTATTATTATTATTATTATTATTATTATTATTATTATTATTATACAGATTTGCACCCGAAAATCAATTTTTTGCGTCGCTTGTGGTGCAAAAGATGATTATGAGCATAGTGGATTTTTGATCTTGCGACTTGTGTAATATTGTCACAATTTAATTTAGATTTTTGCGGCAAAATTATATTGTGATATGCTAATCAAGTTAATCACAATGCGCATTTTTTCCTCTAATTAGCTTATGGATGTTAATTTGGTTAACCTAGACTTAGTAGAGATGTTCAAAATTAGCTTATGGAAGTTAATTTGGTTGACCTAAACTTAGTAGAGATGTTCAAATGTGAACAACGTAATCCTATTCTTTAGATGAGCAGAAAGTCTTTGAGACTTTAAGTTAGACCTTAATTGAGCCAAACTAAGGAAACATGACTCAACGTCACCGTGGTTTGTGGTATGCTAATCAAGTTAATCACAATGCACATTTTTTCCTCTAATTGACATAGCTTATGGAAGTTAATTTGGTTGACCTAGACTTAGTAGAGATGTTCAAATGTGAACAATGTAATCCTATTCTTTAGATGAGCAAAAAGTCTTCAAGACTTTAAGTTAGACCTTAATTAAGCCAAAGCAAGGAAACATGACTCAACGTCACCGTGGTTTTGTTGTCTTGTTTGGCGCAATAAAAACTGATGTGTGCGCTATGATTAGCGGCATGCTAAGTAGTTTTGATTGGCGAGTTTGGAGTAGTGAAATTAGTAAGCCATTAATAGATCTAGATATGATCCTGACTATTGAGTTACGAGGATTGACTTTGTAATTTGACTTGTAGTAATGTTGTATC
This sequence comes from Camellia sinensis, assembly GCF_055761805.1. Lineage (NCBI taxonomy): Eukaryota > Viridiplantae > Streptophyta > Magnoliopsida > Ericales > Theaceae > Camellia > Camellia sinensis. The sequence continues at coordinate 87,357,035 of NC_138974.1, forward strand.
ATTGGATGAAGCAACATCCAAGAGTCACGTCATCTAAGAAATGCGAGCTTAAATGAGTTAGTCATTAAGTGTAAGACAAGTAGCCAATATGAGTAATGTTTTGCTCTCTACCTAACTGATGGGAGTGGATAGAGCTAAATTTCATGCACTATGATTGTGTGCGTTGAAGTATCACTTGAAGTTAAAAGATTAGTGCTTAGAAGCTGCAAAAATCTATTAACACCAAGTGAAAGATTAGCACCTAGTGGCTGCAAAATCTATTACCATTGCCAACTTGTCTAAGTCTAGACAATTATTGTTTCCACACTTGAGTGTGAGACGTGAGGAGGTGCTTCTTTGTATGATTCTTTAGCTAGGCTAACGCTTTTGAATGGCGTTTACCACTAAGCGCAAAAGTTGCAGCATAGTAATAAAAAGGTCATGGCTGACAAGATTGTTACAACTCTAAGAATTTGACGCATCATTCGTGAGAGCATTGTGTTGAATTAGACTCTTTAGCCTAATTCGTGCTGAAGTTGTTTCAAGAGCTATCATAGATTGATAGCTTATTATCTCATTCATGTGGATAATAAAATTAATTGCAACTAACTATGAAGTGAGAAATAGATATGGCAAGAGAAGTATTGTCATGTTTCAACTAGATGCAGTAAAGCATATGGAGAATAAAATTGACTTGAATGTGTAGGGTATTAGCACTTCCTAGTTAAAATTGTGACTTAGGCACACTTGATATCTCCATGACATCATTTTATGATCTAGTGAACATTAGTTAGTCATGAATCATTACCTAGTTGGGCCTAAACCTTTAGTCTTTGAGAACTCACACATTAGGATGATTGGAATTAGTTTATGACATTTGTCATGAACCAGTAGCTTATTGTACTTAATCACATTGACGAGAATATGATATGGATGGTTTGAGTAGGCCTTTTTGGGCCCACTCACTTGCGGAATCTTACTCCCATGTGAATGTGCGACTTTGTTCGTAGTGGTTGTGCACAAGTAAGTTAGAAAGCCGCAAAAATGCATCTGTATTGGCGCATTTAGTCCACTATGATATTTGTAACTGGAAATGTATAAGGGTATGATAGCTAGCCCTAATCTCAACACATTTATAGATTACAATACGCATCTTAGTCAAGACTATTTGATCTCCCATAAGTCAAAAGTTTTGAGACAATTTTTGACGTTGCACATATGAAGGCAAGATCAGTTAGATAAGAGCTTTCATGCTTTTAGTTTTGACCAAGGTGGCGAGTATATATTTGAGTAGTATTTTTTAGAAAGCATTGTGAAAAGAAAGGGATGCTTAGAAAATTGATTATTCCTTGTACTCGGCAACATAATGGTGTAGTAGAGATAAGGAATTAAGTATTGTTTATGTTAGATAGATTTGTTTATGTTAGATAGATGATGGCGCAATATGTTTCCCAATTGGGAATTGTACCTTAGTTTGTTGCCTATGTCCCCAACTAAATGTCCTCCATATCAGATTTTATACTCCATTTGAGTAATGGGTTAGCGGAGAGCCATTTGTGGGTGATCTATAATTATCAAGAAGCTTATCTTTATTTTACTTCTCATAAGGTTACGAGGTTAAGACCTAGAGTTCTATGGCGCATTATTGTATGTTGTCTTGTAAACGCTTAGGGTCATGTGGTGCATTATTGTATGCTGTCATGTAAACCCTCCGGGTCATGTGCTGATAGGTGAGAAACTTTGTGGGAGTGTAACTGAGTTAAATAAAGTTTTCTTAGTGAAGGTGACGTGAATAGAGTTTTGGAACTCTATAAGATAGAGAATTCTAAGTATGGCGCTTTATGTAGACTAGTTAAAAATGGAAAGAAATTTCAAATATCCTAGGGGCACTGGGAGTGACGTGTCTACTAGTGGATTACTTCGTTAAAAAAGAATACTCTACCTTTTTAGTTGCATAGTAGCGAATGTGAAAATTTTCTACATCATCACTATGTGATTGAGAGATAAACATTCATGATTCTTTGGAAGATGATAGAGAGTCTAGGATAATGCCAAAGGTTCTCTAGTCCCCTACTTTTAGAAAGTGGATCAGTGTTGTGCATTTTAAGACAAAGTCTTTAAGGATTAACCATTCCTAAGAGTTGGTTGACTTTCTGCTATGATGCGAAATTGTTCTAAAGTTATGCGCAATTTGGATAGTCATTTTTTAGGCATAAGGCTCGCTAGTGAGGCTTACTTTGACTTAGGCTATGATTGACATAAGTTCAAAACTTTACTTTATGGACATCATGACCCAACTTCTCATTGAAGAATTGGATAAGTAGATCTGTAAGGATTGATGAGTGTTATCTTTTGTAAATAGGCATATTCGGCATGATGAGTGTTATCTTTTGTAAATGGTTAACTAAGTAGTTTAGACCTTCCTCATTAGATTGTCGATAGGATGCTCTACTGGTAGTGTATAAATTTGCCCCTTGTAAGATTCAATGCACTTGTAGGGCGCATCTTGAATGAACGCAAATTAGTCACCAAAAGGTAATTGTGTAAGAGGTAGTGATCTTGAACTACTTCATGTGAGGCGCACATGGTGTATTCCATTGTATATGCTTATCGCAAGATGTGCTAATAGGACTTATGTTTGGAATCTAGAATTGCGCAAATTATGGTTGTATTTTTTTTAATCGATCACTTATTTTTGTGAGGTAATGGTATATTGATGCTATTATGGATTGTATCATAATGATTAGCAGATAATGATGTCAGCAGGCAAGATTGACTCATTCACATGAGTAATCGCCCTTAGCACATGGGAGCGAGCAAGGATGAGACTAGTGGTTTATTTTATTTGGAACCAAGAGAGGCTTAAATTATCCACTATGTATGTTGCCTTGGTTACAACCAAGATGAGGTCATGTTAAAGACCAAACATAAATGTTAGTACCCACTTTCCATGTTGTATCTGTTATGATTAACGAGATGCAAGATTTCATTTGGCGCTTGGAAGGTGAGCAAATAGAGAATTGAGGTTAGGCGTTAGTGACTAGACTAAGATCTGTACAGTGTATCGAGTATGATGTCACTCTTTGGAAGAGTTATTCCATCGTAGCATGTATTCATACTACATATGCTTGGCGACCGAGTAATGAGGTGAGTGAATGGATTCATGTTTCCTCACCGTGTGACTCTTAGGTGTCACTATTGATATAGCTTTCACTTATGTACCTTTTTGTGACCTTTGACTATGTCAGAAGCTCAGAGGTTGATGTTCTGATACTTTTGTATGTTGCCTACGGTCATGTATGATTTGGCCTTAAGGAATATCTCTAGGAAAACGGTCAATCCTAAACTAAATAGCATGAGGGTGAAGGGAAGATCATCTAGTATTACATCACTGTTATATGTTCACTGCTGGCAACTCACATCGCTCTGTATGAGAGGCGGATTGAGTGTGAATATATTGCAAAAATTGAGAGGGTCAAACTTGCTTTTTTGAGAGATTATAGATGTTTTTTGGACCAGTGTAATTAGATGGATCTGGGGTATATGTGACACTATCTTTATTTTCGAGTTGATGTCTCTATGTTGGCTCTTTTTGAGGTTCTACTGTAGAGCTCTCATATACAGGTGTTCTCAGCGGCCACATGGTCCATTAGCTACACCATAAGAAAATCAAGTTTTAGCAGCATTTTTTTCTTGCAGTGGCCTGAAAAATGCTGCTATAGATGAGCTATTGTAGCTGTTATTGATCGCAACTAAAAATAAAATTTTCAGTAGCATTTTTTCCCTAAAACTCTGCCATATATATTTGTTTAGCAGCGGTTTGACCTCAAGTGTTACAAAAACCAAGCAAAATAAAGGCCGCCAAATAAAACAAAAATTTCACGCCAAATCATATATATATATTTTTGGTAAATAACATATCAGAATTTTAGTCCCAAAAAAAAAAACAAAAAAAAAAAAAAAAACAAAACAAAACAAAACAAAAACAAAAACTATTCAACTATCCTTGATTAAAATTTGTGCCCTAGTCTGTCAACACTTCTCTCCTGCAAGTATCAAAGCCTTCGTTCATTGTCCATCACGGTGTACGTTGATGACGTCAAGCTACATCACCACTATGATTTCAAGGTCAGCCTGCTCTCTCTATTTCTCTTTCTCTATCCCCCTTTTTCTTCTGGTCTCTCAATTTCTGTCTCTACCCCTCTCTTTCTTCTGCTGTCTTCGGACAAGTTTGGGTCCATGGAATTCATTGTTAAGATGAGATACATGCCATTCCATGCATTGCTTCTAATATCTCCAAATTTCTTTACTTTGAAGGATTTCAGGAACATCTTGAATGATTTTGATTTGGGAAAATAATTTGGAAAATAGATTGATTAACATGATATGTATTCTAATTATGATATTCACACACACACACACACTTATATTTGATAATCTATGATATTCATATTTTAACCAATACAATTAGTGAAGTGAATGGCTTGTTGCTGATGATACACAGTAAAATCTTATGCTTGAGGAATCATTATGTATGTTAGATATTTGATGAAATGCCACAATGGAGTAATAGTCCTATATTTTTGTTTATTGGTTTGTTCTTTTTTTTTTTCCTGGTAATCATTTCAATTACAAAATTTATCTTTTCTCTAAATTTACTTCACATTGAGCCTTTTATGGATAGCATCACTTAACACTGCTAATCATGTGGCTTGGTAGGTTGTTAAAACATCATCAGATATGTTTTTGCTTGTTCCTGACATCTTGGTGTATATTTATGGTCTTTAAGATGACTGCTAATGTGATGCTCAATATTGCTGGAGCTGATTGGAGTTAAATTTATCTGATGTACGACACAATAACTATATTTTTACTTTACCTACCCCATTTTCTTCCGCAGTCTTTCCTACCAAATGAAGCATGATGCCTATAAACTAATTAACTAGCAAACTTAAACCCATTTAATGGATTTTCCTTTATAGCAGACCAGAGGTGGAAAAAAAACATTAACAGTTTCAAATGATGCCTACCAAAAAACTGAGTACGCATGGGCGTGGTTACACAATGAATTAAGCATTAAGTTATAGTCAGAAACTATTATCTGTTTTTTTTTTTTTTTTTTTTTTTTTTTTTTAACATAAAGCTGGAGTGTTCTAATTGACCACTTCAACTTCTTACATATTAGTGCTTTAGTAGGGCTCTAGAAAAAATGGATTCAAATTGCACACATACTGTCAAGAATCTCTAAAATTTTGATCTACCACACATTTATATTGAAAGCTGAAAATATGTTTTCTCTTTTATTTAATTTTCATTTTCTTCTTTTCTTTCTAAAGGTGAAGTGAAGCTGAGGTTATTATAGACAGTTAAAACCAAATTGAATTTTAAGGGAAAAATCAACGTGATAAATGAGGGTCAATCCACTGCTAATACCCACATCCAAAATCACAACCTTGCCTAAAAACCCAAAAAATAAAATAAAAATAAAAGTATGACCAAACAGTAGATAGGCCTGGATTGAACCCACTGGCTCTGTTTACTTGAAGATGCAAGTAGTTCCACACTTTCCTTGGTTCCTACCAAATATATTTATATTTAAATCTATGACAACAACAAAAATTAAAATCTAAAAAAAATAAAATAAAAGAAATTCTCCAATGAAATTCTTCAAATTCAACTGGTGAGTCATTTGATTTGGATTGACCAACTACATGTCAATATAAAAGTCCTGGCCAGCAGCTAGACTGTTTTAGAGATTCACAATAATTTTTTTAGAGTAATAACAAAAGGAAAGGGAGTGTTCTAAAGACAGGATTCCTTTAAATAAGAACTATACATGTTTTTAATAGTAAAAATACACACTCTTACAAAAATAAATAAATAAATAAAATGGCCCTATTAAGCAAGGTTAGGTCTATTTGCTTTAGAAGTTAGATTTCTACAATTCTAAATCATATTCTTCTTTTTGATTTTTTATGATTATATAATGAGAATTTAGAGATTAATGTCTTTAGCATTTTTTTATCTTCCTTAACATTTTAAATGTATGAAAAGCCTCTTTTTCAAATTATAAAATTTACATCTAGCAGGCATATCATAAACCTACTTTTCACCTACTTGTCCTATTTGCCCCGTATGAAGGGTGTAAGAATTTTAGCAAGTTGTCAGCAATTGTGCATCTGTATCACTTGAAATGTCTTAATAGATGGAGCAACCACTCATTCACAATGTTGCTTCAAATTTTGAAAGATATGCTTCCTTTAGATGCAAATTTGCCGAAAGACTCTTATGATACCAAGAAGATTAGTAAGGATTTGGGTCTCGATTATGAAAAGATTCATACTTGTCCTAATGATTGTATGTTATTTTGGAAGGAACATGCAAACGATGAAGTGTGTCATTGTGGTGCTTTAAGGTGGGCAACAAATGAGAATGATTTGCAGCATAATACGAGTACTTCATCTAAAAAGAGAAAGAAAAAAGCTGCAAAGGTTTTACGGTGGTTTCCCTTAAAGCCTCAATTGCAGAGGTTGTCCATGTCTTCAAAAATAGCTGCTTCTATGAAATAGCATGCTGAAGGTCGTACAAATGATGGCATAATGAGGCATCCTGTCAATTCTATGGCTTGGCAAACATTCGACTCTCGATATGTAGATTTTTCCTTTGACTCTTGCAATGTCAGGTTTGGGTTATCATCAGATGGATTTAACCCTTATGGGAATATGAGTACTAGTTATAATATATGGTTGGTCATATTGGTCCCATATAATTTGCCTCTATGGAAGTGCATGAAAAGATCTTCTTTCATCCTATCATTGCTTATTCCTAGTCTAAGCTCCCCTTCGAATGACATAGATGTGTATATACAACCTTTAGTTGAAGAATTGAAGGAATTATGGGATGTTGGAGTACAAAACTTAAGATATTTACTCTAAAGAGAACTTTCAAATGCATGCAGCTCTAATGTGGACTATAAATGACTTTTTAGCATATGGTGATTTGTCTGGTTAGAATAGCAAGGGTGCTCTGACATGTTCTTCTTGTAATTATGAGACTCATTCTCGATAGTTAAAACATGGGGAAAATATTGTTTTATGGGTCATAGGCGTTTCTTGGATAAAGATTATAGATTTTGTAAAGATAGGGCATCATTTGATGGAAAACAAGAAATAGAACTAGCCCCCAATATGCTATTTGGCTTTGAGATCATGATGCAAACAGAAGACCTTGATTAAAATTTGGGAAGACAAAGGCAAATGAAAAAAAAAAAAAAAAAAAAGAAAGAAACAAGCGAATGGTGATGAGATACAACCATGGAAGAAAAGAAGTATATTTTTTACATTGCCGTATTGGGCAAATAAAAAATTGCATCACAATCTTGACGTGATGCATATTGAGAAAAATGTGGTTGATAATGTATGTGGAACATTGTTGAATTTAGATAGGAAGACAAAGGATAACTTGAAGGCACGTCTTGACTTACAAGAGATGGGTATAAGACGTGAACTTCACCCACAAAATATTAGTTCCAATAAGACATATTTACCTCCAGCTTGCCTCTCAATGATTTTAAAAGAGAAAGATGACTTCTTGAAAGTATTGAATGGTGTAAAAGCCCCAGATGGTTATGCTTCAAATATTTCAAATTGTATCCAACTTAGACAACGTAAGATTATAGGTTTGAAGAGTCATGATGGTCATATTTTGATGCAGCAACTTCTTCCTATCGCATTACGAGGAGCATTACCAAAAAAAGTCACTTCATCTCTAATTGAGTTATCTTGTTTATTTAGGGAACTATGTTCCAAAGTCTTGCAAGTGGAAGAGCTTAACCGACTTGCATTTCAAATTGTAGTGACTTTATGCAATTTGGAGAAAATCTTTCCTCCCTCATTTTTTTACTATTATGGTGCATTTAGTCGTTCATTTGGCCATTGAGGCTAAAATTGCTGGCCCAGTTCACTATAGATAGATATATCCCATGGAGAGGTTAGGCGTGACGACTTGTATCCATTTGTGTTTTTAACCTGCATCACATTGACATCCAATTTAGTCGATCCACTACAACAAAATTGAATTTTTACAGCTTGCAATGCATGTTGTAAAAACTCTTTCATGGCATGCACACAAATGTCGTTATATGACATGCCGTGGAAAGTTGAGCATTATTTACGGCATGCAGGTAAAGTTGTAAAAAGTAATAAATTAAACATTAATGACATACATTGTATGTCGTATAGAATTTTTTACAACATTTTTGTCATGCTATAAATCATCATACTTTCTATGGCATAGTTTTGCATGCCGTAGAAAGTTATTTTAAATATATTTATGGCATACTTTGTATGCCATTTATAATATTTTACGGTATTTTCTTGCATGTCATAAATCATTACACTTTTCACGACATAATTTTGTATGTCGTGAAAGGTCATTTTTAATATATTTATGACATACTTTGTATGCCATATACAATCTTTTACGATATTTTCTTATATGTCATAAATCATTACACTTTTCATGACATAATTTTATATGCCATAGAATGTTATTTTTAATATATAATATATATACAGGAATATAACCTTCCCTAAAAGTAAGCAGACAATAGCTTATAAAGTGCAACCTGTGAACAAACCAAGCAGAAGCAGCAACTATGAAGTAAGTAAAACAATCTAATATCCATACACTAACCTGCATACTATCTTCCATCCTTAACTTCTATCTTATCAAGTTGATAACAACCTTGAACATACAAACCAAGAAAAGTATCAAAATCACAAGATTTGAATATATCAAATATGATAAGAACATATAGCACAACCAATTCCTTAAATTCAATACAAAAAAAAAAAAAAAATGAAGTGTCAATTTAATGAAAGGAAAAAAAGAAAAAGAAAAAAAGAAACTGCTAACAATCTATGAAAACAAGAATGAAAGCAAGAGTCATTTGCTTCTTCAGAAAAAAAAAATAAAATAAAAATAGACGTTATTTTGGCTGCATCTAAGTACATGGGTAACAAGCCCTCATTTCAGTGTCTCACTGAAAACATTCATGACATGAACTAGTTAATTAGTACTTAATAGTTAATAGTAAAATAATTCTATGGTCACTACAAAGAACGGATACTAGCAAACACCACAATCCATGGTCTCAGAACTAGAGTTGTGGACTGGAACCTACAACAATCCCATAACATAACCACATATCAGTTTTTGGATCACAAAAGCAAATTTGCATTATGGAAAAAATTGTACATACAAAATATTTATATATATATATATATTTGTAATACGCATGTAGAAAAACACATGCGAGATGAAATATTCAAAAGAATTATAATATGAAAAAACATTACGAGAAGAGAAACAAGATCTAAATTCTGAAAGTGATAGCTGTTGTTTGTTGAGGACAAATCAGCAGAAATATGCAACGCTTCACACATAAAGTGGGAACATCTCAGAAATTCGAGAGAACTTTTTGGCCCAATATTATAAACCAATTGCTAATCTTCTAGGTAGACCCAAACTGCACCATCCTTTATGAAGAAGAAAAAAATGTCACACATGATGGAATTTAATGTCTAGAATATACTAGTACTTAACCTTATTTTTATAGTTAGCAAATTTGCAAACATTCACTCTCTAAGACACTGAATGACAAAAACAAAAAAGAACCAAAATCCTATGGCTTTTTCCTTAAACCTAACAATGTGCAAAATAATAGGTAAAAGGTCAGGCAAAATAGTAGAGCGCATGGTGACCTCTGTTTGAAATAGAAGAAAACCAAATATGCTTTAGGTAACAGGATATCTGATTGAGAAATGCATTCTTACATTTATCCATTCATCATTTGGATTGATGTCCGTAGGTTTTCATAAGACCACCAAGTGAAAGCCATATTAAATTAAGTTACAAAAATGATATAGATGATTAACACAAAGTAGTTTAGAAATTACTAGTTCCAAAGTTATCTTGTGCCAAAGCTCAAGGTGTTAAGATAAGAGATTTGTATATTCCCATTAAAGTATGCAACAAACTCATGGCCAAGGGAAAAGAAATGTAGGATAAACTCATGATCAGTGACTTGATATTTTAATTATGTGAATTTAATCCCAAGTAGCATTGAAGATAGTTCAGCAAGTAGCATTGGATGCTCTTTGGGATCAACCAGTAGATATTCCCTAAAATTAACAAAGGCCAATTTTAATAAGTAGGAAATTCACAGAAATACTTCAAACACAACAAGATGGCCAAACCCAACAAATTTTTAAAGAAATACAAGGCATACTGAAAGAAAAAGAAGACACTAAAATACGATGTATGTCAAAGCGTCCAAGCTTATACGAATGAAGGACCACAACATTGACCTCTTTTTTTTTTTTTCTTTTTTTTTCTTTTTTTTAATGAAATAGTAGAATTGAAAACTTCAAAATGCAATTGCTTTAACATACCCATGCACAAAAAACAATCATTAAACCATCCCCAAGAACAAGTCTAATTGATGTGAATAGAATCCAAAAATATCAAAAGGAAACACCAAGGTAGAAACTATGGAACATGGCACCACAATGTTTTTCTCTCAATTAGGCCTACATCGCTGATATTGTGACTAATTTTTAATTGTCAAAGGTTGAAAAGAATGAAATTCTAGACATTTGCCTATGATTGACAGATGCAAAACTAACACTACATCAGTTTTAAGGTAGTATAATGCAAAACTATCAAGTTATAATCAACTAAAGTACGATTTCTATAAATCAAAGGGGAGATATGATTTCTAAAATATTACAAAAACCAACGTTATGATGATAGACCACCACATTTCAAGTAAAAAAAGCTGGCCGTCTCATTACACCAATACCTTTCTGGCACACCTATTTGGGATTAGAGAAGCACCAATACCTTTTTGGCGCAACTATTTGGGATTAGAGAAGCAAGGCACTACTATTTGGGATTACAGGCATATACATTCCACAAATTCTCAATCGACACTACTATTTGAATTGATTAAAAGTAAAAGATGCATATCTGTTTGAATTGATTAAAAGTAAAAGAGTGCATATCTTAATAATTATTTAGAACTCAAATTCTACAGCGAAAATTCGAAGTAAAACAAGATTTCACAATCTAATTGAAGACCGCACAAGTCAAAAACAATATGAATCTCAATCCTTTCACTAGTCACAACAAATTACACAGCATACAATCAAAGCAATATATATACACATATAGATAATGTAGAGAGAAAGAGAGATTTTCGATTATAGTTGAAAAGTCCTGCGAAGTTACGAGTTCTGCGAAGATAGCAGTTGAAGGAGAGTCTCAACCTCAAACAGACTCGAACGAAGAGAGCTCGTACACATATAGAGAGAGAGAGAGAGAGAGAGAGATCGATCTAGAAATGGAGTAATATGTAGCTAACAGTAACGCAAATTGAAATCATATAACAAAAGATGAACATGCACACAACAATTCACACTACACTACAATAACAAATAAGAAGCAACCAAGCAAAAACAAGATAGACAGACCTAGAAATGTAATAGAGAATGTAGAGAAATTCCAAAAAAAAAAAAAAATTGCTATCTTATCAGTGAATCAATGAATCAATGGATCAATGAATCGATGAATTTCAATTTGTGAATCAATGAAATCAAAATAAATAAATAAATACAATCTTAGATCTTATCAGTGAATCAATGCAGAAACAAAGCAACAAAACACAACAATCTCAAACAAATTTTAGGGTTTCGATTTCCTCCAAATCAATGTTCGATCAAATATGAAATTGCTATCTCGTTTCTCTCTCTAGAAGTACGAATTAGTTACTTAGTGAATGAGAGAGCAGATATCAGAATTAGATGATCGGAATGGCGATCAATGGCACCATTTTCGATTGATCTTCGTTCATAGGTTCACAGATGCCGATGGAGAGAGAGAGAGAGAGAGAGAGAACCAACTGAACCAAGGTTAACAAAGCAAAAACAATGTGAAGTAGAAAATTAATAAGCAAAAACAATATTAATAAAAAAAAAATCTGGGAGGTAAAGAATGTGTAACTTTAACAATATTAATAAATAAATAAAAATTGAAGTAAAAAATTTTAGACAAAAAGATTTTAAGTATAAGTTTATAAATTATTTTTATATTAAAAAATTGTACATTATAAATAGAATATCTACTAGATTTTATAAGTAAAAAAATTGTCATATCTACTAAAAATTTATAAATATCAAAGAACATCTAGAATTGTTTTTTTTTATTATTTATAATTAAAATATATTTTGGTAAAAAAAATTAAAAAAACACTTATTGATTTATAAGATTATGACTTTTTGAGAGCGAAAATAATTTTTTTAAAAAAAATTTCTAGTAAGATTTTTCACTACCTGCAAATGCATGCCGTGTAAAATTATGATATATTATAACGTAAAATGCATCTCATCTTAAGTATAAATATTTCACGGCATATTTTTGCAAGCCATGAAAGTATATAAATTATTTTTGTACTAAAAAAAAATTCTAGATTGTAACTAGATATCTAGTTTATTGGGAAAAAAAAATAAAAATTTCTCATATCTACTAGAAATTTATAAATATTTAAGAACATCTAGAATTTTTTTTATTATTATTTATTATTAAAATATAATTTCTCTAGAGAATGAGAGGGTTTGGGACAAAAACAGTTATGGATCTAAAAAAATTCACTAAATTCAAAAAAATATAAAATTTAATATTTTAAGACATGAAATGTATGTTGTCTTAAGTGCAAATATTTTATAACATATTTTTGTATGCCGTGAAAATATACATTTCTTACGGCATTCTTTTGCATGTCATAAAAAAATCAGATTTTTTTTTTATTTTTTTATTTTTGTAGAAGTTTTCACGACATTCATTAGCATTTTGTGTAAAGTTATAATATTTTATAACATGAAATGCATGTTGTCTTAAGTACAAATATTTTACGACATATTTTTGTAAGTCATAAAATTATACATTTTCTACAGCATACTTTTGCATGCCATAAATATATGAATTAATCACTTACATGGCATGTATGCTGTTATTGACAAAACATTAATAGCTTGCCAAAAAAAAAAATGTCGTAGAATGTACTAACTACGACATGCATTTAATGCATGTTGTAAATATGATGCATTAAATAGTTAATTTTCTTGTAGTAATCTATAATTATACTATTTTTCATGTAGGTATCTCCATTGACTAAAATCTTATGTTCGTAGCAATTCCCATCCAGAGGGCTCTATTGTAGAAGGATACATAGTTGACGAGTGCTTAATATTTTGTTCACGGTATTTGGAATCTGTTGGAACCACATTCAATTGACCCTTAAGAAATGTTGAAGATTCTATAGGGGCAATAATGAATATCGAACTTGATCAAAAGTCATAATACAAGTACATCGTTATGTGCTATTTAACAAAGATGAAATTCAACCACATCGGATGTAAGTAATATTTATGAGTTATGGCATATAAATAAGTTTGAGTTTCTCATTTTACTACTTGCAATAGTAACACAAGTTAGGTTTGTATATATAGGGAACACAAGGAGCATATAAAGAGACAAAATCATCTACGTCGTCTAACTGATGAAGTTCTTAATAAGATGCATATGTAACAGTTTTGTGAGTGGTTTCGATCATATGTAAGTATGTAGCTATTAAATAATACTATTGCCATATACAATTTTTAGCGTATATTAATGTAATCATTTTAATGGATCCTATAATATATCAGGTTGTAGCTATGGATGACACAAGAAAGCAACAACTTACTGATGAAATCAAGTGGCTTGCTCAAGGCCCAAACACTCTAGCTAGACGATTCAAACGATATGTTGTTAATGGTTGTTAGGTTTTTATTCTTGGCAACCCCGTTTGACAAAACTCCTTTAAGTTGTATTTGTTTTCACATTTTTTATTTCAGTGAGGCTATGAGTTTTTAGATGCGAATCCAACCCGAATTGTGCCTTGCAGAGAAGTTTTGTGGTGTTAATTCTTTCAAGATTGCCACTTCCCTGATTATGACGGGAATTGAGCTGCCCGGTCAGCTCATGGGGGTTGAGGGGACAGCGCCCCTTGGCGGGTCCGGGGCAGCGCCATGGCGGGGTCGAGGGGCAGTGCCCCCAAAGTAAAATGCAAAAATGCATTCAAAGTTACCTCCCAACTCGAGCGTCCATTCCCCCGCTCGAGCGGAGAATGTTGAGTTCCAAAAGTTTGGTGAGTCTGCAAAAATACTGTGATCCGTGTTTTCACGCTCAAGCGTGGAAATCCCCGCTCGAGTGTATATCCTGTTTGGAGCATTTCATATAGTGTCCCCGCTCGAGCGTCAATTCCCACGCTCGGGCGGACCTCGCGATTTCAGATTCTATAAATTCGCAAGTTGCTCCAAATCTAGGATTACTTCTCCAGATCATCTTCTTGGGTTCTAGGGTTTATATCTGGGGATATTTTGCTAGTTTTCTTTGATGTTTTGATTGAGTATTCAACTCATAGTTTAAAGAGTATATATCAAAGGATTATTTGTTTGTTTTACACAAAAGAGAGAGTTGTTCTTCAGTGGATTCTGAAGAATTCGAGCATGAAGCTTTGGTGGATTCCGGAGTGGCTCATCGTCAAGACAATTCCGAGGTGAAGACGGGATTGGAAGAGACACATAGAGATTGGTTCAATTCGGGCATGGATTCGCTAGGTAATTGAGAGTATACCTGTGTAATTCCTTTATATTTTCTTGGTGGATTGTTTTGTCGCTGTTGCCCGTGATTTTTTTATCACAGTTGGAGGTGTCCAATTGTGGTATTTCCACGTAAAATCGTTGTGTCGATTTGTCATGATTGTTTGATTGGGATTGTTATATACTGCTTAAAATTGATACATAATCACAAATCAACATCTACGAATTTCTAGATTTTTCAATGGTTTTAAGTTTCGAATTAAAAATGACGAGGAGGTGAAGAAAACTCAAAATAGTGGGGCTCATGTGGCCACTGAAGGATGCACCATGTATTATGGTGTTTTATTTGATATCATTGAATTGAATTATTTTGACAAGTTGAAATATGTACTATTCAAATGCAATTGGGCTGATGTGAACACAGGCAGAGGCTACAAGATAGATGAGCATGGTTTTAACCTTGTGAATTTTTCGCATTTGATATATACTGGAGAATAGTTAAATGATGAACCATTTGTCTTGTAATCTCAAGCTTCACAAGTTTATTATGTGGGAGATGTAAGGCATGAAAATTAGCTGGTTGTTGTTAAAACAAAAGCGGGGGATGTGCTTGATGTTGGTACTAGTGAATTGTGTGATGGTGATGTTGACACTTACTATGATAACAAGCCATATAATGTGATAGTTGAAGACACTCATGTGGATGCGAATGAAAACCTTAATTGGGCTAAAAATGATGCAGATGGAATGACAATCTATATACCACTTCCAATTGATAACCAACTGATCGATGAAGATGATTTAGATGAGGATGTCTAGTTGTTGAGTTGAACTAGTTTGATTTTAATTTATTTATTGTGATGTTAATCTTTGAAACAATATTTGGTTTTGAATATAAATTTCAAATTTCTTAGTTTTATATATATATGGCAACCCATGTTTTGCATTTTCATTCTTTTATGTATTATAGATATTGCTTGTCTTTCTTGTTATAGAAGTTGCATGATACGCTTCTAAACAATAAACAAAATGACCTGATCAATAGAGTTCCAAAAGGTTCACGTCCTACTCTTCTATGGCATCAACCAACAAACAATAAAAAGGAACAAACATAAGTCTCAATCACATACCCTGCCCCAATTGATCAAAGCTACCCCTAATAACATATTTCTTACTCTAATGGACTGAACCTTATGCACTAGCTCACGGAGTTACAATCAAAGTTGCCCTCAATCACATACCCTGGCCTAGTTGAGAACCAATGAACTTACAATCATTTTTGCCCTTCCACAAATACCATAGTGCAGCAAAAGGTAACCCATCCCATATTTTCCTTCCCAAGATTCTAAATTTATAGCCAATCCACCATTGTAACAGACCTCTTCCTCTTCCCATGCATTGTGTTCTTTAATATCTTTAGTATACTATGATAAATACTCATTTAATTTGAAGTATTTTGTGATAATTCTACTATAAGAGAGATCATATACATGTGAAAAAGACAATCTTCCATGCTATTATAGTTCAAGTAAAAATAAAAATATGAGAATTAGGCAAAGAAATGCACAAATTCAGTTTATATTATTGCATTGATAATTTTAAGAATATTTATAACATCAAAAAACACATAATTGCAGTCCAAGTTTGCCACTCCTCAAGAAGAGAGAAGGGATATGATTAGGCATTGAATATTGAAGTCAATGAGAGAGAAATGGAGAAATAGAGAAATGGGAAATGTAGTTTAAAAGCAAAGTACTATAATGAGACAACGACAGAAGCACAGATAGTAGCTACTGCGTCTTTAACGGTTAACCTTGAGCATCATGCTGACCTTGTTGCTTATTGGTTTTCAAAGGAAGGACATGTATCCATAGATGTTTCTATCAAATAATACAATGTCATTGTATCATTTTTTTTAACATACTTTTATGCATTTATGAATGAAGGAACTTAGTACGACCAACAAGGAAAGCCGGCGAGAACAAACAAGTGCACATACAGCAAGATCTAAAACTTATGCACAACATGCATATAATATGGTATTTCAAACTTCATTCCTTGTTTTTATATTTTGAATTTGGTTAGCACATTGTATTATAAATTTATTCTCAAACGATATAATTGTTACATAGGAGCAAAAGGATAATATTGCACTAGATCGAGCAAAATTATATATACTGCTTCACAAAAGGAAGAATAGAACACCAGTCAATGAAGCAGCAACTACAAAAATTGTATGGCCACTTAATAAGTTACATTTTCAAAATTCTAATGTGTTTGTGGCAAACAATCACTCTCGCTTTTTGTCTTATTTTTTTTCCCCATTTGCTATAAGAAAAGCTAGAAGATTTGATGAGGTCACAACCAAGTAGCTTCGAAGGAAATGTTAGTGGATGTATATCTTGGTCACCAAATGATATTTATTCTCAAGTGATGGGTAAAGAGCATCATGGTTGTGTTCAAGGTTTAGGATTTGGGCCCACTCCTTCTAAGCATGGCTTCATGTGTAATAGTTGTGATCACTTCAGAATGGTTTCAGATGAAGAGAGAATGAGAGACAAAGATACTATAATTGAGTTGAACGAATAACTAAAAACTCAAGGTGATCAGTTGCAAACTCCAGGTATTCAATTGCAAGCTCAAGATGTTGTAATAAACTCTTTAAAAGAGCAAGTAACATTTTTTATGAGACAAAGACATAGTTCTAGTGGTTTACAGGTATAACTACATATAACATATTTATCTAAATGACGTATTTATCATATGTTATCCTTTTCTAAATTTATGCATACGCATGTAAATTTTATTGTATAAATTAGGTGACAGCTGGATCTAGTGGCATTCCAGACCAGGCTTTTCCACAAACACATCAAAGGCCCTCTTTTGGAAGTCATGAAATGCAACCTTTTAATCAAGGTAAGTCATCATTACAATACACATACATTGACACAAATTTAGAACCAATAATAATGACTTCTCTACTAATAAATTGTTAGTTGGTTTGGACAAAATTGGGATTTGATAAGTTAACTTCCATACTGTGCTTTCTTTATTGGCATCTGTAAAAATACCAAACAAACCAGTGAAATATAGAATTGGGCAATCAAACAAATTTGAATATCAACAACATATCAAACTGTAATATACAATTAAAAAATAGACCCTTGGATGCTACTATTGGTTGCTTGATTTAGTGGCTGCTACTAATGCTTACCTTTATTAGCTAATTCAGTCCAAATGCCAACCTGTTGGCATCTTATATTTTATTCGGATATGTTTAACATCCAAGCTTTGGAGTCTGCCCTCAAGATATATAAGGAAGGAGAGTCTTATATTCAAGGGCATTGAAAAACAAAGAGTATTGCAGATAGCACGAGTAATAACTTATTTTCATCTACAAAAAAGGGAACATCTGTTTGTAAGACTCTTTCAGTTGTAATGTTTATGTTTATAGTATATGAATAAAAGTCCATTTTCAAAACCATTGTTCTTTCATAATATAATCCTTTTCTTGAGTGATACACTGACTATGAGAGATTGAGAGTAAGGTGAAGCAATGAGGCTATTAGTGATTACCTATAGGCACGAGACCACTTGGGAAAACAGAAGTTGAAGTAAGATCCGAACTTAAAAGGCCTTGTGGAAGGTGTTCTTCATCAGAGTTCTGTACTTAGGAGGAATAGCAGAGGCGAGGTACGCACATATTAAGATATAATTTCCTATACATTAATAATTGTTAGTTGCTTACTTAAATGTTCTAAGCGCTTTAGATGTCTTCACCCATATCTAATCTTAGAAATCAACTCGTAGTGCTTAAAGAACAACAAGAAGAACAAACTACACAAATTGAGAACAATTTGTTTCTTAAATCTTTAGCCACCTTTAACACACTTCCGCATTACTATATTTTTTTCTCCATTTGCTGTTGTTTTCTCTCTTAATGGCTGATCTCTCTGAATATGCAAATATGATCTTGAACTTCTTCACTGTAATGTTTATTTTTTGATATATAAACAACATACTTATCAAAAAAGAAAAAAAGACATGTCAAGAATTATTTGTAGTCTAAATTTTCTTTATAGATTTTGAAATTGAAAATGATACTTATGCTCATTCAATCATTTTATTGTAGAAAATAAGACACTGTGAAAGCATCAAACAATGGACGTCATTTCTTGATTTGAATATTTTTCATGGAGGTCTTTATAAAATAGTGTCATGAGTAATACTTTTGAGTACTACTATCATGTGACAAGTTTTATGTGTACTTTTTGGATTGCGGTGTTGCTATTAGTTTGTTGGAAATATTTGATCTATTTGGGTATGACAATCTTATGTAATGAACCTTTTAATTAAGGTGTTTTGGATATTTTGGGATTATGAATATGCAAAAGCTTTTACCTTTTGCAATTTTGAGTATTGAGCCATTAGAACAAAATAATGCTTTTGTAGATATATAATGTGAGCAGGGATAAGTGAGAAACAACCATTAATGGTTAGCAAACCATTGAAAATTTCAAGATATATATTATTGGTAATTGAATAGTAAACATAGCCTATTACCGCAGTTAATAACCGTCGTAAATAAAAATCAAAAAGAATTCTATGGCTATAGCGACAGTGTAAAACTGATGGCATAGAGTCAATATAGTCACGTTTCACAAAACGTCGCCAAAGTGAATGATATAGCAACAGTCAACCCATCGCTATAAAATTATCAAGAATGGGTAAATTTAAGATATAGCGACAGTTGTAACCGTTGCTACATCAAACATTGCAATAAAAATAACTATACCAACTGTAGTTTGCTTTTTGTGCTCCTTTCGGATACGATAGTCCTATAGTTTGGACTCCCATGGTTCAAAATCTGATTTCACAAGTGCAATGTAAAATAGATAAAAACAAATGAGTCCAAATCCAGCAAATCTTTTGAAAAATCGATTTGAATCAAAATGCCAAAAATGGACTGCTTTAACAGATTACAGAGTCACCACCTAAATATTTTTGAAAAATTTAGGAAACTCAAGACTCGTGCCAAATGCCACTTATTCGTCATCACCAAAGTGTCTTGGCTCGGGAACTTAGGTATGAGAGGGGAAGGTCATGAATTTAGCACCCCACTCACCCGATCAAAGACCGGCCTCTACTAATCGTGATATATTTCTTATTTACATTATATGCTCTTGTTCCGGTTATTAGGCTAATTTTACTAAGTGATGCACATAAGTATAGACCCATTTACAAAATCTGGTATGCATTGATTTTATGTTTGTTTCTTGAAAAAGTATTTTGAATACATGTCACTTTAAAAAGTGAGCTCGTATTTTACATTAATCGATTTATTCCAACTTAAGTAAAAAAGGCCTTCATCCACTGGCATTCAAACAGGTGTAACACTTAAGCACTTAGCCGCATGGAAAACATGCTGGATATGGTAACACAAACACACGATGCAATATGCTAAAGCAAGAAATGTTCACTTGGTACTCCAATCCAAATAAAGCAAGATAATTAGAAGCAATGCATGCTCCTAATTAATGCAATATGACTAATGCAACGCATATGAAATGCAACTAATAGGCTCGGCTACTAGCATGGAATATGAACCAATTCAAAGCATGCAATCAAGCACGTATTCAAGTAAGAATTTGAAATTGACATTTGGTTAGTATGATAAGCCGAACCCTTATGAGTACAAAACGAGTGGATGCAAATCATGGAAAATGCTAAGAAAAATATGATGATACCATTATAAACGGGCAAATAAAAAGGAGAAAGAAATGGGGTTGGAAGACATACACAAGTATTACATATTTTTCCCTCGCGCAAGAGGGTTCGAATGTCCAAGTATTCGAATAAACTAACTATTGCAAATCCAAATGAATAATAAATAAACTAACTACTTATAACAAATTTGAATGAATAATAAATAAATAACGAGCTATCTATTATTTTATTACAACAAGGATATTATAGCAATAATAATTACAACACTTACAACAATAATAACAATAATAACATGAAAAGTAATTACAACATTATTATGAACAATAATTACAATAATAATAATAATACAAGAGAAGATGCACAAGGATCATATGCACGTCAATGAAGGCTAGTTGCAAAAACTACTCTGTCTGCCTTTTGTGCCACTACTCTGTTTCACCATTAGTCACTGCCCTCTGTTTCTGTCTAAAATGCTCTGTTTATCAAACATTGGAGCCCAACCGGGTCCAAACAAGGCCAGCCGTGCCCTATTTTCATGCAGAAAATATTTTTGTGCTCTGAGATGAAAATAGTGCAGACAGAGCCTTTCTAAGCCTTGTATGTCCCTTCTGCTCTATTCTGTCATAGGGAAACTCAAGAGAAGAACGGATTCGATTCTGAAAGCATCAATGGTAGCAAGTTGATTGCTTGATGATTTTGAGCACGTTTGGGCAATAATAATAAATGCAATGAAAGACAACCACTCATCCCTTCTATCATGAAATCTCAAAGAGGGAGATAAACATGCCTCAAGATTCATTAAAACATCATGAATTGATATATGATGACTCTTAACACGATGGACTCGGCATAATGTCCGGCCAAATCCAACCAATTTTATCCATCTTCTTTATGTCGGTTTCATTGATTTTAAGCCAATTTTATTAGTCCTTTTTTCACTTACCTTTCCATTACTTAATCACTTTGTCCAAAGTGATATTTAAGTCCACTAAATGAAGTGAAATATCAAATGAGAAGTGATCCTTAGCATGAAAGAGAGAGAGATTATGCCTTGATGATGAACCTCCGAAGAGATTAAGCCCTTGAGCATAGGAGGCCTCTTTTTCATGTCTCAAATAGCAATCGATCGCTTGAAACAACTCTCAAACAAAGAAAACCAAGAAATGAGGGAGGGCATAGAACTAATTATGCGAAGTTGATTATTACCAAAATGAAACTCTTTATATAGAAACTAAGTAAAGAAAGCTATCGACTTGAATGACTTGGTGTCTAAGGCCTAAACAACGGAAGCCATGAGGACATACAACACAACAAGCACAGTATTCAAAGCATAAACCAATTAAATGAATTAAAACAACCCTAAATAGCCCCTAAAACATAAAAAACAGTAGCTACAAAATTATGTTAAAGAGCACAAAAAGATAGGTAATAACAAGGAGACACCAAACTAGTAAGCAAGAGCAAGGAGAGGTGGCTAACCCCTCCACTTTTGAGATTTCTAAACCATGTTTTTTTTAGCCCTTTTAAACTCTGAAAATCATTTTGTAAGCCAAGAAAAATAGTGGTAAAACAAAGGGAATGAGCTATGAAATAAGGTGCAAGAAAGGGCATTACGCCTCTCTACCTTTGGTAGCTATTCAACCCCAAGTTCTAACACTTGGAATGGATCTAGAATAGCACAACAACACAAGAAATAGATAGAGAGAGATTGTAATGAAAGCAAAGAAAAAGGTGACAAGCTTATACCTCTTGAAGAGAGCAAGCTTTGGTTGTAAACCAAACTTGATCCTAGCACACTCTCAAGGTTGAATTATGATTCTCAAGGCTCAACCTATATGATGTATAGATATGGTTCAAAGATGTTACAATATCACAAAACTAGCTTGCAAAGGAAGAAGGAGCTCTCAAAGGTGTTTTGGCTTCTTTGAAATTTTTCTAACCCCCAACACTGAGGCATCAACTCGTATTTATAGAATTTGAGCCAAATAGGTCATAAATATCTTCAAAAATAGACAGTTGGCTAATTCCCACCCAGAACAGTTGTTAGGTTTTTATTCTTGGCAATTCCATTTGACAAAACTCCTTTCAGTTGTAATTTTATTTGTTCTTTTATTTCAGTGAGGCTATGAGTTTTAGATGCGAATCCAACCCAAATTGTACCTTGCAGAGAAGTTTGTGATGTCTATTCTTTCATGTTTGCCATTTCGCTAACTATGTCGGGGATCGAGCTTTCAGAAGTTTCGTGACCTTTCAGAAGTTTCACTTTCCTGCAAAAGTACTGGGAATTGTTTTTTTTCGCTCGAGCGGCCATTCCTGTGCTCAAGCGTAGATCTGCTCGAGCGGCCATTCTTGCGCTCGATTGGAGATCGCGGATCTATTTTCTATAAATATGTGTTTCAGTCTAATTTTAGGGTACGGCTTCCAGATCTTCTCCTTGGGTATTAGGGTTTTTATCTGGAGCTTCTTTTCTTGTTTCCGTTGATATCTGTGAGAGTTTAATCATGAATTGAGTCGATTATATCAAAATGTTTGTTTAGTTTGGTTTATTAAAAAATGAGAGAGTTGATCTTCAGTGGATTCCGTAGAATTTGGACCTGAAACTTTGGTGGATTCTAGAGTGGCTCATCGTCGTCGATTCAATATCGGCGTTGTGGATTCAACATTGGGCAAGACAATTTCGAGGTGAAGACTGAGCTGGAAGAGGCACATAGGGGTCGGTCGATTCGGGCGTCGATTTGCTAGGTAATTGAGAGTACGCTTGTATAATTCCTTTATGTCTTTTTAGTAGATTGTTTTGTGACTTTTGCCCATGATTTTTTTTATCATAATTGGAAGCGCTCCAATTTTGGTTTTTCCACATTAAAATCGTTGTGTTGATTTGTCTTGATTGGTTGATTGAGATTGTTATTTACTGCTTAAAATTGATACATAATCACAAATCAATCACAAATCAATATCTAGGGGATTTTTAGATTTTTCAACAGTGTTTCTCACCCAAAAGGCACGGCCGGCCCTCAATGAGGCACGGCCAGGCTCCAATGTGGCTCCTTTGTTCCTCTGTTTAGGCTTAGTGTATGTTGGCAGTGCTAAATAAAATGGATTTCTATGGTGTAGAGGTATCGAAACAGCTTGGGTATGGAAAGTTGGGCTTGTTTAGAGCTGAAAACCGGATTCCTTTGTTGAGAATTTGAACCATTGAGAATGTAACTTTCATCATCGAGTGCTTAGGACAAAGCGCACAAGTCTTGCGGGCGGTCAAAAATGGGGTGTCTACACCAACGTTTGCCGAAAACGTCGCTATAAGGATATACTGACAGGGCTATTGCGGCGGTTTGGCCGCTACTATTTCAACCGCAAGTAAAGGTCTTCTAGTTTTTAGCAATGCTTTTTCCTGCTTCCACCAACAGTTTTGGCCGCTGCTAAAAGTGAATTTTTTTGTTGTGCTAGTATGATCGCGTTTGATGGATAGATTGAGATAAAGAAAACGCGATGTCATGCCAACGTATGTTTGAGTGGGAGATGTTGGAAATTGGGTTGGGTTTAGAACCCATACCTAATTGGGTCACCCATGGTGGCATGACCCAAGACCTATAAAGAGAGACCCAGTCAAAGTGGACTTGGATTAATATATCCTGGGAATAAGTGTAATTAACCCATTTTCTCATCTATTGAGGAGATAGAGTTGAGGGGGTAGCTATAACTCTCCTACATAGTACACGTATTGTATTTTAGAGAGTAAGAATTTAACTAAATGGATAATCAATCTCTCTCTCTCTCTCTCTCTCTCTCTCTCCCCCTCTCTCTCACTCTCCTAGACTCTCTATTCTTTCTCTCTCCATAGAAACACAAAATAGCCTTTGTACTGCGAATAGTGTAGGTAGTTCTCTAGTAGTTCTATACTACTGTTGGGAATTGTTCGAAGACATTAATGGAGATATGTGATTCATCCACATGATCCACGATCCATGTATTATTTCTTATTTTTCGTACAAAAACAGTAAACTGAAATTATTAACGGCTACTTCTTCAATCAGCTCTAGTTGATCCTTTTCCGATAGATCCTTAAACGTAGCTAATATACTCAATCATAAGTTTGATTCACTAGAGAGGGACGTTATTACTGAAATATTACTACTATCATCAAAATCAGGTTTAGCCATTTTTTTTTTTTCAATCAACAAAAATAAATAGATTATATAGTAAACAAAACAAATACAAGATGTACTTCAAAACACAACTGAATCAAAACCTGACAAACAAAAAGTGCAAAAGCCATGCATTTATACAATACCAAGCCATTACTAGCTAGCTAATATTTCCTTTTCAAAACCGTGTTAAAATATTGTGCTACTTTTCAAAACCATTTCACAAACCCTCCTTCCTAGAAACCATCTTATTCCTATGTATGAATTTCCATGTTGGGTCCACAACCGTCATTATTGTACGGCTACGTGGCCTTATTTTATTTTAATAATTTGAATCATTTATTTTTTAAAATATATCGAGTAGAATATATTTGTAATAAATTAAATTAATCGAATATCATTAATCTTTTCATCCATTTACATTTGTATTCAATTTTATATTTTAAATCACATTTGTCATTTTTTTTTGAATATTTTTATGTAGATATAAATGTAATTCGAAGAAATAGTTAACAATATTTGATCAATTTGAATTTTTGACAAGTATGATCTATTCAATATACTAAACGATTCAAATTATTAAAACATGTCCGGAAATGAACCCATATAACCGCTCTAACACCGACCCCTGTCCATGTTTTATATGTGAATAATTGTGATCCATTCTGCGTACAAATCATTTCAAAGTACTTTTTTTTTTTAAATAAATAAAAAATACCGAGGCAATATTCAGTTTTTTCACTGAAACAGCTAGTCCTAGTCTTTTTCTATGAAAGGGCTCAAGGTGGTTCGTATTAAACGCTTGTATGGTGTATTCGGAACATAGAATAAATATAGACCACACACTATTTTTTGGGTAAAATTTTGATTATTTTTCTAAAAAAATAACTACACTTGTTTTTAATTAGTAAGATTAGAAAATTCAAATGAATTAGTCGGACAATTAAATATGTAATTCTAAAAAAGGCTCTCATCACTTACAATGGCTGGAAAATAATTCCCGAATAAAATTTTTATACATAAATCTATTTAAAAATATATGATTGTGGTATTTTTGCAATGGATAACAAAAAAAACCACAAAAAATATATTATTTATATGAACTTTATGTATAAAAAATTTATTTATATAATACTATTATATTGAAACTTTCCATTAAAAAGTGTAAAAATGACATGGAAGAAACTAGTCTTCTATAATCATGAACCATTGTTTTAATAGAAAGTTTTTTTTTTTTTTTTTAATCAGCAAAATAGAGATTTATTGATGATAAAAGCAAAATACATGCAAAATATATCAACAAATTAGGGAAGTGCACCAAGCATCATATGTATTTGGGTAAGAGTTTTAATAGAAAGTTAAGAGTTTAAATTTTCTCATATGTATTTGCTTTGTTCCAATTCAAATGTTTTTTTTGGGGTAATAATATTTTATATTTAATTTTTATTGTAATTTTGATTCATCAGACTTCAATATAATGTGATAGGTTATAAAAATTTAAAAAATCATATGACATATAGTTTTACTTTTTTGACTATTTTAATTCATTCCCAAACAAAGCCTAAAT
Organism: Camellia sinensis; assembly: GCF_055761805.1. NCBI lineage: Eukaryota > Viridiplantae > Streptophyta > Magnoliopsida > Ericales > Theaceae > Camellia > Camellia sinensis. The sequence goes on from NC_138974.1 coordinate 87,383,155, forward strand.
CACCCACCCTAACAAATTTTGTTACAACTAATCTTGATACATAACTACTTTCACTTACATGAGTTGTATCTCTGACAGCTTCAAATCCAATCTTGTGCTCTAGTTTTACTTGCAAAATCATAGGTAAATTATGCTATTAGTTTCTATACTTTAGTCTATGTATTATTTTGGTTTTTATAGTTTTAGTTGGTTCGATTTTAATTATAAATTTATAACTTTATTTTAATTTGATCTAATTTATTGCAACTGTTAATATTTTCTTATAAAAAATAAGCAATGTTGGAAATTTTTTTAAAATTATTGAACTTAGTGAGTTAATCTCAACTAGCTCCGTTATCATTTTCTATCAAAAATATATACAATTTTATCAATTAGATTAAATTGACACAAAATTTAAAAGAGTAATATTATACGAACAAAAAATGTGTACATAATTTTCATACTTAATGATGTAGCTTATTATTATAGACCTTTTATTTCAAAATAAAATACCATTGAAAATTAATTTATTTATGATAATGAATTTGCTAGATTATTCTTGTGATATATTTTGTATGAATTGCATATATGTGTAGATTTTTCCAAATATAAAATTAAAGATAAAATTGAGTCAATTAAAAATATAAAAATTAAAATAATACAAGAAAAAAAAATGTGATTATCAATATAATTTGTGCTAAAATCATTGAGTGAAATTGGTCTTTGTCTGAAACATAACGATTAAAAAGCATATGAGACTTGTCCGATAGAAGAGACAAGTCAACCATAAGGAAAGGACGGAAACATCCTTCACAACTTGGAGGAAAATACCAAGAAATTTCACAACTTGGTGGAAAAGTCAATGACTTTTGTCACACGGTTTTGAAAAAGTAGTAAATACATTATACATACGCGGTAAGCTAGTAAAACAATGCAAAGAAAGTGTTGTTCCATTTCATGCAAATATAGTAGTAATGTAGGAACCTTGTTTTGATAATAATAAATGCTAAATGTTGATAAGTGCCCCATCACACTTGTTAATATTGAATATATATATATATATATATATATTTGTCCTTTTCTTGTGGTCTAAGAGCACTTGGTGGCATTGTTGTTGCTGAATTTACAAAAAGGAATATATCAAGGCTGTTCAATGAAGTGTTAGATTGGTGGAGATAAAAATAGAAGGAAGAAGTGGTCATAAAGCATGATTTTGAAAAAGCTTATGACTTTGTGAATCAGAACTTTTTGCTTAGTATGATGGAGAGTTTTGGTTTTGGCCAAAAATGGAGGAGTTGGATTAAAAGTTGTGTTACCACAGCTAGAATTTCAATGTTAGTCAATGGAAGCCCCACAACTGAATTTAAATCTGAAAAAGGATTGAGCCCCTCTCCCATTTTTTTGTTTAATTTGGTTGTGGAAGGTCTCAACATGCTTACAATGAGGGCTACGAAATTGGGATTTCTTAAAGGGGTTGAGATTGGGAAGGATTTGGTGAAAGTATCCCATCTATAGTTTGCGGATGATACCATTATGTTTTGTGAGGCCAACTGGAATGAGGTTGTTAAGATGTTTTGAAGTAGCATCTGGTCTCAAGTTCAACTATAGTAAAAGCGTGGTAATTGGTGTAGGTGTGGAAGATGACCTACTCGATCATTTTGTTGCTACACTTAATTGCGCTAAGAGTGTGATTCCAATTACATTGATGGGATCATCACTTGGTGCCAGTCCTAGACTTAAGTCTACTTGTGCCCCTACAATCAGAAAGCTCAAACTAAAGCTTGCCAGTTGGAAGATGAGGCATTTGTCTTTTGGTGGCAGGCTAACAATGATCAAATCTGTTGTATCTAACCTTCATGTGTATTATTTATCCATGTTCAAAATACCTAAAGGTGTATAAGGAGCTGGATCGAATTCAAGCTTCTTGTAAGATACAGATAATGCGGCGGATAAAAAGATTCAAACCATACCTTATGTTATAGAATCCGAAACGAAGAACCTTGTGGGTAAATCACGTGCTTAACAACCACGAACTAGGAACACCCAGCAATGGAGTGATACCACAATATGAGTATCATGCACTCTAGTCACAGTACAAAGGCTTGATCATTTTCTAATAGGAGAGAGTTAGAGAGAGAGCATGGAAGAATTAATTCCTTATTGAATTCATTCCACATCCCATATATCGTATCTGATTTATAGGCTAGATTCTAACCATCTATCCACATCTCTTGATAAGATATGATACATATAGATAGTGCTAGTGGGTTATCCAAATAAGATAGTCATGAAAATTCAAATTCAAATTACATTGGTAATTTGAATGGGTCATGGGTCATGCCACATGGGCGCCCAAATTAGGGTCCAATACCCGACCCAATTTCCAACATCTCCTACTCGCACATGAGTTGGCATGACACTGTCACATCTCTATCTCAATCTCCCCAAATATTGAATAATCTCATACTAGCCAATGAACTATGCGACCGCTAAGAACACCTTCATGTGGGAGCTCTATACTAGAAACTTCAAATGAGCCAGCATAGAGATATCAACTAAAAAAAAAATAGAAATAGTGTCTCATGTACCCAGACCCATCTAGTTATATCAGTCCAAAACATCTCTAATCCCTTAAAGAGCATGTTTGACCCTCCTAGGTCCCGCATTATATTCACACTCAATTAGCATCCCATATAGAGCGATGTGAGTTGTCGACAGTGAATATATAGCAGAGATGTAGAACTAGATGATCTTCCATTCACCCTCATATCATTTAACTTGGAATTGACCTCTTTCCCAGTAATATCCCTTAAAACTGAATCATACATAACTGTAGGCAACATACTAAAGTAGCTGAACATTAACTCTTCATCTTATGTCATAGTCAAAAGGTCACAAAAGACACAAAGTGAAGTCATTGGAAAAAATGACTTTTAGGACTCATACGGTGAGGAACCATGGATCCATTCTCTCATCTCGCTATCAGGTCGAGAAGTACATACAATACAAATGCATGCTATAGTGGAGTAACTCTTCCAAAGAGTGATGTTAAACTCATACACCATACAGATCTTAGTCTAGTCGCTCTTAAGCGCACAAGTTGTACTACAAGAAATTATACTTTTGGCGACTAAATTTTTAGTTGCCAAAAGTCAGATTTTTAGTCGCCGAAAAGTTTTCCCGACTAAATAGTTTGGTCGCCGTCTTGGTCGCGTAAAGATTGTCGAGGAAGGTATTGGTGACTAAAAAATATTTAGTCGTTCAAAGTCCTAAATTGGCGACTAAACAATTAGTCGCCAAAAGGAAAGGTATTGGCGACTAATTTGTTTTAGTTGTCGAAAGTTAGTGATTAGCGACTAAAAATTTAGTCGCCCAAAGTTTTCAATAAATGTGTTTGTTTTGTTTTAGCGACTAAAATCTTTAGTTGCTAAAAACGTGACTCCTTTTCAGCTACTAATTTTTTGGTCTCTAAAATCATGGTTACTCCTTTTTGGCTACTAATTTTTTAGTCGCCAAACACTTTTATTTTTTTTGGCTACTAGCTATTTAGTAACCAACAAGTTCTTTTTTTTTAAATTTTTTGGCTACTAAATGTTTAGTCGCCAAAAGCCCTACTTATTAATTTTTTAAAAATGCATAAATTGAATATTTTTCATTAATTTCTAAATTATATGCAGTCCATTATCAATGCAACTTGTAACCTGCAAATATACAGAATAATACATCTATCAATTATCATCTAAATCCATTATCAATAATATTATTCATTTCATTATCGACTACCCAAAAACTTTAACTTGTAACATCATATTCCAAATATCATTTAAATCTACACCAACCAAATATCATCCATCTAAATTAAATATTACATAAAAAAACAATGGATTTCCAAAACAGAGAATTGTACAAATATAAATGTCTTCCATATACAGAACAAATGCTCTTCATACACAAAAATAAATATCCACAATAGCCCACGCAAAAGAAATCTGTTAAAAAAAAAAAAAAACCATTAGCACTTATTCAATAAAATTGACATTTCAAATTATAACAATTATCAATTTAATAATTATGACATATTATACTTTGAAAATTATTGTGGTCAAATAGACAACATGTTATTGTAAATGAAGTGCATGGTATGGTTCACCTAAATCAATGGCCTGCAAAAAATACCATTAGAATTTGAAAGGGAAGTGAAATGAAATGAAGCATCATGAAGGGCCTGAGCAGCTGCCATACCGGCAAAATCACCACCTATGACGATGACTGAGGGTGAGGCTCCATGTCTCCTCTCAACATTTGAATAGCAAGGAACTACAAAAAACAAAATGAACGTAGATTCTCATATTGGGCCCTGGAGCTTAACTGGCTCAAATTGATAAATGGTTCAAATAATGGCAGAGTGAGTGATTGGGCATGCTCACATTCAATGAACTAATGTCACTATCATAATATGCCTCCACATCTACTTCCAATCACACTCTAGCCAAGTATAGAAGTTAAAAATATCTTGGCCATCATCAAGACAAACAAACAATGCTAGACAACATATTTTACACATTCACTGGACATGCTACCTATCATTATTCAAAAATACAAGCAAGAAACAAGTAGCAGAGGCAATTATTGACCACAAACACAAAAAAGTAGCAAAGATAGTAAGTTCTGTAACAGAATCATGGGTGAATAAATATAGATGGAAAAAAAATGCTTTATTTCTTAAAACAGAAATCGATCAAAATAATCTCAGATAAAGTATTGAAATTAATCTGTCATTATACCTAAGAGACATACAATGCAAATTTAATTATACAAATAGATGACTACACACAAATTCTACATCATTTATACATTGCAGAAACTTATCAAGGAACTAACTATATCTATAGCTGAATTTGATAACAAAGTACATATGTTGTAACAAAACAGAACAACCTAAACAAGAAATGTGATTGACAGTTTAAACAAGAAATGTGATCATATGATTGAGTAGTACAGAGGTTTCAAGTTTAAAAGTTTGAAAAACATGCCAATTGATCAGTATCAATATTGCAAGTTTAAAGGAATTGACCTGTAAAGTGAGGCAAACATGGCATGCATGGTACGGGATTAAATATTACAACTTACCCAACCAAGTTAGCAGCAAGAACAACATGTAGCAGCTTTGATCGAGATGGCAGTGTCCTGTGGATTTCTAAAGAAGGAAAGGGTGTGTGGAGAAACCAACCAACTTTCATATCACTGTTGTGCTCCTTCAGGAATTTTGGAAGGAACATGAGGTGGTAGACATGGCACCAAACATCACCCTCCTAGCAATACTGGTTTACCACAACAGCAAACATTACATTTGTTTTCACATATGCAGCGAATTGAGACTGAAAACTTCTGGTAGTGGTGAGACGATCTTCTTGCCGAAGTCCAAGATAACGAAAAAAATGCCATAATATGTTGTTGCAATAGCCATTATAACATTGGTGAACAATTTCTTCATCAAGGAATACATGAATACATCTCTGTAGTAAATAAATAAATAAAAACAGGAATTTAATGATACTCACAAGAATTCTTCATGATTAAAAATAAAAATATCAACTATCAATGTCCCAAGACTAAACAAGGGTGTTAGGTTTTATTCTTGGCAACCCCGGTTGACAAAACTCCTTTCAGTTGTATTTATTTTCGCACTTTTATTTCAGTGAGGCTATGAGTGTTTAGATGCAAATCCAACCCGAATCAAGCCTTTCAGAGAAGTTTGTGATGCTAATGCTTTCAAGATTGCCACTTCGCTGATTATGACGGGGATCGAGCTGCCCGGTCAGCTCGCGGCGGTCCAGGGGGCAACGCCCCTTGGCGGGTCCGGGGCAACGCCACGGCAGGGTCGAGGGGCAGCGCCCCCGAAGCAAAATGCAAAAATGCATTCCAAGTTGCCTGTCCGCTAGAGCGGATTTTATCCCGTTTGAGCGGAGAATCCCTGGTTCCAGCAGTTTTGGTCGCCTGTAAAAGTACTGAGATGTGTGATTTCGCGCTCGAGCGGGTTCTCTAGCGCTCGAGCGGACCTCTGTTTTGTTACACGCATATTTTGCTAAAGACGCTCGAGCGGGCTGTTGGGCGCTCGAGCGGAGATCGCGGGACAGATTCTACAAATTCGCGTGTTGGGTCAGATTTTAGGATTACTACTCCAGATCTTCTTTTTGGGTTCTAGGGTTTATATCTGGGGATACTTTGTGAGTTTTCTTTGATGTTTTGATTAAGTATTCAACTCATGTCTTAAAGAGTATACATCGAAGGTTTTGTTTGTTCTACAAAAGAGAGAGTTGTTCTTCGGTGGATTCTGAAGAATTCAAGCCTGAAGCTTTGGTGGATTCCGGGGTGGCTCATCGGAAAGACAATTCCGAGGTGAAGACGGGTTGGAAGAGGCACATAGAGGTTGGTTCAATTAGGCGTGGATTCGCTAGGTAATTGAGAGTATACCTGTGTAATTCCTTTAAATCTTCTTAGTGGATTGTTTTGTGGCTGTTGCCCGTAGTTTTTTAATCACAGTTGGAGGTGTCCAATTGTGGTTTTTTCCACGTTAAAATCGTTGTGTTGATTTGTCTTGATTGTTTGATTGGGATTGTTATATATTGCTTAAAATTGTTACATAATCACAAATCAATATCTAGGGGATTTCTAGATTTTTCAAAGGGTGAAAGATTATAGCTGAAACTCTAAACCTTTTCAGCCAAAGCTTTAGTAAGTGCCCTCTATCCAGCCTCATTTGGCATATTAACACCAGCCCACCCAATCCATCTTGCCTCAAACTTCTTCCACACCTTCAAAAATAATTAACATGCATTATTAGGTTTCTCTATGTGGGTAGAAATCCAATCCTTACTCTCTTTTTTATTCATTAAATTTGAGTGAAAAATTGGTTAAAAGCTTGATCTGGTATGGACCACACCAATCCTTACTCTTTTTTTCATCAAATAAACCAAACCAAACCACTCCCTTGGTTTGATACAAGTTTGGTGAATTCAGTTTCATGGAAACATTTATTCACCAACTGGCCAATTCATAAAAGCTACGTAACGTGTTATGGGTAAGTTTCATGGGACACTAAGCCCTGGGTTTTCAATACTTACAAGTCTGAATTTAAATTGCATTAAATCAGGTAACACTGATGTACATGTAAATTTTAGCTTATCCATAGATAAGTCTTCCCATGTGTATCATTTCAAGAACTATAATGCAGAATGTTCCACTAACTGCGCATCCATCCTCATAGCCCATTGCCCAATATTTCTTGATTGAAAAAACCCAAAACATCATAGATGAGTTCAAAGAGACCCCAGTAGTAATTATCTAAAAAAATAAAATAAAAACACATCAAGGAGCTATGTGGAACATATTGTTTGCTGAGCATCCTTAATTCCCTCAGCAGCAAATGCAACTTGGTCTAGATTGAATGTCTGATTGTAAAGCATATCACGTTGTCCTTCGTACTTGCCCATAAGCATAATAGGTTGTATATATCAAGGATATATATATATATATATATATATGTATATATATATGCATGTGCATGTGTGTGCGCGCGCAAAGAATAAAGCAACTTGATGGCTTTTAAGTGTAAGACAAACCGAGAATTATAGAATTTCATTTGAAAAAATATGCAATTTCATTCAATAATTGGAACAGGGTCATATTGACTCAATTTTCAATAAACAGAGGCCCCAGTAATAATAGTATGATATCCTTGCGCAGTGTCTTAGTAATAAAAATACATACTATACATGTAAAATAGGCCTACCATTTAATTGATTTTAGCAATTTAAAATGAAACAGTTTAAAACTTTTTTATAATCAGAAGCTTATGCGAACAATCTAGCATCTATTAAACAAATTTACCAAAACATGCACCATTAGCTTGTATAAAAACAATCTGAATATCAAGAAAGATGCATATATGAATAAAATAGGAACTAGAACAGTTCATCATTGCGATGGTTCCTACAGAGTTACACTTACACATATAAAAATAAAAGAACAAAAAAAGAAATGAAAAGATAAATAAAAAAATAGAAAAATTAAAAGTTGATATTTGGTATGTGAGATTCTTACTCTCCTAAAATACATGAAAATTGGCCCAGATAAGCAGGCACCGTTCTTCTAGTCACATTTCAAAGTAAAATTGACTCACTAGTATTAGAAAAGGAGACAGACTTTTGGGATAATATTTTCATTATCTTTAAAAAAAAATTGTTAAATTGGTTTTAGAACACAAACATTATCTAAAATAATGCATTCTTAATTATTTAACAAATGCACACTGCCAATGCCATTATTTTCAAAAAATTTCAGATATATACATTAAGATGTAGATTTTCTCACCTTATGGCTAGTCTTGTACCAATCACCAATAAGTAAAGTAAAATCCACTGCAAGTGTGGGATGTGGTACAGGGATCACAGCTCTTGCATGTCATTTAGTCCTCCAAACCATCTATGTCAAAAACCATCTGTAAAAATAAAATTAATCATTAGTATTAACTAAATATTGGCATATTTAAAATTATAAAAAAAAAACATATAAAACTCGAATATAATTAATGTTTTCAAATAAATCATTAGTTTTGCATACTTGAATTTATATAAATCTGCACAAGGGCACACTGGGAAAACATGAAATGTAACAAATCAAACACAATAAACAAATAGCAGGACAAGGTTAGAAGAAAATATAATTGCTAGCAAAAGTTTTAGCAATCACTGAAGTATTTTTTTTCTTTGGTTTTTTTAAATGCTTATATGTAGTATCTTTTGTACAGAAATTTAAACGCCATCCATTTGGACGTCCAAAGCAGCAGGAAGACAATGAAAAATAAGTAGACAGAGGTACACTAGAAAACATTATTAACAGATGCAAAAAGTGTCCCAAATATTGTGGTGCAATGCACTTCAGTTACAAATTCTTAGGTTTACTTTCTTCAAAAAGTGTCCCAAATAATAGAACCAACCCAATTGTACTTGTTCAATTTAATTTTATTGTACTTCATTTCCTTCACCTTTAAACAAACATCTAAGATTTCGTATGAATAGCAAAAACCTTAGGATGCCAAGTATAAAAATAGAGGTTAGAATAAAAACAAATCCACTTTTGTGTGAATAAAAATGTTGATTGACTACTCATGTAACCTTCACTTGTGTGAATCAACTATAATTTCCATGAAATAGATATAGAGCAATAGAGATCAAAATGTTTAAAATTGACAAAAGACATCAAGCTTGAAGGATTGGATTAAGACAGATATCTCACCACTCATGTGACCTTCCCTTGTGTGAATCAACTATAATTTCCATGAATTAGATATAGAGCAATTAATAGAGATCAAAATGTTTAAAATTGACAAAAGACATCAAGCTTGAAGGATTGGATTAAGACAGATATCTCACCACTCATGTAACCTTCCCTTGTGTGAATCAACTACAATCTCCATGAATTAGATATAGAGCAATAGAGATCAAAATGTTTAAAATTGACAAAAGATATCAAGCTTTAAGGATTAGATTAAGACAGATATCTCACCACAAGAAACCCAAATGCGAGCTCAGTTTCCACTATAACCAAATGTGGATAGTTCCCAATTATATCATATGGAGACAAATAATCCCTACACAAGACATAAGCTAAGCATGTGAAAAAAAAACAGCCAAGATAGTTACTTACCACACTACATCTCCCACCAAGAGCACATAAAATGGGTAAAGCTGACAAGAAGCAGTGACGACATCCATTGAGCAACTTGAAAAATGAATAAAAATAAAAAACAGATGATGCATTCAGTAGTAACAGGTTTACCATTGCCAAAGCCTACTAGCATGCTGCCTTTCCTAGCCTTAACACCCTTATAAACATTGTACACACTGCACAAGAACAGAACACCATGTAAAGCAAGGTCAATCTGATCATCACATAGGAATAGTTAAGAAGATGAGCATGTAAATTTTTGCCAAAAAGAAAACGAAGAACTACTTACTTGAATGAGATCGTTGGAAGAACAGCAAAAGCTATCATTAGAAACAACATAGTTCTATTTTTTGGGATTTCTGAAGTCAAAAGAATAAATAGATAAACGAAAAATGAAAATAATAAAATAAAAGTAAGTCAATTTTCTAAAAATGTGCTTCGAAAATAGATAAGGGCAAAACACATTAGGGCCAAGAAAATAGACAAGGAAGAGCCTGACTGGCATTTAACAGAACTTCAAAAGATATCCCAAAATCGAAGTGGAAAAGGCTGTATTTCATCTAACTATTGCCTCCAGATACATAACTATATGAGTCGAAATCAGTCAAAAACTTCAATCGTTAAAGAAAGCAAGCACAATGTCGAAGAAATCTACAGGAAATTGAACGAAGATTACGATATATGTACATAACTATATCTACATGTATCGAAATTAGTCAAAAACTTCAATCCGAAAAGGACAGAGAATAACCTGAATGTCGATGGGAGGCGAGGCAATGGTGAGCTACGGTGGCAATGTTCGACGGTGGAAGATTGACGGACATTGTGGTCGTGTGCGATGCTGAGATAAGGGGCGGTGGTGATTGATTCTCTGTGAGAGAGAAAGAGCAAGAGAGAGAAAGAACCATGTGAAGACTAATAAATTTGGGCAAAAATTTAGGCGCCAATATGAAATATTTCCCACTAAAATTTTGAACACATTTGCCGACTAAATTTTAGTCGATGAAGATAGGTTAAAAAAAAAAAAATTACTTTTCATTCGACGACTAAACGTTTAGTCACCAAAACTTAATATATGGCGATAAAAATATTTTTTGTCGCTGAACATATGTTTTTGGCGACCAAACGTTTGGTCTAGAAAGATAAAAAATAATTTTTTATTTTCTATTCGGCGACTAAATGGTTTTAGTAGCCAAAATTCAATGTACGGCGACTAAATTTTTTTTTTGTCGCCAATTCTAGTATTTTTAGCGACTAATTTTTTTTTAGTCGCCAATAATCAATATAACCCAACTAAAAAAAATTAGTAGCTAAATATTGTACTTTTGCCGACTAAAAAAATTTTTGGTCGCCAATTCCACAACTTTTGGCGACTAAATTTTTTTAGTCACCAATTTTGGTCGCCAAAGGTGCATTTTGTTGTAGTGTCGGTTCCTAGTATCTAACTCAAATTCTCTATTTTCTCGTGCTCTCAGGCATCAATTGAGATCTCGCATCTGGCTATCCATAACAGGCACATCATGGAAAAGTGGGTACTTTCATATCCATGGTCGGTCTTTAACAAGACCTCATCTTGGCTCCAACCAAGGCAACATAGCTAGTGGATAATTTTAGCCTCTCTCTTGGCTCCAAATACAATAAGCTACTAGTCTCATCCTTGCTCGCTACCTAGCACTAAGGGCGATTGCTCGTGTGAATGAGCCAATCTTTCCTGTAAACATCAAATTTATTTATTCTGTGTGTGCTAATTCACAAACCATGTCAAAAATAGTAAACATAAATGTGTAATCAAAACAAATATGAATACTTATGGCATAAATATCCCCAAAAAAAAAAAAAGAGTTCAACTGAATACACATATATCATCACCTACGTAGTCCTAAAGCCCAAACATGAGTAAGATAAACATCTCTGGTAATGGGCTTAGTCAAGGGGTCCGTAACCATGCGACTCGTAGGGATGTGCTCCAAGATCACTTCTTTTTGCGCCACAATGTCTCTGATAAAGTTGAACCTCACATCAATGTGTTTGGTTCTCCCGTGGTACTTAGGATCCATATCGTAAGCGAGTGCAACCATGCTATCACAATGGATAGTCACAGGGTTTGAAGTGTGTGTGATAATATCCAAAAGTTGAAGGAATCTCCTTAACCAAACGGCTTCCTAAATAGTAGATGAACAAGCCACAAACTCAGCCTCCATAGTCGATAAGGCGATACAGGATTGTTTCTTACTACTCCAAGAAATAGCACCATCACTAAGCATGAAAGCATATCCTGAAGTGGACTTACGCTCATCTAAGTCTCCTCCCCAGTCAGTATCACAATAGCCAACTAGGCGTAGACTTGAACTTTGGTAGCAAAGTGTGTAATCTCCAGTCCCTTTAAGATATCGTAATATCCTCTTAACTGCTTTCCAATGAGCTGGTCCTAGGTTGGATTGGTAACGACTTACCAATCCGACTGCATAACAAATGTCAAGGCTTGTACACATCCTAGTATACATCAAGCTTCTAACAACATTCGCGTAGGGTACACAGGCCATCTTTTCATTCTCTTCTAGAGTCATAGGACCCATACCAAGGCTTTGGCTCTCACTTTTTGCAACAGGAGTGTCAATGGGTTTGCAGCTCTGTATCTGGAATCGCTCTAGGATAGTCTTAATGTAAGTCTCTTAAGACAAACCAAGAAGTCTCCTAGAGTGATCCCTAAGGATCTTAACACCAATCACATAGCTTGCTTCACCCATGTCTTTCATATCAAATGTAGAGAACAACAACCTTTTAGTGGTTACAATCATCTCCTTGTCATTTCCAGCCAATAATATGTCATCCACATATAATGACAATATCAGAAAAATGTCCTTGGACTGCTTGACATACACACAGTGATCTTCATCGATAATCGTAAACCTATTTGAAATAATGGCTCGATGAAATCTCATATTCTACTGTCTGGATGATTGCTTTAAGCCATAAATAGATCGTTGAAGCTTGCAAACTTTGTGCTCATGACCTACTGCCACAAAGCCTTCTGATTGATCCATATAGATCTCTTTATCCAATTCTCCATTGAGAAATGCAGTCTTAACGTCCATCTGATATAGCTCTAAGTCTAACTGAGCTACTATAGCCAGAATTAGGCGAATAAAGGCAAACCTCACAACTGGTGAAAAGGTTTTCTTATAGTCAACACCCTCTAATTGGGTGTAGCGTTTCGCCACTAGGCGAGCCTTATACTTTCTATGGAACCATCCGCCTTATACTTGATTTTGAGAACCCATTTGTTCCCAATAGTCTTGTGCCTTGGTGACAAATCAACCAAGTCTCAGACATGATTTTTCTTCATAGACTCTATTTCATCATCTACTGTAGTACTCCATTCTTTACTAGCAGGGGATGAGAGGGCCTCTTTGTGATTCTTAGGCTCCATCTTATCACTTGGAGCAATCATGAATGCTTCCCCTTAAATCTCAAAACGACGACGGGATATAGCTCCAGGTTTGCTTCTACGTAGTTAAGAGTCCTCAGAATCCTCATATATTGGATCTAATCCATGGGCAAGTAAATTGCTTCCATTGTCCCTAGGAGCTTGAGGGATTATTTCCTCATTCTCTACTAAGCTACTAGGTACGCCTTTAGGTAGATCCTCCATGTCATAGTGCTCTACATCTCTAGTTACCTCACCTCTACTAGGGAAATCCTCCTCTAGGAAATCCACGTCACGTGACTCAACTTTAGTCACACTTCCATCCGGATGCTCTCCAATAAACATATAGCCCTTAGAATGCTCACTATAGCGAATGAAGATACACTTCTTTCCTCTCGAGCTCAACTTCCCAAACTTATGAGAAGCGTTGTGTATGTAAGCTGCGGAACCCCAAGGCCGCAAATTACCTGCATTAGGATTTTTCCAGTCCACATCTTATATGGGGTGGAAGGAACTGATTTGGAGGGCACACGGTTAAGGATGTAGACAGCAGTCAACAAAGCATCTCCCAATACAAAATGGGAAGATTAGCTTGCATCATCATAGATCTAACCATGTCAAGCAATGTGCGATTCCTTCACTCTGCTACACCATTTTGCTGCGGAGTCCCAGGAATTGTCAATTGCCTAATAATTCCTTTTTCCTCACAGAGCACTTTAAATTGCTCAGATAGATACTCACGTCCCCGGCCAGTCCTTAGAGCCTTAATACACTTGTGTAATTGATTCTTAACCTCATTAACATACCGTCTGAAGCAATCCAATGCTTCTGACTTGTGAGAAATCAAATAGACATAGCCAAAACATGTGCAGTCATCTATAAATGTGATAAAATAAGGGGCTCCATGCCTTGCCCTCACATTCATTGGTCCACATATATCAGAATGAATAAGCTGTAATGGGACAGATGCCCTTTTGGCTTTCCTAAATGGTTTCCTTGTTGCCGTTCCAGCAAGATAGTGCTCACAAGTAGGCAAAATGACTCTAGCGAGTGGGCCTAAAAGGCTTTCTTTAGCCAATCTAGTCATCCCGTCTTGCCCTATGTGGCCTAATCTAGCATGCCATCTCATAGAATCATTATCACAAATAGATGCAATATAAGAAACAGAGCCATTGACATTTTTATTTAAACTAGAATCGTCCACATAACCATAAAAAATTGTTCCCAAATAAATGCTAACACCATTATTCTCAAAACAAAAGCTAAAACCAAGGCTCATCATGCTAATAACTGAAACTAAGTTTCGCTGAATATCCAGAGCATAAAGAACATCATGAAGATACAAGGTGCGCCCTTGTCGCATTTCCAACTTATATGTGCCAATGCCAAGAACAACCACACTAGACTCGCTCCCTATGTAAACTTTTTTGCTCCCAGCAGGTACTTGGCAATACTCAATGAACCCTACTCTATTCCTCAGGATGTGGTCTGTTGCTCCTAAGTCTACAACCCAAAAATGAGGAGAATGAGCAATTAATGCTTGACTAGAAACAAAGCATTGAATGCGAGAAATTAAATAAGGGAGTACCTTCTTCTGCTCAGGTAAATCTCGAGCAAAGTGTCTTTCTTTGTTACAGTTAAAGCATGTCAGTTCAGCCTTTACCTTCTTGCCACCTCTCTTACCGCTACGCTTGAAATTTCTAGCGCCATTGGGCTTTAGCGTTGCTGCTGCTGGATTCTTAGGAGCACATTTTGCATTTCCATGCTTGAACTGAGAAGTCCTACGTGAGCTTGACTTAACCACCATAGCAGAACCATCAAACTTAGCCGCCTCTAGGCGTTCAGCCTCTACCTCCAAATGACGCGATATGTCCTCAAATGTTTTCACACTCTCATCATGCATCATGTTCTCCTTCATCTTCTCTCAAGAATTTGGTAGAGAGTGAATCACAGCTTGTACTTGTCGCTCTTGAGTCAAATTGTGCCCATTGGTCACAAGTTCACATATCATGGCTGACATGACGCTCAAATGGTGCTTTATAGAGTGATGCGCCTTTTTCTGATAAGAGTCAAACTTCATAGTCAGCCCACGTAGCTTTGCCGAAGAAGTGACACCAAACTTTTGCTTGAGAGCTTCCCACATCTCAATTGTAGTCAGGCAATGCTCAAACTCACAAATCAAGTTGTTGTGCATGCTGCTCAACATGGTAAAGCGCACACACCGATCTTTGTTACTCTAAGTCTGATAGACTTCAGGATCACGACGATGTTGAGCGATATTGCCTTGCTCACCGTCAACCATCACTTGTTCAAGTGTGTTCAAAACTTCTTACTCATTGAGGAGGTATTAGATCTTATGGCGCCATATATCATAGTTATGGCCATCCAATTTCTCTCCCTTAGTTAAGTTTGCCACCATTGTCTTAGCTGCCATTTCTACATATAGAGTAAAGAAAGAACAAACGTGTAGGGGATATTAATGATAGCAACACGAAATTATTTTGCAGCAAAATAATCTAAATTAAATAATGATAATATTACACACGTCTCAAGATTGAAAATTTGCTATGCTCGTAATCATCTCTTGCGCATCTAGTGATAATTATCAAAACTTAATTTAATTCCATGCGCAAAAAAGACCTCCCACTACTTATGGCATGTACAAAGCATGATAATTAGTTTAATTCCATACAATAGCATCTTAATATAAATTTAGAATCAACTCATGCTTATTTCATTTAATAATGGAATTTAAATAAATAAATAAACTAATCATGCTTCTCTAATCACAATATATTACAAACTCTAGGCAAAAACAACATATTGCAAACGATATGAGCCTATCTCTTTTGTTAACGGTCAGTTTCTGCTATGCATTTTTTTTTTTTTGAGAGGTTCCTAAAGTTTGCCCCTACCCTAGCTGAATTTGAGAAGAAAGTCCTTCAGGAGGTAGTAGATAAAGAGGATATCTCTATGCTTAGAAATGACGAGTCCCACATGTTTGAGAGGGTGAAGACTTGCCAGTCGTTGATCACACGCTGGTCACATGTCATTTCCACCTTGTCCCTAAATACTTTGGTTGATGATCCTCAGCGCTTTGTGGCTCGCCCCTATGTATGGCCACTAGTGGGTGTGGCGACGACACTTATTTACCATGCTTCCTTCCGACTAGTGTCCTTTCCCTTGCCAAAGGGCATCTCTACGCACCTTGTTGATATGCAAGTAATGGTCTGTCCCAACTCGCTATAGGTATGGTATAAGGAAGGCCTTGGTAGCACCATCTGCAGACCTGATAGGGTAGCATTCCAATTTGGATTTGACTAATGTACCCCGGGGCTGGCGCCTCATTTATTGTCTTTTTCAAAAAGCTACAGGCGCTTTACTCATGGACTTGTACATGCCTTACTTCCTGTATCTGGCTCTTTAACGCTGCCGGGTTTGAGTCGGGTAAAGGGTTTCACCTCCTATTTCAGGAGATATTAGCGGAGGAACATTGATGCCTTCATCGAGTTTGTCTAGAGTACACCAACTATATGTTAGCCTCCGTTGATTTATAAGAAAGACTCATTTCTTCAGCTACCTAAGAGTCTGAAGTCTGATCATACGCATGAGAGCTTCTTTGCTTCATTTGCTTCAACTGACCTTCTAGCTCAGACATCTACTACTAGCTTAGCGATTGCTGTCCCAGAGCCAGTCCCTCTGAATAAGGCTTTTGGTCCTCAGATGACCCACCTCAAGAGGATGGCCCATAAGCGGGCTTCTGATGCCAACCCTTCTACTTCTCGCCTTTCTAAAAGGCTTCATCAGGTACTAGATAGACATCTTAGTTCTTCCGTTGATTCATAGTTATTTTCCCTCTCGCAACTATATCTTCTTAGATGAACACTCTTTGTTTTCCCTATTGTACAGGACTCTACTCCGTCTTTTGATCCTACAGTTACTGATGTTCTCGGTATTGTGGATATTGGCCACATTGCCTCTACCAGGCCGGACTCAGACCTGGATGACACTCTTCCTTTGTCTGCAAGGCTTGTGAAGATTCGAATCCCTCTAATAGCAACTATAGATGATGATGAGGCTAAGTTTTTTGATCATTTTTGTGACCTTGTCCCGTGTGTGCGTTGTCACCGACCTATTGTGGCTGAGGATGCCTCCCAATCTATCAGATATTCCCCTCATTGCTTAGTTACAAAGAAGGAGCGCCATTTTGACAATGAGGTTGTCAGAGATCACTGCTTTGATGTCGAGATTATTGAGAAACATGGCTCTAGTGTTGAGATGTTAAGAAGCATGGCTTCGGTGCTAAGATTGTTGAAAAGCATGACTCCGGTGTTGAAATTGTTGAAGGGACTAATGCCGAGAAACATTCTTTTGGAGGCAGTGCAGAGGTGAGGTGTGCTTCTGGTGGTGCCGAGGGACACACTTCTAAAGGCGATGTAGAAATGAAGTGCGCCATTGGGAGTAGTATGGAGGTGGATGTGCTAGAAGTTTCTAAGACTCACTCTGGCACTTCTGGTGATTCTCATCCTCCGACTTTCTTTCCTCCCTCAAGGATGAATGCTATTATTCTGGCTTTATTAGATGTTGAGATCTATCAGGTGCCCTCCGTACAACCAAGTGACTTTGTTGATGCTAGGAGCTCTCTGGTTGCCCGGCTTTGCGTAATGATTCTCCTTTAGGTAATCTTGCTTCCTGAAGTTTGTCATGTACTTATGTTTGTGAAAGCTTCTTGCTCAAATGGCTTTACTGCTCCCTGCCCCTAATAGAACTTCCTTCTCTTTTTTTCAGTGTTAGTCGCTACCGAGGTCTTGCCTTCACCTGTCTCGTACTGTGCTTTGACTCTCTTTGTGACTTCTCATGGCTCTCTTTCTCGAGAGGATGCCTCTATTTTTGAGACCATTGCTAGGGGCTCTTCATCGCAAGTGCCTTCAAATGTTTTGGATTTAAATCTAGTGACTTTCATTCTCAAGCTCGAGACTTCTCCTAGAAGTTACCCCTCCGGGTGGTTCATCTAACCTCATATAAATTGGAGAGGTTCCTGAAACTAATACCTCCCCAGCCCCAACTCCCTCCCTGGCTTCTAGAAAAGTACCATTTCTCCACTATTGGGTAGCTCCTGAGTTTACCTCGGTTCTACAGCTTGTGCATTCGAGTTACCCCGAGACCTTTGCTTCATTTGCTTGCTAATGTCCGCTCATTCAGATTGTTCTTCTCAAGTCTTTTATAACTATCCTGCATAGCTTGGATAGGAAACGGTTGTGTGACCTTAACAAGAAAGTAGTCGATACAGTATATAATGGGATCTCTAACTTGAAGCGTCACCAAGTGGAGTAGTCGGAAGCACTTGGATATAGCCTCGAACACTAGTTGCCGGGTAGAAGTTTTGTCTGTGCTTTCCTCTTATCGGACCTTTATAGATGAGACAAAGGCAACTCTTCGTGAACTTGAGTCGGGCTATGCTCAGGCCTTGGAAGTTTTAGACGCACACTCTGCTGCTTGTTCTCAGAATGTAGATGTGATGGGCAGTTTCTTTGAGGGTGTTTTCAGAAGAGATAGAGGTTTTTTTTTTTTTTTTTTTTTTGTGATACTTTCTTGCCCCTTTCGATAAAAATGTTTTTATCTAGGACAATGAAATGAAAGGAAAAAGGCTTTTTATTATTATTGTTGGAGATTTTCTCATTGTTTTCTCATTTTGTTTGATAAAACATTTATCTCGAATGATACGATGAAAAGAATCATCACATGCACATGTTCATAAAGGCTGAAATATTCTCATTACTTCTTCAACTTTCTCGACAAAAGTATAAAATATTTATCACAAGTGATGGAATAGGCATATACATCATAAAGGAAATCAGTTTTTTCATAACATAAGGGAAATACATCTTTTAGATAATGCAAGAAAATGAAAACGAGATTTAACATAGATAACTCTATTTATGGGTAGTAACGCTTGATGAACTTTGCATTGAGCGGGCCTATTTGGAAGCCATCTTCAACCCTTATAAGCCTTTAGTACCTAGTTGAGCTTGCTTGGACCACTCTGTAGGGCCTTTTCCATTTCGGAGAAAACTTGGGTGGGGGTTGTCCTCATATGATTGGGTCTACGAGCTTCCATACTAGATCACCATCTTCGAACTTTCTTGGCACCACAGTTTGATTATAGGCTCAAGCGATGGACTCATGATATCTTTCCATAACTTTCGCAGCCCTGTCTTGTTTTTCCTCTAATGCCTCCAGTCTAGTGGTTCGAGGCTCAAGTACCATTCCGAAATGAGAGCCATCCAGGCAGATGGTGTCTCCAACTCTATAGGTAACACTACCTCAGACCCATACACAAGGAAGAAAGGAGTTACTTGAGTTGGCTTTCACTTTGTGGTGCGATATGTCCATAGGGCTACTATCAATTATTTAGACTAAGTTCTACCGAATTCATCCATTATCTTACTCAAAATCCTTATCAAGATCTTATTTGTGGCCTCCTCCTGTCCATTCCCTTTTGGGTAATAGGGCGTGGATTTGTGATGCTTCACTTGGTAAGTCTCTAGGAGGCTTTTCATATGTTTGTTTATGAAGGGTGTGCCATTGTTCAAAAGGATGGTGTTCGGTACTCCGAACTTGCAGATGATATTTTCCTTGATAAAGTTTGTGACTGTGGGCCCAGTAGCATTCTTTAAAGGGATTGCCTCGACCTATTTTGTGATCAACTCTATAGCTACAAGAATCCATTTATACCCTTTGCATGGTGAGGAGATATGCCCTATATGGTCAAAAGTCCAGTTATGAAATGGCCACGCCGTTCGGATGTTGTGTAGATCTACAACCGGTGCATGGATCGGTTTTCGCACTTCTGACAAGTCTGGCACCTCTTCACGTAATGGGAGGCATCTGACTCTGTGGTCGACCAATAATACCCGAGGTATATCAGTTGCTCGGAGCGCCTCCTTGATGTTCAATTTCGTGGGCTCTTTCGAGGACTAGATCCGACTCCTCCATGGAAAGACACCTCAGGGGAGTGCTCTCAATGTTTCTTCTGTAAAGCTTGTTCTGATCAAGAAAGTAGCGCCTTGCTCTACTCTTGAGGTGTGCGATGTCACTCGGGTTCTCAAGTAATGTCCCATTCTTTAAGATAGTCAATGTAGACTTGTCTCCAGTCGGGGTATCAATTTCAAAACAACTTTCACCCTCCTAAATGTATGACTGACATTTGAGGCATTCTTTATGTAGTTGGTTCGAGGCCTTCTCCATCTCAGGCCAATAGTGGCCTTGTCTTTGGATCCTTCTGTATAGACTAATATCCTTGTCCCCGTAGGACTTTTCATGAATCTGTTGTAGTCAGAACCTTGTTTCTTGTTGGTCAACACACCGGGCTAGGAATCTGGTATTTCCTCGGAAGTAAAGTTCACCTTGAATAATTATGAATTGAGCAAGCTTGGCTAGAGTCAATTTCTGACTTTGCTTTTGAGTTGTTTGAGGACTTCTCCTCTCCAGTCCTTCGAAATGTCATTGTTTTCGGATATTATTAAAGGCTCCATTCTCTTCTTGATAACAATTGTCACCTCCTTCTCTAGAATGTCAACTCTTGCCCCTATTGTTGCGAGGGCATCTGAAAACTTGTTATCGGAATGAGGCATATGCTCTATTTCGACCTTCTGAAATTTGAGGAAGCCTTTGGACCATCGTTAAGTATGTGGCCAAGGCAAGCTCTTTTAAGACGAACTGTCCTGAAACTTGTTTCACTATCAGCTTCGAGTACCCCCGAATCCGAATCTTCTTGATACTGTGCTTCTTAGCTGCTATCAAGCCTAAAATAAGAGCCTCATACTCTGCTTCATTGTTCGAACAATGGAAATCTAGTTTATAAGACAAGTATAACTTTTCTCTATTTTCGCTTATAAGGACTATCCCAATTCCACCTGTTCCTCTGGCTGCTGCTCCATCAAAGCTTAACATCCAAAATATTTCCTTGGAAACCATAGTTGCATGCATTTCTCCTATTAATTCTTCATTCACTGGTTCAT
Organism: Camellia sinensis; assembly: GCF_055761805.1. NCBI lineage: Eukaryota > Viridiplantae > Streptophyta > Magnoliopsida > Ericales > Theaceae > Camellia > Camellia sinensis. The sequence goes on from NC_138974.1 coordinate 87,404,311, forward strand.
AGTCGCCACTTGGTATTTGGGCAAGGAGATTGGCTAAGGCCTAGCTTTTGATTGCCTTGGGAGCTACACATGTGATTTCAAATCACTTAGTGCTAGCCACAATCTTGCCACCTTCTTGGTTAAAGCAGGCTTGCTGAGGAGGTATCGAAATGGATCACTTCTGGTGTCAACCAGAATCTGATGTGCTAAGAAGTAATACCTGAGCTTTTGGGTGATGAATACCATAGCTAAACAATGTCTCTCCACTGGAGTATATCAGACTTCTGTTCCTCGAATCTTCCAACTGATGTAATACATCGGGCATTCTACTCCATCTACATCTTGGACAAATAATGCCTCTATGGACTTGGGGGTTGAAGTTAGGTGCAACATTAGAGGCACCTCGGGCTATGTGGCTATCATGGTCTGCGATGAGGTCAAGGTCACCTTGATTCTCTCGAAGGCATTTTGGTGCTCTTGGTTCCACTCAAACTTGGCGTCTCCTTTTAACAAAGAGCTGGAGGGGGTAGAGATCTCTACAAGTGCCGGAACAAACCTTTGAATATAAGACACCTTCCCGAGGAACTTCTTTGGCTTCTTCTGAGAACACGGGGAGGCATTGCTCTGATAGGTTTAACCTTGTCTTTATCTGCCTCGATACCATGTCTATGTACAAGAAACTTTCAGCCGTCACTCCGAAATCACATTTGAGAGGATTCATCATCGTTTTGAATTTTTGGCACCTCTTGAATACTTTCTCAAGGTCTTGGAGATGGTCCTCTTCTTTTTTAGACTTTACCACCAGATCATCAACATAATCTTCCACCTCATGATGGATCATGTCATGAAAGATTGCAGTCATAGCCCTTTGGTAGGTTGCTTTGGCATTCTTGAGTCCAAAAGGCATGACTGTATAGAAGAAGTTTCCGAGAGGTGCTCTAAAAGTAGTTCTTTTTGCGTCTTCCTCGGCCATCATAATCTAATTGTATCCACTGAATCCATCCATGAACGAGAACATATGGTGTCCTGAGGTAGAGTCCACGAGAATGTTGATGTGAGGTGGAGGAAATTCATCCTCTAGGCAAGATTTGTTTAGATCTTGAAAGTTTACACATACTCTGATTTGACAATTTTTCTTCTTTATTGGCACTATGTTCGCCAACCATGTAGGGTACTATATTGGCCGGATAAAACCTACTTGTTGAAGTTTTTCTTTCTCTTCGATTTTCTCTTTGAGATCTGGATGATATTTTCGAGCAACTTGCTTGATCGGTTTGGAGTTTGGGAACACATCGAGATAATGGGAGACTAGGTCAGGATCTAGTCCGGGCATTTCCTTATATGACCAAGCAAACACATCGGAGTACTGGCCTATCAACTTTAACAACTACTCCCAATTATCTGGGCTAAAGCTCGAACTTATAAATATTGGCCTTGGGGCATGTTGCCCATCGCTCAAATCTATTTCAACAAGTTGTTCGGGCTAAGGTTTGGGCCCATCTTGCATGCATGCATTCTGGAGCCACTTTAGGATTTATTACTACGTCATCATCATGAGACTCTTCTTTTGACTCGGAGTCGATTGCTAAAGAAATCGACTCCTCGCACCTTTATAAATAGTACACCATCTTGCCTCCTTCTCAAACTTTCATCACCTTACGAGGAATTGGTAGACTTTCTAGTCGAGACGTTGTCTGCTTAATTGATTCTACCTTTGGCTCCTTGTCATCTTTGATATCCTCCCAACAAGGAATTTTGACCCCCTAAGGCTTAGAGGTGGTGGGATTTTCTTCGACAGAGAATTCGGTAAAGCAAATGGCATCAGAATAATGAGCTTCATGAGTCTTAAAAGGCCTTTTTGTAGCTTGAATTGTCACCGTCTTCTTTCCCTATTTAGCCTTAACACATCGATAATAACTTGGAGGTATAGCCTCATATCTATTCATCCAAGTCCTCCCTAGAATGATGTGATAGTTTGCATAGGAATCGATAATATAAAACTTGGTGGATGAGCGAATATCTCTAACGGCTAAATCAACTGTTACTTATCCCATAGTAACCCTTCTTTCTCTACCAAAGCCAGTGATGACTATCGATTGCTTCACAATGCGCTCTTCAGAGATTCTGGCCTTCTCTAGAGTAGTGTGGGTCATAATGTTGATAGAGGCTCCACTGTCTAGAAAGGCCCTTTTGAACTCAACACCGTTAATATAAGCAGGAACATAAAGCGGGCGGTTGTGAGAAAAATGGATACTTCTAGTCAGTATCGAAAAAAGTAATGGCACTAGATTGCTCTTTTGCCTTCCTTGGGTGGATCCCTTAGTTGACATGCATTCTTCATGGTATGCTTCGGCTATATTAATGATAGCCTTAGTGATTTCTGTTCTTGCCTCCCTGGAAGTCCAAGTCGGTTGAAGAATTGTTTGAACTTTACACAATCTTACAGGGTTTTGGCGTAATGATCCGGATCTTTCTCCACTATTGGAGGCTCATAGTTAACCATCCCCTCGGTCTCTTCAAAATAGGATGCCATACAAACATGGTATCCTCTTCTCCCATAGTATTCTTCTCCTTCTTCTAGATCGAAGGGACCTTCGACATGAGCCATAAAGGCTCTACCGTCTGGATCAAGAGCACATCCATAATAAACTTGTTCACCATTGGACTCGAAGGTGTCGTCAGGATAACAATCGTCATCATCGAGATTAGCAATAGCCTTAATCATTGGGTCTTCATATGCTATCATAGCAATATTCTTGCCATTGTCTCGATGCTAAGGATATGGTTGTTCTCGGATGTCTTGAGTTCCTTGCTTTTGGAACCTCAATTCGTCAGACTCGACTTTATCTCTGAAAATTTTCCTGAGAGTCCAACACTTCTGTATCGGATGTTTCAATGTGCAATGATAAATGCAAAACACAAGGCTCTCGCGGTCCTTTGTTGATAGGACTTCCTCGATATAAGGCAATTTTAGCTCTCTATCGGCCACCCATTCCTTAACTGGAGCTTTTACCTCTTTGATTCCATATGGATAAAAAACATTGCCCTTTTCACCACTATATTGTTTCCTCTTCTGGCCTCTATGACCCCTCCTTGTGACTTCTGGGTATCGGGGCCAGAGGCAGCAGCAACAATAGGTCCACGAGACGATTTGAAGCTAGTTTTGTAACTGGCCTTAAATTCGGACTCTTATGCCTAAGGAGTGCTAATGTTTCGAGTTGCTTCTATTAGTACTGAGAATGTGAGTAGCATGTGACTAACTAGAAACAATTTGCACCTATTTAATGCCCCTTCTAGGTGGATTTGAACCAGATAACTCTCCTCTACAGCTTCATGGTAATCCACAGCCTTGTCCTGAAACATTTTGACGTAGTCAAGGATGTCTTCACTTTCTCGTTGCTTTTCCTTACACAATGTAAGTGTGGTCACCTTTTCAGCCACTTGAAAGAACTTGGCGTGGAATTTGTTGGCCATCTCTTCCTAACTTCAGATAGAGTTTGGGACCAAGTTAACATACCAACTATATGCTCAGTTAGTGAGGGACTTAGAGAATTCTCTCAGTCGAAGGATGTGGTTTGAGCCATGAATACCCAGAATCTCAATTAACCGCAAAATATGTTCTCAAGCATTTCCTTGTTTGCCATCAAATTTGATGAACTTCAGCACCGTGTATCCCTCGAGGTATGGATAACTCAGCATCTCAATAGGGTATGGTGCCTTGACATCTGGGTCAGGCAAAGAGGGTAAAGTCCTCTTGCCCTGTTCGAGATTGAACATGGCTTGCACATTAGCAAGAGTGAGAAATTGTTGAGGGAGAGAATTTGATGGTGGAACTCCCGAGACTTGGTTTATAGAACCAGCGACTAAGCTAGGAGCGACTTAGCCATTCTGGTGTTGAGAATTCACCATCGGTGAAGACACGTGACAATATTGGCCCTTGGCACCTATGGACAAACCATTTGACAATGGAACATTGAATTGGGTTCCATAAAGTCCATTGCACATCACGGCTATACTAGGTTGGGCTTGCAAATTCGTTGTTGGCGCCAAAGGAGACCCGTTCGGTACGTGGGTAGCATGTATTGCTGGTGGAATGAGATTGGGTACGGACAGAGCTCTATTTTGTGCAAGCATGCCCCCTGAATTTGTTTGGACACCAACACCTGCCAGAGCGCCATTCATTATGTCGGAACCTACCCTAATCACCACTGGATCATGGCTTGACGCACCATGGAGCCCGGGCATGGGCAAGTTGCTGTCGCCTACTATGGTTTGAGCATGTGTTGCTACCGTTGTTGTGTTTCCATGAGCCACGGGCTAGTCGTGGCCTACTTCTCCTTGGGCTTGATTTTGCACTCTAGGAGGAATAATGCCACCTCTAGTTTGATTTCCATTTGGCGCCGATGCAAAACTAGAACTCAACACTAATATAGTGTGACTGAGATTCTAAAGAGTGGTAAGAATCTCTTGTTGGTGAAGTCCTTGAATGGCTTCAAGCAAGAGTGGTTGATCTTGAGCCAAGGTCCTATCATCACTACCATTAGAGGATCCTTGTTGGTGAACTTCATCTTCTCCTGCCATCCTTTCCGGAGTTATGTGGGTTCCGGATCTTGTAGAGACCATTAACCAATTTGCGTCCCTAGTGGAGTGGCCAAAATGTATGAGAGGGTTCAAGAATGTTGTTGGAATTTTGAATTCTCTAGAAATGATGAGAGGCATAGATTCTTTAACAGTCACAACTAGGAACACAATAACAAAGAGATGATGGAGATAAGAGATTGGGTAAAGAAGAAGGCAAAGTAGTTAGAGAGAGAATAATGGCAAGGCTCTCCCATAGATCTCCCACTTTCACTCTCAAGGTAGATAATGGAGAAAGGAAATTAGTTCTTTCCTAAGATTTGTCTCTCCAAAATCCATCCCTTTTAAAGTTATGGGTGGGTGCTATTTATAGGCACTTCATGATATGGGATGGAGCCCATGTGCAAGGTACATGGGGAATATTCCCTCTAACTACCTTGTTCGAGGAGGTGACCTCTCTGTGGATGAGGAAAACCTCGAAGAGGAGATCAACCTCTTGGCGAACCCTTCTTCTTAGCCACACCTAACCAATGATCCCCGATCATCCCAAAGGGCCATGGTAGTCCTAGAGGACCTCCGCCGCTAATATTCCTGATTCTCATGGACCCTCCCCGGTCATGCCACCTCGACCCAAGTATAGGCTAAATCAATCAATGAGTGAATTCATCTTCATCCCACCGTCTTCGGGATTCGGGCCCTTTGTTCGGGCTCTAACCTCATTCATGATTCTAGTAGGTTGATTCCGGAATGCTCCAAGTCCACAAATGTTCTGAGACTAACCAATGGAGCGGCTTCTAGATTGCAATCGAATTCGTTCAAAGCCCGAGTGCTTTAGATCTCTAGGTTTGCTCAATACTCTTTCGAGTTCGGGCCGAAGTAAGTCTCCAAGTTCGTGGATCCAGGCCTTTTCAAGGCTTGGAGCGATCTGGCCCACTTGATGGCAATAAATCTAAGTCCACTAATCTTGGACTTTCTGATTGGGCCTAATTAATTTTAATGGGCCCAACTTGACTCCTCTTACAAGTACAAATTGTTTTAATTGTAGAAAATTCTAAAACATAATTTCCTTTATTTCTTTGTATAAACAAAACTCTGATAACAAGAATCTACTGCATATAATTATAGATATATGAAGTAAGGAGCAGCTCCAATACATGGCCATGGGTGTCACTGGATCCCCCGAATGATTTTTTTTTATTTTTTATTATATAAGTATTAGATTTTAGGAAAAAAATCAGCAATGAACCCACTAAAATACAACTTTGAACACATAGTTTTCAGTCCCAAAACTTTAAACCCATCAATTAAAAAAGCTTACTTTTTGACTTTTGCCTACTTTTTGTTTAAAATATTTTATTTGTAAAGTGATAGTTTGTATCTTGCTTTGGACACTAGACTATTCTTGCCCTCTCTTTTTAAGCTTTAGGTGAGAGATGACTTAGATAGAGACACTCCAAGCTCTCTCTCATTCATCACTCTCCATCTATAGCTCTCTCTTTTCATCATTAATCTTCTCCAATGACATAAACTACTCGGTTATTAGGTAAATCTTATATAATCATTTTTCTATTTTATAGTGTTTTGGATAGAACAAATATAAATCAACAATTTTTGGGGTAAAAATTAGGGCTTTTTTTTTTGTTCAATAATTGCCTTGTTTGTAAATGTATTACATATATTTTGTTTCTATATGTTTTGTTAAAACATCAATACTATTTAATTTCCCCCTTTATATATGGGGCTAAAAATTGGGGATTTTTTTTTTCTTTAGTTTTGTTTTTTTGGCTCACTAATTGTTTGTAATTTGTAAATGTATTATTATGGATATGATGCTTCAATGCTTGTGTATGTTATGTTAGCGATGTTACATTGCACTGTAATTGATTTATGTGTGGTTAATTTGGTGTGGTTTTATGTACAATGTTTTTCTTTATTATTTTCTTTTTTTTCCAATTTGTTCTATCGCTATAGACAAATTTCTTAAAAGAAAATCAACAGTAGTAGAAGATTCATCTCCTACATAAGAAACTTCTTCTAAGCAAAGTCATGTAGATGTGAACAATCTTCCATCTGACCCAGGGCTACGATAAAAAATTTCATCTTATCTTCCTATCAATCAGGATGAAATTAGAAGAGCATATTTACAAAAGGGTCTTTGTGATACAAGGTTTGAATCAAGAAACTAATCTTAAAAGGGCTGGTGATACACGTTGGGGATCACATTATGGAACAATTATAAACTTGATTTTGATGTTCCCATCTGTTATTGATGTCCTTGAGATTGTTCAAGAGGATGGTTTACACGCCGAGCAAATAGTTAAAGCTCATCCTCTTATAGATTCAATGCAATCTTTTGAATTTGTCTTCAATTTACACTTGATAAAAAATATATTGGGGATCAGACATGAGTTGTCATTCGCGCCACAAAGAAAATACCAAGATATTATAAATGCAATGACATTAGTTAAAGTGTCTAAGCAATGATTGCAAATGATGAGAGATGATGAATGGGAATCCCTATTAGAAGAAGTGTATTTATTTTACAGCGAACATGATATTCCTATCCCCCACATTGATGATAGATTTGCAGCTCGTAGGAGGTCACACTGCAAAGCTCCTAAAATCACAAATTTATACCATTACCATGTTGATATCTTCTACACTATTATGCAACTTCAAGAGCTTAACAACCGGTTTACAGAGGCAAGTACAGAGTTGCTTCTATGCATGGCTTGCTTGAACCCCAATAATTCATTTTGTGCTTTTGATAAGCAAAGGTTAATCCATCTTGCTGAATTCTATCCATATGATTTTTGTACAATAGATTTCATGGCACTTGATAATCAACTTCAACACTTCATTGTTGATGTGCACTCTAGCAATGGATTTTCTGAACTCAAAGGAATTGGTGACCTTATTAGAAAGTTGGTAGAGACAAAGAAAGACATTGTATGTCCATCAATCTATTTTCTTGTGAAATTGGCATTGATTTTACCAGTTGCGACTGCAATAGTGGAAAAAGCATTTTCAACAATAAAATTCATGAAGAATTGATTACGTAACCGATTGGAAGATCAATGGTTGAATGATTGTTTGGTTACATATATTGAGAAAGATGTATTTGATAGTGTTGATAATGAGCTTATTATGCACCGATTTCAAAATATGAAATCTCATCGTGATCAATTGTAGAAGCTCATGTATTAACATGCCTTTCTGTTTAAACAATAGTATGAATATATTGAAATATTTTTGTTTATAATTTCAGAATTTAAATTAATTTGTTGATTTTTTTCTCCATAGGTGATATAATGATTAATGTGAATTTTCTATAAGATATATGACATTTAAGTTTTTGATTGACACCATTGACAAAAATTCCTAGAGTTGCCACTATATAAAGTTGTATCTATCTCTTTACTGGCTCTAGATTTAATAAATAACAAGACATGAAGGATACATGGCATGCATTATAGTATTCAAATTTGTAATTACTAAGCAAAGTACAATATACTTGAAACATGTTGTTCTAAATTGAACAAATCTGATTTTGTTTAAATGAAATTTTTGTTTCAAACCAAATTTTTAGACAAGCAAGAATCTCTATAAACATACAGAGTGTACAAAAATAAAATCAATTTTGTTTCTATTGTCAAAACCATAAACCAATTTTGTTTCTACGAATTTATCTTAAGAAATATATGATAACGTAATGAGAAACAAAACAATAGGAAATATAATATGACTTAAACATAAATTTGGTTAAAAGCATCATCGTTTATAGATTTTGTGAGACCCATAAAATCCTCTCGTGTGGATTGTTAATGAGATCCAACGAAGAGATGAGTTTTTCCCTATAAATCTGCGAAAATAAACATGGTCGGTGCCACCTAATCGGGGACACTCCGATGATAAACTTAGACTCTTGAATCAAAGAGAGAAGATGAAGAACTGAAGAGTATGTGTGTGTCATGTTGTGGAGACATGAGACATACCTATATTCCATGGGGTGCTTCCCTTTTATAGATGGGGGTGTGATATTTTTTTGATGGCCTTCCTTGTTTGGGTTGGGCCCATTATTAGGACTTGCTTGGGTTACCCCAAATAAGCTAGTATTTTTTAGGCCGCCATAATTGCGTCAAAACTTTCATTGTCTTCGATAGAAGGAATAAGAGTTTTTATTGCCGAGTTATACTGTTCAAATAGATGTTAGGCCTCTTGATAAAGAATACATTTCATAAATAAATAAATGAATGATTGTATAGATGCATGTATGTATAAATGTATGTATAAATATATGTATGTCTTGGAAATTAGGGTTGTGCTCCGAATTCGGAGGCTTTTGTTGATGGCTCTTCGTGCTGAGCACGAAGATTGCTCCGTATTTAGAGTCTTTTGTTGATGGTGCTCCGTGTTGAGAACGATGATTGCTCCGTATTCGGAGGCCTTTGTTGATAGCGTTTCATGCCGAGCATGAAGATTGCTCCATATTTGAAGTCTTTTGTTGATTGTAATTGGCGATCAATTTCAAACATTGCCAGGATTTTCAATAGTATATATCGTGTCATTGACTATCTGTACCAAATGTGTAGACCTGTTAATCACAAAAAAGTATTAAACTAAAAAGCTTACTCCAATGGTAGAGCATTAAAAAATAGCATTATTGCTCTGTTGTAAAGAATTACCGAGTGGAGCAGATTGAAGTAGATTGTTAAGTTGGTTTCTTTCCCTTGAGCTAGTATGAGTTGTGGTTGTATCGAGTCAGAGTAAAGTGGTCATGCATTGTATAAAACATATATTTGTCCCATTGCTTTCGAATGAAATTTGTTATTTAGAAGGATTTCAAAATGGATTTTGGCCAAAAGTGCTGAAGAGTAAGTCGAGAACAAATTGTTAAAGCAGATTCCTTGCCTCATGGGTTTCGAATGAAATTTGTTATTCAGAAGGAATTCGTAATGGATTCTTGTTAAAATTGCTGAGGATCGGTCTACCATGTTTTTGGGCAAGTTCGGCTTTAGTGATGAATGATTCTGGCTGTTACATAGTTGAGAAGTTGCCAAATATTGTCTGGTTGTAGAATTCAACATTGATCAAACTCTATGCTTGGCGGCAAAAATTTTATCTGAACTGCGATGGATATGTGGCACTTCATATAAAATCTAAAAATTTTTGGTATGGAATTTGGAAAATCAGACCATACAGATGTGTTCATAAGGCTCCAAATAGTTGGAAACTATTAGATCATTGTAATTGGACTCCCGATGGTGTAATTTTAGCCAAAATAGATCTGATGGCTCAGATCGGGTGAGAATTTTGCTCTATGAAACACTGGATAATTTTTCTTATATATGTTAAGTTTGACAACTCGGCTCGACTTGATGGCTTGCGGCTTGGCTCAGTAGTGGCTCGGCTCGGTCTGGTGGCTTTAGCAAAAAAAAAAAAAAAAAGCATAACTAAAGTTGTTGTCAGCGAGACTTGAACCCTCGCCCTTGTGATTGGTATAGATATAGTTAATTTTTGGCTCCTGGTTAATGGGTATGGACTTTTCAAGTTGACAGAAACCCTCTAGTATATTCAGATGTTGATTTCTGTACCTCCGAATTCTTGACAAGTTTGAAGCCAAGATGCTAGTTCTATGTTGAGACAGTAGTGTCGAGCAATGTTGTTGTATTTTCGAGAATTAAATCATGAGATTTTTGCCGAAGAGGTGGATGAATTAATAATTGTATTTTTTGTTCTGAGAATGTCCAAGGCTGTGGAGCATGTTGCCGAGACGTGACTCAAAAAAAGAGGACTAAATTTGTCATCGACATCGTGGTTGTAGCCAACATGATCAAAGATATATACTGGCATCGTTCATGTCAATTATCATTACTGATGAGCTTAATGATGGAGTTGTGGTGCCGAGCGTCAAAAGACAGTCAAGCGGCTACACATTCAAGTTGGTAGCTACTTGGTATTACTGTGGCATTGCCAATTGACATGTGTTGCTAAATGACCTGTGTTGCCAAGTAATGTTGCCGAGTAATAATGGTGCGAAATTGTGGAGTCATCGTTGGGCTTTATTGATGTAACTTTGTTCTTTGGTGTTGTCATACCGCATCGTATATAATGTTAGTGGTGTCACCGCCGAGTGAGATTTTGAGGCTTGTTTTCAAACTGGAGGACGTCTAAGGAGATTCGAAGTTCCCGAGTTGTCCAAGATAATGGCAATAAGCATAGATACCACAACGTTTTGGAAAGCACTTCTCTAGAAACTCTTTGATTTCTTGCCTTGTCGAAACCTCTCAGTCGACAAGTCAACAACTTCTTTTGCTTGCCAAACGCTTCTCCGATGATTATTTTCGATCTATACCATTACTTCGGTGGAGCCTCACTTTGGTGAAGTTGAGTTAGCGAGGTTCGTGTTGGTTCAAATTATTTTCTTGGCAGAAATTGTGCACACTCGTCGAAAGTTCGTGAGTCATTTTTTATCTTAAGATGAGTTGTTGAAGTATCTTGTAAAAAGAGAGCATTGAAACCCATTTGTGGACCTCAAGAGCACATCTTATCATTTGAACTCTTCTCCTCAAGATCTGCAACTGTCATAAGTTTCTAGCACCAGTACATGCAATGTATAATATATAAATAAACTCTTGGAATGCCGATTTTTGAGTTTTACTATTGCAATTTGTTGAATCTCAATTTTTAAGGGAGAAAATAATTAGTTAGTGACCAACATGTTCTTTGAAAGCTATCCCTAGCAAATCCAACTAAAGGTATTTCAATGGGGTTTACGTATATGTCTCGACTACTCTTCTAGAGAGAATGTCGAGATAGATATTAAACAAATGTTTGGACCAAATCTATGAGCATAAACATATACATATATATATGCATATAGATAGCAAGATTGAACTTCAAAGATAAATTTGAACAAAGAGGAAAAAGACAAGATCAACCGTGGGTTATGTTTTTAGTAACGTGTAACAATGATCTGAGCATCTTGAGTGTGGTGTTTGTTATCTCCTTCGTTGAATGTTTTTAGACAATTTCCACAGACGACGCCAACTGTGAGACCTAAAAAATTTTCTCACTTAGATTGTTGAAAAGATCTAACGAAAAGATGAGCTTTGCCTCATAGATCTGCGAAAATAAACATGATCGGCGCCACCCAACCAGGGACACTCTGATGATAAAGTTAAACTCTTGAATCAAAGGAGAGAAGATGAAGAATTGAAGAGTGTCTGTGTCGTGTTGCATAGAGATGAGACATACCTATATTCCATGGAGTGCCTCCTTTTTATAGATGGGGGTGTGATATTTGTTTGATGGGCTTCCTTGTTTGCTTTGGGTCCATTGTTAGGACTTGTTTGGGTTACCCCCAATAAGCTGGTATTTTTTGGGCCACCACAGATTCTATTACTAGTGCCTAAAAACATTCAATAATACTGGGAGTTTTAGGAAACACATTATACGGGAAAACAATTTGCAAAAAATTAATTTTTAACTGAAAAAAAATACTAAATTTGTATCACAGAACCTGAAACTGTAAACAAATTGAATTTTTGTCTTAAAATTGTAAGAAAATATTTTCGAAAAAATTAATTTAATGCAAATAAATAATTAAAATAAAATAAATTTCATACTGAAATTGTATAAAACTTGATACAGATTGTGGCCGAGCCAGTGTTTGAACATTGTGTATGTAAGACAGAAATTCACCCTCACCTCTAATACTTATGATTGATGGGTGTCCTTCCTCCAAGATACAACGATCACTACACACAGAAATTACACAATTTTATATGTATACAGCGAACCAATTTGTGTTATGTACTCTCTCTTCTATACTTGACTATGACATATGTATGAATCCTAAAATTCTATTTCTTATTCATGAATGCAATGGGATGAGATAGTATTTATAAAAGTGGTTGAGACCATTCTAAAGGGTCATAACTCTTGAATCAAACCTTTTCCTCTAAAGAGGCACCATAAAAAATTGCATCATTCCATTTGAATGGAGTCAATTCCTATTTACTTCTAAAAATTTCCAATATATAGAGAAGAAGCAATTGAAAGAAACTTGGAGGAGAAAGTAATAAAATAAAATAAAATAAACAATTGAATGAAAAGAAGGGACAAAGAATGGGCATGGCTGGCTATGCATTGGTTTGGTTTGAAAAGATAGAAAAGAAAGTTGGCATTTTTTTTTTTTTTTAACTTGATAGGCAAGGAGATGGCAATGAGGTGAAGTTAAATTAAGGAGATAAAATAATGACATAAGTGAGAATGAAAAGAGAGCAAGAGAAGAGAGTGACGGCATCCGGTGGACGATGGCAATTAGTGCTATACAGGAGAAGATCACAGGCTCAGAATCACAGGGTATTTGATAATAGCCGCATTACATTATTTGTGGATAACTTGCATGTTGAAATGGATCTGAAAAGGTAGTTTAGGATGTATTCGAAGTTTGGAATTGTTCGTCATGTGTTTATACCTTACAAAAATAGTAAAGCAGGTACGAAGTTTGGTTTTGTAAGGTATGATTGTAAAGTGGCAGCAAGGCTAGCAGTTCAGAAGACAAATTGGGTGTGGTGCGATAACAAAGAGTTAAAAGTTAAGTTTGCAGATTTTGATAAGAGTAAGGGTTGGCAAAATGACATCAAAAGCAAGACAACACCATTGGGTGGTCATGTTCTGACCCCTGAGGCCATCGGAAGATCTAGTATGATTAGGGAAGGTAAATCCTATGTTGATGTTGTGAAGCTAGGGGGTGGTGAAACCATTAATTGATTGAAGGTCTTGGCTTCAGATGAAGAGAATGACTAGCTAAGAAGAACTATCACGACCCAAACTCGCCCCTATAGGTTTAGTGTTGTAACTGGCTAGTAATCCATGATTACCATAGGCCTGTTTGACAGTATTACAATAACGGGGCTAGCGAAAGCTAATAATAAGAAAATAAAACGTCCAATGAGCTGTGAAAACTTAAATAAAATAGAATAAACTTTCATATAAACATATATGTACAACAGTCCACACCAAGTTTGTATAACAAAAGCATATGCAAAAAAAGGATTTTAGTTCCATGATCAAAAAATACACAAAGATCATAAACTACTTGTGTCACATGAATGAATCCCCAAAAGGGTGATTCCCCGTACCACCCGGAAGCCTCGACACTAGACCGCTGGTAACCTCACGGTGAGGCACAAAAGTTGGCTTGACAAAACCGAGGCTAGGTCGACGCCACTACGTCCCCTCCTGCACTTGATCACCTATATACATATATAAAAGCATGAGCGGGAGCCTGTTGAATAACAACAGTATAAAGAGGTTATGAATGATGTTCCCACTGTAATCCAAATCAGTCAATTATAGCAGTAAGTGGAATCATAATCATTGGCATAGCAAATCCATATTTCATACAGGAAACATAGCAGTCATACGTGGCACATCCAATAGTAGAACTGTACAGAAGGTTATGAAGATCGAACAGTCAGAATTGATGGCCATGACATTAATACAGTAAACAGAAGTTCCAAGAATTGTAACTGACAAAGATCTCTATAAGAGTAACGGTAAACAGTAGCAGCAACAGATACTATGGATGCCACGAATATAGTTCATAAAATAGGACAATCATTTAATCAGTCAGAAAGTATTATTTTAGAAACAAAACATTTTATAATTCAAAAAATACTTATAATTCAAATATATCTTTACAAGGTTGTTATTAACAGTTGGCTCCTTGAATCACGCGGCTAGGACACGACGTCTAACCTACAGAAACACATTCAAGCAATTCACAATCACTCAATTCAGTCAGTTCTTAACTATATTCGGTTCTTTCGTTAGTTGTTCAATATGTTAACTCGATTTTTTTTGTAATCCCCTTTGAATCCATGAAATGCATGTGCATGTGAAATACATGTGAAAACCATGAAAATGTAGACCCGAAAGGTAGAAAAACGAAAAGAAAAACAAAATCGAGCCTGCCCTGAAACAGTACATGCAAAAGGCCCTAGCCGCACGTGCGAAAGTGCCACTGCACGTACGCCCCGTACGTGCAATTAAAGTAGTAGGCTCAACTTCCTGGGCCCTGCTTTCTGCACGTGCGGTCCTTCTCGCCACACGTGCGATTCTAGGTTTTTCAGAACCAAAAATCAGCTATTATATTGAAATCGAACCTTTCCAAAAACCAACTCCATTTTTATACAAATCAAGACCCAAAACCCTCTAAAACATGTTGAATAAACAATTTCTAACTTCAAACAAAATTCATTACTTTAAAACAAAACTCGATTTCCATTTGAAAGATGAAAGCCTAGAATTAATGAGTAAAATCAAACCCATGCAAATTGTAAGTTCGAAACTCAAAATCCATGGAGTTTCTTCCCCCATCTACAAGAATCATGCAAGAAACAAGTGCTTGATCATGAAAAATGCCATGTATGACCCAAGCTTAAGCCAATTCTTACACTTCTGCTCTTTAGGATTCTTAACATGAACTTACACCACCCAATCCTTAACTTCCACTTAGATTATATGAGTTCAAGGATAAAACAACTTAGATTTAAGAAGTCGGAGGAGGATTCTTACCTTGGGAAGTTAATTTGGTGAAGCTTTGCCCAATCCCCTTCTTTCTCTTGAGTTCACCTCCTAAATCTCTCTCTCTCTCTCTCTCTCTCTCTCTCTCTCTCTCTCTCTCTCACACACACACACACACACACACACACACACACACACAAAAGTCTACTAGGTTTGCGCTCTTATTATTGAGTTCCAAAGCAACAAAATATCTATTTCTAATAAACTTAATCAATCTTAAGCTTGAATTAACTTAAATCACATTCACTTAAATCAAATTAAGGCTCAATATAATATAACTAATAAACTTAGTTATGCTAAGGTAAATTAGACTCTAATTACTTAGTCCAAGCATTTAATTTTAACCTTATGATTTAACGATTCAGACAGGTCTATTTCATATACTAACGTATCTGTCAATCAAAACATAATTCAAATAGCACATGACACATAATTAACACATATATAAGCATGTTAATCACATATAAACACATAAGCAAGTGTGGTGAAAGGGATTTGGAATTACTCTATGATCTAGAGAAACCTTTCTGATCCTTGAGATAGTACCTGAAAGTGAAACAAACGCTCCAATCAGGGGTGTCGGAATTAGTATTCTGATGGGCAAGTTAGTCTTTTGGTTAAGTTTTACTTTCCTTACAAGTTATTTACTATTTTTCACATACCTTCCTTTAATCGAGGCTCATCCTTTTATATTGTTCTCTTGGGCCCATTTCTACCTTTTAGGCACCCTAACTTCGTGGTTGGGCCCCCACGACCCATGAGATATTTGACGAAGTCGGCCCTCCAGCTCATTTCTATTCGGCTCACTTTACATCAGCTAAAGCCTATACAATGGGCTTTTGGGCCGACTTATAAACGGCCTCATTGAAAAGGAATCTAGTCTAGTTGTTGTGATTATCTAGGACCTGTGCAATGAGATTAGAACATGGGGGGAGGATTTCATACAAGAAGCCTCTCGTCTTGTTTGGCTACATTGTTATGGTGTATCTTTCCATGTGTGGAACCCCAACACTTTTCATAGGATTGGTAATCTATGGGGTGATATCATTAGGATTGATTATGAGGATCCAAAATCATTAAATTTTAGAAAGATTCTGGTGCACACTAGAGTTATGAAGACTACCTGTTCTGAGGTAGTGGTGAAGTGTAACAATAAGGATTTTGTTGCTGCGATCAGAGAGGGACAGATTGATATGGTGTTTATGGAGGAAATTGACCATAAGTGCGATCTTAGTTTTATTGTTGATCATCGTTCGAAATCCTTAGACGCCAGGGGCAAGAGCTAGAAAGGGAAAAGTCATGTTAGGATGGGTAATAATGATGAGGTGGATCAGGTCTACTCTCCGCAGGTGGTAGTTAGAGCTGTAACGTCAGGCATGCATGGGTATTGGGACTTGGTGTCGGCGGTGAAGAAGTCACGCCCAGTGCATCTTCAAGGGGAGGCTAGTAATCGTGAGGGAAGTGGGCGTTTGAAATTTGTTAGGTCTTTTAATGAGTTGGGCTATGATCGAACTCAAGTGGGCTTTTTGAGAAGCTTTAGTGGCTCTCTTGGACCTTTACCTGGGCTGAACTTAGAGATTGTATTGGGTGAATCCTCAGTTGTTGAGCCTCATTTTGGTAATAGGTGCACTATAACTGATATTGAAGAGATGGGTCATAATAAGGAGGATGAGCTGATTGGCCCTGTTATTGGCAAAGATAAAAGGGTTGTGGATGAACCTGAGGTACAAGGGTCCATGGTGGGTGTTCAATCTCAGTTGGTGGAGGAGGAAATTTTTGGTAGTTTCTCAGTTATTAAGGATAGGGCTAATCCCCAGCCTAAGTAAAAAATGGAGGTTGCCAGAAAGGGTTATAAGAAACCTCTACCTATGGATTCGATCAAATGGCCTTGAAGTCACGTTACCCTTAAAGCTGCTATTGCAGCTTTATCTTTGGCCTCGACCTCAAAGTCGGGTGCTAGCAATGACATAATTATTCTCAATGAAACCCAAGACACTATGTTGATGGGTAAAGCAGTAGGTATTGAGTTCGATGATTCTAATACTATGGTGCTCAACAAAATTTCCGATTTGGAACGGAAAGTTATGACAAGGATTGAGGAAATGAGGAATCAACACATTAGGTAAGTTTCTTGTCTAGTATGGTGTCATGACCCAATCCTGCCCCTATGGATAAGGTCATAACCGGTCAGTAATCATGAGATTACCTGCGGCCTCAAACCTGATTAAACATTTTTCAATAGAAATGAGG
Organism: Camellia sinensis; assembly: GCF_055761805.1. Taxonomy (NCBI): domain Eukaryota; kingdom Viridiplantae; phylum Streptophyta; class Magnoliopsida; order Ericales; family Theaceae; genus Camellia; species Camellia sinensis. Next base: position 87,421,714 of record NC_138974.1, read on the forward strand.
GGCCAAATGGAAGTAGATTGAAATTTTTTTTGTCCAATGAGCTGTGCTTACATGGCAAAACAAAACATTTCAGAAGTAGTCTATAATAACTCACACACATATGCATAGAGTTAACATCTTATATTCGTCCCGGAACTTTCAGATATGTAGCTATCCAAACAAAAACTTAAGTACATAGGTGATCCAACGTGTTCACCAAAATAGTAGAAAGTGAACAAAAGATCAAAAGAACAAAAGCAAAGTCTTGTGCGTGAGACATTCGGGCTGACTCTTCAAACTGACTTCCTCTCACATTCTTCACTGAGGCTAGGTTTGGACCTCTCTTTGCCCACCTACATGCACATAAATGAGAGTGAGCGGAAGCCTAGTGAATAATATCAAAATAAAGAAATTATATGAACGAATCCATAACGGACATATCCAACAGCCTTAGGCCCATTCTTGTTTGTATCTAGTACATCAAACGGCCTCAAGCCCAAACATATCAAATGACCTCGGGCCCAATTCATCCATGTCAAACGACTTTTGGCCCATTCATTTATGTCCAACGGCCTTTGGCCCAATCATTCATGTCAAACGCCCTTTGGCCCAATTATTTATGTCAAACGGCCTTTGACCCAATCATTTATGTCAGACGGCCTTTGGCCCAGTCATTCATATGAAACGGCCTTTGGCCCAACATTCATATCAAACGGCCTTTGGTCCAACATTCATATCAGATGGCCTTTGGCCCAACATTCGTATCAAACTGCACTTGGCCCAACATTCATATCAAACGGCCTTTGGCCCGACATTCATATCAAACGGCCTTTGGCCCAATTATTCATGTTATGTGCATTTCATACTTGAGATCATAAGCATGTCGTAATCATAATCATGTTCCAACGGCTTTATTCAATCATTAGCATGACGAATAGCCAATTCATTTTAACAACTCCGTAGAACTCATACATAAGTGAGAATTTAGAAAGTAGCATACTTCAATACATTCTTATTAAGATATTACTCATAGTGTTCTGCTGATGGATTCGCCCTTGCGCTTGGCCCTACACAATTTACAACATATCGGGTCACAAGTGATTCAATCCGTTCTCGAATAATTTATTTCTCTTAGGCCTCTTTCTTATCCCTTTAACTCATTTACAATGTTCCATGCATGCCTAAGAGTACTTAGAAATGAAAGAGAACCGAAAAAGGAGGGTAAAACAACTTTTCAAAATTTCTAAAACAGGGCTCTCCGCTCGAAGCGCAGCTTTGGTCGCTCGAGCGGACCCCTTTGGTCTACAAAAGTACTAGTTGCGTGTGATTTACGCTCGAGCGAGATTCTCGACTCTCGAGTGGGGAGTTTTCGCAAAACAGGGTTCGCTGGAGCATAAAGTCTGTCGCTTGAGCCACTGTGCATTTTCTACAAAACTTTTGGGAGCCAAATTTTCACGCTCGAGCGAGACTTTCCTCGCTCGAGCGGACTGGTCGAATTCTAGGTTTTCCAGAATTCTGTTTAAAGCTAAAAATGTACTCCCAAAGGTCCAAAGCTTGCATATTTTGTACCAAATCATGGAAAAACAATGCCTAGCATGAAAACATGGGTAATTCGAAATCAATTGACCAAAAATCATGATCCATATTTCAAATCATCACAAGCTTTTCTTGTAATTTCAAAACTCATGCAATTAAGCCTTCAATTTTCATGAATCATGCATGCATGTAAAATATTTAATCCAATTCTACTTCAAATGCTAGAAATGATGCTCATAGTCATAAAGCTCAACAAAACTACACATGCATGAGTAATTTGACACTCAATTCTACATATTCAACATGCCTCATGTCAAATTTATGGCTAACTCTCACATGCATGTACTTATTAACTTCAAATTCATTATTATCAACTCAATTCTTGTTATTCATTACATAACTTGTTTGAATTCACATGATTACAAACTAAAACCCACGGGTTTGAGTTCAATCACTCACTTAGGAGCTCAAATCATCCAAATTCTAGCTAGCTCCTTGAATTAACCTTCTCAAATTCAAGCTCCTTGCTTAATTCCACAATTTTGTCTTCACCCTCTCTCTAGAACCGACCCTCTCTCTCTCTAGAGTGTAATTTCAGCCAAGAGGAGAGAAATGAGCTCAAAAGTGATTATAAGTGTAAATAAGTCACTTATATATATACTTGCCTAATCAATTTTGATTAAGGCAAATCAATTGTGCCTACTTCAATCAATTTAATCTAATTATTTTGACCCGAATCAATTTTTAATTAAACTTCACCGTAGGCTCTAAAAATTATGCTAAGCACAAAAATTCAGTCAATTTCGTTTTTTGACGCCTCTACGGTCTTTAATTAAATTTTATAGCAGAGAATCAAACAGATTTTCCTACGGTGAACAGATAGAAATTCAAAAACGCATATGATCATATAAATGGCACTCAAAATCATATTAAGCACATAATCACAATCATAATTAAGATTAATTAACATAACATGGGATAGGGTTATCATATATGGTGTAGTTTGTGTTTTTCATTTGTTTAATTATGCATCTTTTGTCATGGAACATTAGAGGTTTGGAGAGGGAGATAAAAAGGAGGAAAATCAGGAAAGTCATTGTGGGGATATATTTTCTGAGTACCAACACGTGGCATGGTGACACCGACGTGTCAACCGAGGTGCCACATATCGTGGTAGTTACGCCGAGGTGATCTCCGAGTTGCCGAGGTTACCTCCGAAGATATCGGAATCCGAGATAAGCGGATAAGGGACAAGAGTCCTAGGACAAAGAGGAGACTTAGTCAAGATAAGGATAAAGCTCTTAGGAAGTTTATCTTTATCTCTTGAGGAATCCAAAGTAAGCACTGAATTGGAGTTCATAGAAGTCATGCTTCTAATGGGACTTGGATTGAGTAAACCATAAAAGAGAGGCACCCCCGTGGGTCTAAGGTACGTAATTTATGTTTTGAGCATTAAGTTTAACACTTGATTATCTTTGAGAGAAATACTGACTTGATCGTCGGAGTGCCCCCGGGTGAAAGAACCACCGCCGGAGCCTTTCTTTCTGTTACAGGTTAGCTGAAGCTATCTATTCTGCTAGTGCTCTCCAGTTGATTACTAAACGGGCAGTGTGGTCAGATTTTTATCCACACAATTTGGCGCCTTCTGTGGGAATCTTAGAAGAATAGATGGCCAGTGATGGATAGAGGGAAAACGATGAGGGCGACACTCCTGCTGGGAGTGGCAGACCGATTGATCTAGACTTTGAAGGAGATAACCACAACACAGAAACTCATGGCCAGGGCCACGGAGAGAAAGACGTCGGCCAGGAGGGCAACACTTCAAAGAAGACAGACCAAGGCAAGTACTATAACGAAGATAACCTTCAGATATGGAGGGATAGGTGCCTACGGAGGGATGAGGAAGTAAAAGACTTGGCAAACAAGTTGGCGGACCTACAGTCGGTCGTCAACTTCATGATGCAAAATAATGTCATGCAGCCACCATACCCGTTGCAAGATACGCCGATGCCAGTAATTAATACCCAGAAGGGAGGAAGAAAAGCTATCCCCGAAGCCCCTCAGCACACCAAGAGTGGAAGCCACTCTCACCGACCTTCCAGGGAAGTCGGACGAGAGGAACCAAGGCAAGAAGAATCCCGAAGGACACATCGCATGAAGGATCCAGGGCCCAAAGAACATCGGCATGTTCAAGGACAAGCACTCTGCTTTGACACAACCCATGGAGAAAGATCGAAACGGGCCCACCACGAGGCCGAAAGTAGTGTGCCAAAAAGATTAAAGTCCAGAGATAGCCGAGCTCCAGGTAGGAGTAAGGAAGACTTGAGGGACTACTTCAAAAGGAGGCAGCAGAATGTTGAAGCATAGGTCACTTCCAAAGGTAAGCCGAGAACACCATTCTCGGTGGAACTGGACAAATTTGAAGCACCAAAGAGATTCAGTATGCCTAGGTTCCAAATTTATGATGGTAAGTCAGACCCTAACTTTCATGTTGGACTATACCTGAACTCAATGGCATTATACAGTGGGAACGAGCCGTTGCTCTGCAAAGTATTTCCCTCATCCTTTGGGGAAATTGCATCCGATTAGTTCCATAAGCTACCAAAGGGAAGCGTGAAGACATGGGAAGGCCTGGCCGAGATGTTTGTGGTTAGGTTTGTAACGAACAAACTACAGCCCTTAAGGGTCGACGCCCTGATGGCTTTAAGAATCACCAAGGAAGAAGGCCTTAGGGCCTACGCGAAGAGATACTACGAGGTGTTCAATCGAATACCCGAATGCAACCAAGAAGTGACGGTCGTATCTTTTAAGAACGGCCTGAAAGATGACTGTCCACTACAGAAGTCTTTGGCAAAAACATTGCCAAAAAGCATGGAAGAACTCATGGCGAGAATCAAAAAGTACGCCAGAGCCGAAGAAGATACGTCGGGAAACAAAGAAATAAAGCAGGAAAAAGGAAACGGCTCACCGAAGCGAGGCCGAGGTAACAACGGACCGACCAAACAAGAGACAGAATTGAAGGGTAAACAGGCAGTGACGACGGTGTTCCGAATCCCTATCCATAAAGTCTTGGATCAAATACGAAACCAACCCTATTTCAGAACTCCAGCAAGAACACTAGGGGAATTTATGGGAAGAAACGTTGGTAGGCGCTGTGCTTACCATAATGAAGAAGGACACCCAACTCAGGGTTGCAGAGCCTTAAAAGCACACTTAGAAAACCCAGTAAGGCAAGGCCATCTGAGGGACCTTGTTGACGAGGCCAGAACAAGAGAAGAACAGGCAAGATTGCCTCAAGCACCAGCAGCACCGCCTCCCCCAGCACAGCAACCACAGGCAGGAGGACCACGGGTGGTTAATGTAATCCACTCAAAGGTGAACGAAAGCGACATTCGGGGAGAAACCCAAAGAGTAAAACACCTGCAGCACGTGAACCAGGTCGGATACAAAAGACCTCGGCCTGAAGAATGCCAACGACCGATGATAACTTTCACTGAACCCGACCTGGAGTTGGTCCAACATCCGCATAATGATGCCATGGTAGTATCCCTCTAGGTTGGGGAATGCCAAGTGAAACGCATCCTAATAGATCAAGGCAGCTCTTGTGACATCATGTACGTCAGATGTTACAAGGAGCCGGGCCTTCACCCTAACGACCTGGAACAATCCCGCAACCCTATGGTCGGCTTCAATGGAACGCCGACATGGCCACTGGGCGCAGCAAGCATGGAAGTACAAGTTGGTACTAAAAAGATCAAGATAGAATTTATGGTGATTAACACACCCTCGCCATATAACATCATCTTAGGGAGACCATGGTTGCATGCAATGAGGGCAGTTCCCTCAACACTGCATCAACTACTACGGTTCCCAACAGAGCATGGGATTGAAGAAGTCAGAGGAGATCAACTGCAAGCAAAAACTTGCTCCATGGCAGCAATGAAGACTACTTGCAGCATTCAAAAGCCAAAAGAGGCAGAGATTGAAGACGAGGACATGGAGGTCCTAGAAGATGTCGGCAAGGAGCCGACCGAAAAAAGTGAAGAGACACTAAAGAAAATCCTTGTCTAGGAGGGCGACGAAGAACGCTTCTTTCTTCTTGGCTCAGGCTTAGCCGAAGAAGAGGAAAGAGAACTGGAAGATTTTTTAAGAGCCAACATTGAGGTGTTCGCCTGGACACCTTACGAGATGCCTGGAATTGACCCCGAGGTCACTTGCCACAAACTGAATGTCGACAGGTCGGCAAAACCTGTGATTCAACAAGCCAAAAGATCGACGTTGATGCACGTCGAAGCAGTAGAAGAAGAAATAGATAGACTTCTGGAGGCCAGGGCCATCCGAGAAGTTCACTACCTAACTTAGCTATCGAACACAGTAGTGGTGAAGAAGAAGAACGGCAAATGGAGGGTTTGTGTAGACTTTACCAGCCTCAACAAAGCCTGCCCCAAAGACAGCTTTCCTCTGCTCAAAATTGACCAGCTAGTAGATACAACTTCAGGACATGAAATGATGAGTTTTTTTGATGCATATAGAGGGTACCACCAGATTGTCATGAACCCTCCAGACGAGGAGAAAACCGCGTTCATCACCCCTAAAGGACTATTCTGTTAGAAGGTAATGCCTTTTGGGTTGAAAAACGCAGGAGCAACTTACCAAAGGTTAGTAACAAAAATGTTCAAGCACCTGATTGGTAGAACGGTAGAAGTCTACATCGATGACATGGTCGTGAAGACCAAGGAATCTAAGGGTCATCTTGCCGACTTAAAAGAGGTCTTTGATATACTCAAAACATATCGGCTTCGACTCAACGCGTCAAAGTGCGCGTTTGGAGTTGGATCAGGTAAGTTTTTAGGGTATCTGGTAACGAGAAAGGGCATTGAGGCCAGCCCAGACCAAATCAAGGCCATCCTAGAGCTACAGAGCCCGACGTTGGCAAAACAGGTTCAGATGCTTACCGGAAGGGTCACAGCCCTAAACAGATTCATCAGTAGAAGCTCAGATAAATGCAGACCTTTCTTCAACTTGGTGAAAAAAGCCACAGACTTTCTGTGGACAGAAGAATGCGAAGTCGCTTTAACCGACCTAAAGAGGTACTTGACCACGACTCCGATTCTTTCCAATCCAGAACCAGGGGAAGAACTATATTTGTACTTGGCAGTTTCAGAACACGCAGTCAGTGCAATACTAATCCGAGAAGAAAAATGGGAGCAAAAGGCTATTTACTATGTAAGCAAAACTCTAGCCAGCGCAGAAACAAGGTATCTACCACTGGAGAAATTAATGCTAGCCTTAGTAATGGCTTCAAAGAAGCTGAACCATTACTTTCAGGCACATAAAATTGTGGTCTTAACAGAGCATCCATTGAAGTCCTTATTACAGCAAGGAGACTTAACAGGAAGGATAGCAAGATGGGCCGTAGCCCTAGGTCAGTATGATCTGGAGTTCAGGCCGAGAACAGCGATTAAAGGCCAAGTTTTGGCCGACTTCGTCGCAGAATTCACCCCCGAAACCACCGAACATCGGGCTCCGTTGAGCCAGGATGAGCATTGTCCCAGCAAGCAAGGAGAATCTTAGCCAAAGACCAAAGAGTAAAGGAAGGAAAAACTCAGACCCTGCAGCATCTACATCGGCGACTCATTCAGACTGTTTGTCGATGGAAGTTCAAACCGACAAGGTGCAGGGGCAGGAGTACTGTTGATATCTCCAGTTGGAGAAATAATAGAACAGTCCATCTGTTTGGGGTTCAAGGCCTCAAACAATGAAGCGGAATACGAAGCATTAATTGCAGGGCTAAAACTAGCAGTAGCAGCAGAAGCAGATGAGGTAATAGTTTTTTGTGATTCACAACTTATTGTTAACCAGTCCACAAGTGAATTTGCAGCCAGGGACGAAAGGATGTCGGCATATGCAAAAGAGGTCATCAGATTAGCAGCCCTATTTCAGAACTGCCGACTACTCCAAGTTAGTCGAGATGACAACACCCACGCCGACGCGTTGGCTAACCTGGCAAGTTTAATATAGACTGGAAAAACAAGGACAATTATGATCGACTATATGTCGGGCCCGAGCATAGAAAAAGAGAACACAGAGCGGCAAGCAATGTGTGTGGACATGGGGCCAAGCTGGATGGATACAATTGTTGCATTCCTGAAAAAAGGAAAGCTGCCAGAAGATCGTAAGGAGGCACACAAAGTCAGGCTAAAATCGGCAAGATTCAGTCTGACAGAAGATGGACACCTCTACAGAAGGTCCTTCGCTGGACCACTTTTAAGGTGCGTACACCCTTTACAGGTTGAAGATTTCCTGTATGAAATTCATGAAGGAATTTGTGGAAGCCATGCTGGGGGCAGATCATTAGCCCACAGGGCCATTACCCAGGGGTATTGGTGGCCCTACATGCAGAAGGATGATGAAGCCTACGTAAAGAAGTGTGAACAATGCCAAAAGTTTGCACCTTCGATACATCAGCCAGTTGCTGACCTAAACCCAGTATCCAGCCCTTGGCCGTTTGCCCAATGGGGCATGGATCTGGTTGGGAAACTTCCCCAGGCAACTGGGCAGAGAAAATACTTGCTGGTGGCAACAGATTTTACAAAATGGATAGAGGCAGAACCTCTTGCCAAAATCCGAGATGTGGACGTCAAGAACTTTATATGGAGAAACATCATCACCAGATTTGGGATTCCAAGAGCAATAGTTGCCGACAACGGAACACAGTTTGACAGCAAACTCATCAAGAACTTTTGTGCGAAATTCAAGATCAAAAGTTACTTTTCAACACCAAGTTTTCCCTAAAGTAATGGGCAAGCAGAAGCATCCAACAAAGTAATTTTGGATGGAATAAAGAAGAGGCTTCAGGCAGCAAAAAGAAAGTGGGTAGACGAATTGCCCAACGTGCTTTGGGCATATCGGACTACGCCGAGAAGATCATCAGGGGAATCCCCCTTTACCATGGCTTATGGCACATAAGCAGTCATCCCATTAGAGATCGGCATCCCAGGGAGCGGGACCCAGGGAGTAGAGAATGGCACCAATGACATACTCTTGGCCCGAGATCTGGATCTTCTGGAAGAACGAAGAGAAAAAGCTGCAATTCAGCTGGCAGTATACCAGCAACAGCTTGCCAGAGCTTACAACAAGAAGGTTAATCCAAGAGAATTTCAAGTCGGCGACCTAGTCTTGAGAAAAGTCGTCGGTAACAAGAAGGATCCCAGAGAGGGCAAGCTTGGCCCAAACTGGGAAGGACCCTACAGAATTACTTCAGTATTAGGCAATGGAGCTTATCGGCTTAAAGATAACGAGGGCAAAGCACTGCCAAGACCTTGGAACACTTGTAATTTGAAATTTTTCTATCATTAGATGTGCATTATTTTTTGGCCGATGTCATCAATAAAGTTTTTTCAGAGTTCTTTCAACACATATGACTGATAAAATTACATATTCTTTGGAGACATGAATAATGAGAACCCAAGTAGAACTCAGGTTCACATTGGGGGCAGGGAGAACAAGAATGCGTTTACCACTTGTTGAAATTTATAACAATTTACAAGTTGGAATTAAGCTGATTCCTTATCTTCACTTGTTGAAATTTGTAGCAATTTACAAGTTGAAGTTAAGCCGAGATTATTCCTTAATTCACTTGTTGAAATTTGTAGCAATTTACAAGTTAGAATTAAGCTGATTCCTTATCTTCACTTGTTGAAATTTGTAGCAATTTACAAGTTGAAGTTAAGCCGAGATTATTCCTTAATTCACTTGTTGAAATTTGTAGCAATTTACAAGTTGGAATTAAGCTGATTCCTTATCTTCACTTGTTGAAATTTGTAGCAATTTACAAGTTGAAGTTAAGCCGAGATTATTCCTTAATTCACTTGTTGAAATTTGTAGCAATTTACAAGTTGGAATTAAGCTGATTCCTTATCTTCACTTGTTGAAATTTGTAGCAATTTACAAGTTGAAGTTAAGCCGAGATTATTCCTTAATTCACTTGTTGAAATTTGTAGCAATTTACAAGTTGGAATTAAGCTGATTCCTTATCTTCACTTGTTGAAATTCATAGCAATTTATAAGTTGGAATTAAGCTGATTCCTTGTCTTCACTTGTTGAAATTCCTAGCAATTTACAAGTTGAAATTTAGCCGAGATTACTACTTTTCTTCGCTTGTTGAAATTTGTAGCAATTTACAAGCTGAAGCGAAGCCGAGGTTATTGCGTAAAGCCCTTATAGCAAAATATAGGTTGTCTAAACCAAAGGAAGATGCTTAACGCTTGTTGAAATTTGTAGTAATTTACAAGCTGATGTTAAGCCAACATGTGATCATCCGTTGAAATTTGCAGCAATTTACAGGTTGAAGTAAAAGCTAAGTATATTGTTTAAATACTTGTTGAAATTTGTAGCAATTTACAAGTAGATCATTATTTAACACTTGTTATAACTTGAGAACAGTTTACAGTATATGTTAACACTTGTTGAAATTTGTAGCAATTTACAAGTAGGTTAGACCGAGATCACTGTTTACATACTTGTTGAAATTTGAGAAGAAGCTTGCAAAGTTAACATTGAGTAGTACATGTTTCATACTTCTTAAAATCTATGACAAGTTTGCAGGACAGTATCTTGCCGAAGTAAAGCTTGTAGTTATTATACCCGAGGTATGTTACCCCGAGAAGCTTGCACAAAGGTGGCAAGATATGAAAGGCGTGTAACACATGCCAAGTATAGAATCACACAGAAGTAATCCAGAGAAAATAAAAATTGAAGTATTTAGTGGAAAACAGTTGCAGTTGTATACACACATCGGCCATAAGAGGGAGCTTACATTGTCCAGAAATTGAAACAAAGTACAAAGTACAAAAAAAGAAAGACATCAAAGTTGTGATTCCTCAGCCCAAGGAGCAGTTTGGGTCTGGACCTCGGAAGTTTCTTGCGAAACCACTTCGGCAACCTTCTCTGCCACCAGTTCGGCGTCAATCTCTGCTATTGTTTTATCAAGACTTCTTTCAGACAGAAGAAGGTCGGATGATAGCTGCCCTGGAACAGCCTCCTTGGACACCTCCTCAACCTCACCATCTTCTTCATCTTGAGTTAAGTTGATGACCTGCTCAGTGGAAGGAAAGGACTTGGCTTCAGCAGCATCCTTGGATTTCCTCACTAGGGCCTCATCATCATTGTTGTTTTCATCCTCAGCCTCAGACTCTGATTCATCTTCAGCTTGGCTTGGAGGTGGAGGTGGAGGTGGAGGAAATGGGAGAGGAATAACATCAGCATTGCGGAAAGGCGAGTCAACAGGGAGATCAAGTTTTTTTATCAGGGACATCCAACCAAGGGAAAATCCCCTGTTGTATGCCTACCTAACTTGAAGTTTGTAATCCTCAGTGACGTCGGCCACGCCCTGAGCATATGCCTTCTCATCAACCTCTTTGATTTCGGCTTCCTTTGTGGCCAAGGCTTCCTGAAGTTCCTTCTCGGCCTGGGCCGCTCTCGCCTCGGCCTCTTTCTTTTGGGATTCAGCAACTGTCTTGATAGCCTCAGCAGATTCAGCCTTTTCCTCGGCTAAGGTTTGGGCTTTGGTGGCAGCCTCGGCCTGATCCTCCAATTTTTTCATCTTTAATTCAAGAGATTTATTCTCCTTTTTGAGGGAAGAAACCTCCCTCCTCAGGTCGACCAGCTTCTCTCGATTTTGGAAAGATTGCATTGAAAATGAGTGGGCATGCTGGATGGCCTGAAAGAAAACAGAAGTGTTAGAAAATATTTTTAAGTACAAAACAGAATAGAAGAAAAAGTACTAAGCAGGAACGCTTACTTGGACAGAGTGCTGGAGCATTAGGGCATAGTTCTCATATTCACTATACCCGGCATTCCGCTCCAAATCACCAGGAAGGAGCAGCGCCGTAGTAAGGGCAACGCCGACATTAATGTCATCGGCGCTTTCATTGGTCATTATGCGCCTATCTTCCAGAGTAATCTGGGGAGCCCAAGGAACATCAGATTTTTTGGACCCCGAGGTCGTCGCAGACAACGACCTCAGCTTCTCGGGTTGAGTAGATTCTAATGGCTGGGATTTTGCACGCCTCTTCCCAGCGGAAGGTTGAGATTTGCTGCTTTCAGCCAGCTTGGAGATGGGTAGAGCATCCTCAGCCTCAACCTCAGTAGCCTTGGTCTTAGGCTGGGCCTTCTTGGTTCTTCTTGGCTTCGGTGGGGGCATAGGTTGTGTCGGAACAGCATCGACGTCGGTTGGAAGATCGACTAGGAGATCTTGGGCGATAGGCTTTGGGCGAACCATCTCAGCAGTTTTTAGGAGTCTTTGCCAACGTTTTCTTTCTGGTATTGGGATTAGGTATGGGGCAGAAGTTGATGGTTGGCCGGCTGGATCAGAGGTTGACCCTTGGTCAGCCCGAGATGTTGATGCTGTTTGAAAAGTAGTAGCAGAGGGAGGAGATAGGCTCTTCTTCTTTTTTTTTGGGACGTCGGGCAGAGTTGATTTGTATGTTGGAATAAAGTTCAGCACCAGTGGAGCCTTGCGCCTCTGGATGGGAAGATCTAGGAGCTTTTTCAGGTCTTTGCCTAGGAAGTATGATTGGCGAAAGTTTTTTGGTGGCTGATGAAGATCTGCAGGACAAACAAACAGACATTTGAAATAGACAAAGTTTTGAAAACTTGAAAAGAAACAACTAGGTATTGACGCTGGGCTCTTACCCTTGCCCTCTTTAACTGTTCGAGGAAGAGGGTAGAGGTGAACATCTTCGTCTGGGCTAAATTCCCAACTTCCCGAAGCAATAACAAAGTCATCCCCGGCTCCCTTGTTGGAGTCTGGGAGGTCGGCTACAATTTTGAACTCGGTGGACCTCGGCTTGAGGTAGTAGACGTAACCTTTTTCCTTCAGGTTAAGTGGACACATGGTATAACAATATTGTATATCGGCAAGGGTGATTCTAACGTTTTCTTGTCTAGCTAAGGCGATGATACCAAAAATCACTCGATAAGAGTTTATGGCAAGTTGCATAGGGTTCAACCTATAGTAGTGGAGAACTTCGCGAAAAAGGGGATTAAGTGGAAGCCGAAGTCCGCATTCAGTAAAGGCTACAATAGGAAAGGGCATCGTATGATCTGTGGGCATGATGGAATCGTCATCCCCAGCTAGCCTGAGGTGAACATCGGTAGGGATGGAGAACTCCTGCCTAAAGTATTCGAGTTTGGTTGGGGTGTTTACCCTATGTCTCCACATATCCATAACGACGGCCTAAGTTCAGAAGGCTAGGTTTTAGAAAGAAGGTGCTCTTAAAGGGTTATTGGAACCTCGGCAAAGCCCTAGGTAAGGACTGATAAGGTTTGTTTCAGTTTTTCCTAAAAATTAAAGGTTCTATAGACAAATCCCAAACCTAAAACTATGAAGGCAAAGATTGAAAAGCAAGAATTAAATATAGAGATCTGGAAAGAAAAAACAGAAAACAAGAAACACAGAATGACGTTTCAGAATCAACGAATAGAGGTATGGTTCTCAAAAGGGAAAGAAATACAGAAGTAAACAAGTCAAGAACAGTGGCAAGAAAAGTGTTGAAATAGTGCAAGTGTTCAAGATATGAGCAAAATCATGGAACAAACACATCCAGATGAACAATCCAAGGTTTGAACAAAACAAAAATGGCAGCAAGTAAAAGCGCATAGAAGAAATTGGGAATAAAAGGAACAGAATCTTACCAGAACAAATGGAGCTGGAATGAAAGTCGCCGAGGTAGGGCAACGATTGCAGACACAACAGAACGGCAAGCGCTTCGCTAAAATGGAGGAATGAAGACGGTTGTAGAGCTTGGAGTTAGAACAATGGTGGATTTGAGAAAGTTTAGAGAGAGAGAGAGCCAGAAATTCGAATGCATAAAGTAAAGGAGAGAAGAGAGAAAGAAAGGTTTTATCAAAAACTTGAAACGGCGACAAAACAGGGCATTTATTGTGCCTGGAGGAACGCGTGCGTCAGACGGCGCAGACAGAGGAAAGACGGCTTATAGGCGCGTCACGGACAGAGGCTAATAAGGATATAACGCGTGAGTAAAACGGTTGAAAATTGATGTATGACAGTTCATACGCATGAAGGGATTCATTTGAATTCTTATTCTCCGAAAAGAACACGTCGGCCTGAAATGAATGATCTCGGCTAAACAGTTTTTTGAGTCAAATATACAGAAAGGAATATCAATATAGGTTCCCTCACCTTAGAATGCCGAGGTAATAGAAACTAGGGGGCAATTGTGGGGATATATTTTCTGAGTACCAACACGTGGCATGGTGACACTGACGTGTCAGCCGAGGTGCCACATATCGTGGTAGTTACACCGAGGTGATCCCGGAGTTGCCGAGGTTACCTCTGAAGATATCGGAATCCGAGATAAGCAGATAAGGGACAAGAGTCCTAGGACAAAGAGGAGACTTAGTCAAGATAAGGATAAAGCTCTTAGGGAGTTTATCTTTATCTCTTGAGGAATCCAAAGTAAGCACTGAATTGGAGTTCATAGAAGTCATGCTTCTAGTGGGACTTGGATTGAGTAAACTATAAAAGAGAGGCACCCCCGTGGGTCTAAGGTACGTAATTTATGTTTTGAGCATTAAGTTTAACACTTGATTATCTTTGAGAGAAATACTGACTTGATCGTCGGAGTGCCCCCGGGTGGAAGAACCACCGCCGGAGCCTTTTCTTTTTGTTACAGGTTAGCTGAAGCCATCTATTCTGCCGGTGCTCTCCAGTTGATTACTAAGCGGGCAGTGTGGTCAGATTTTTACCCACACAGTCATCAAAGATGAGAAGGTGGATATGGCTCTTTTTCAAGAAATTAAGAGAGCTAATGTTAGTATGCAGATGGTGAGATCAGTTTGGCCTTTGATAGTTTTGAGCTTATGGAAGTTGTAGCTAATGGTACTACTGGTGGGCTGTTATGTGTGTGGAACCCTAGGGTTTTTGTGCTTCAGGATAGTTGTTGCTCTAGGAATTTTATTGTGCTTGCTAGAAAGGTAAGATCAGAATTTGAATGTGGGATTGTCAGCCTGTATGCTCCTAATGAAGTGTCCAAGAGCAGAGATTTATGGGATCCGTTAGTTAGAATCAAACCATTGTTCCCCAAACCCTGGTGCATTGGGGGTGATTTTAATGAAATTAGGACTATTGGTGAAAGGGTTGGTTGCTCTAAGAGAAGTGTGGGTATGCAGGATTTCAATGAGTTTGTTGACATTATTGAAGGGGATGAGCTGCCAATGTTACAGAGGAAGTTTACTTGGAGCAATTCTAGTGAGAATGGAAATGAAGTCGTATGATAGGTTCATCCTAGACTCTAAGTGGCTTGTGGGCTTTGATTTTAAGTGTTGGGGGCTACCTAGGTCTGTATTTGACCATTGCCCTATTATCCTGAAAAATGATGCTAAGGATTGCGGGCCTAGGCCTTTTGGGTTCATGAATTATTAGGCTCTCCATTCTAGGTTTCTACCTATGGCTAAGAAGGTATGGCTTGAAGTAGCTTTCGATGGGTGGGCAGGTTATAAATTGTTCAACAAGTTAGGCACCTTAAAGAAGCATTTGAAGGAGTGGAATTCCTCTATGTTTGGTAATCTCACATCTCAATTGAAACTTGCTGAGGTGGAATTCCACCATCTGGACTTGCTAGCTAAGTCCAAAGAGTTGATAGCTCAAGAGAGGTGTAGGAAAGTAGAATTGAGAGAGGCAATGTGAAAATTAAACAAGAGTACTTAGTTGTTTTTGCTTCAGAAATCCAGACAAGATTGGTCACTCAGAGGTGATAAAAATACAAGGTATTTCTATTTGTTGGTGAAGTGCAGACATAATATTAATGTTATTAACTCAGTGGTAGTTAATGGGGTGGTGTGTAAGAAACCAGCAACTGTAAAACATGGGGTGTGGAATCACTGTAAGAGTGTATTTTCAGAACCATGGAAGATTAGACCCAAAATGGGGGAGTTTTCCAAACTTCTGTCGAATCCAAAGCATCTAATCTTGTAAAGGAGTTCACAGAATCTGAGGTGTGGTGTGCCTTGAAGAATTATGATGGAAATAAGGTACCGGGGCCAGATGGGTTTAATCCTTTTACTATCAAGAAGTGTTGGAAATTTATGAAAAGGGATATAATGCTATTTTTTCAAGAGTTCTTTGCCAATGGTAAGTTGGTCTCAGGCCCCACCTCTTCATTTATAGCTCTTATTCCAAAAAATGAAAACCCCATTTGCCTTAATGACTATAGGCCAATCAGCCTTTTTGGTTCTATATATAAGATTCTTGCTAAGGTACTATCAGATAGATTGAAGTTAGCTCTCTCATCCATTATTAGTCCATCCCAGTCAGCTTTCTTGGGGGGAAGATTCATTCTTGATAGGGTGTTGGTAGCTAATGAGGTGTTGGATTGGTAGAGAAGTAAGAAGATGAAAGGTGTGGTTATAAAACTTGATTTTGAAAAAGCATATGATTGTGTGAAATGGAATTTCTTGCTCAATATGATGGAAAAATTTGCCTTTAATCATAAGTGGAGATCTTGGATTAAAAATTGTGTCACCAATGCCAGGCTCTCAGTACTAGTCAATGGTAGTCCTACAACTGAGTTTAATGTCGAAAGGGGTTTAAGACAAGGGGATCTTCTTTCTCCCTTCTTGTTTGATATGATTGTGGGAAGGTCTTAATATTCTGATTTTGAGGGCTAGAGAGTTGGGACTCCTGAATATGACTGATATTGGGAATGATTGGGTCAAAGTATCCCATCTTCAGTTCGCGAACGATACTATCTTATTCTGTGAGGCCAACTGGGATGAACTTCTGTGTATCAAAAGGTTACTAAGAAGCTTCGAAGTTGTTTCTGGGCTCAAGATCAATTATAGCAAAAGCATGGTTATTGGGTTTGGTGTGGAAGAGGATCTTATGGAACAGTTTGCTGATAAGCGTATGTTCCATGGGTGTACTTCTTATTACCTTTTTGAGATTACCTCTTGGGGCTAGTCCCAGACTTAAATCCACTTGGGCCCTTATTGTCAAGCAATTTAAGGTTAAGCTTGCTAGCTAGAAGAGAAGGAATTTGTCTTTTGGTGGCAGACTCTCTTTGATTAAATCTGTGCTGAGTAATCTGCCCGTTTATTACATGTCCATGTTCAAGCTGTCGAAAGGAGTCACTAAACAACTTGATCGAATTTAGGCATCCTTTTTGTAGGGAGGTTCTGATCTGAAGAAAAAATTGCATATGGTAAAGTGGAGTAAAGCCACTAAAGACTTGAGAGTTGTGGCTTGGGCATTAGGAGAGTTAGGGATGTGAATTTGTGTCTTCTAGCCAAGTGGTGGTAGAGGTTTGGGTGTGTGGAGAAGGCCCTTTGGAAAGATATCATTTGTAGCAAGTATAAGTTAGCTCGTAACTCTTGGCTACCTTCGGTTGATTCTCACATAAGAGGGTCCAAAGTTTGGACTGACTTATTGTCAGTGGTTTTTTTCTAGGCCTACCTTCTATGACTTTTTGCGTTCCAATGTTAGCATTATTCTAGGTGATGGTATGAGATGCTCCTTCTGGAATGATGTGTGGATTGGTGATGGTTGCTTGAAAAATGATTTCCCTAGATTGTATCTGCTTTCACTGGAGAAAGATGCCTCTGTTTTTGATATTTTCAGTTCTAGATCTTCATCTAATCGGTGGGTGTTTACGTTTAGAATACACCTATTTACCTAGGAATCCGATGACTTCTCCTCTCTTGTTCTTCTACTGAATTCTGCACCAGCATTAAGGCAATGAGAGGTGAATAAATTGGTATGGAAGTTGGGTGCCTTTATACTCAGTGAAATCAGCTTGTCCTTCAATGATAGCCCACGTTCAATGGTGCCTAAGCTATTGTGAAAGGGCATCTCACATGTTGGTTGGCATGGAGAGGTCAGCTAAAAACATCAGTGTTTCTTCAAAGTATTGGTGTCCTTGATTCCAATGGAAGTTCCCTATGTTGCTTCTATAATTCTTGTGCTGAAGATGTGAGTCATGTTCTTATACACTGTCATTTCTCTTGGATAATTCTGGTCAAATCTGGTTAATTGGTGGAGTTTGGAATGGGTTGTGCAGGAATCTGTTAATCATCTGTTGGATTGGTGGAGTGGTTTTAAATTCAAGAAAATGTGTAGGTGTATGTGGGAAGCTTTGCTATCTGTGGTTATGTGATTTGTGTGGAAGGCTAGGAACGAAATCAAACTCGCTGGTAAAATGGTTAGCTGGAGTGAGGTCTGTGACTCCATTAAGCTGCACATTGCTTTTTTAGAGAAATACCATATTAAGGAGGTGGATTTCTCAATCAATGATTTGATTTTTAATTTGAAAGCCATCAGGGGACTATGAGGGGTGTCTGTCTATGTTTGGGGCTAGTGTGTTTTTGCCTCAGTTGTATGTTTTCTTGATTTTGGTTTGTGTGTCCATTGGTTGAGTTCTCCTAAACCAGTCAGGTAGGTGCTGCATATGATTGGGTGGCCTTTCTTGTGCCAACCTAATTAGGATAAGTCAGTTTCACTATGATGCTTATAGCACTTCCATTGTCTGTCTTTATTGATGTATGATGTTAATGATTTATTCTTGGTTCTGATTCAATGAAGTTTATTTTTTACTGATCAAAAAAATTATATATATGGAGAAATAAAATAAATAGAATATAAGAAGTGAGTTTAGTTCTCATCTAAAAATTTCACCACCAAACTACTATAATAAAAATCACCAATACATCTCACTAAAATATTTAATACTTAAAAAATACGAAATTTCACAACTTGTGCGAACATAACTGGGATGAGGAGGAATCACTATGATGCTTATAGCACTCTTTTTTTTTTCTTCTTTTTTTTATATCTTTATTGATGTAAGATGCAAAAATTTATCCTTAGTTCAGATTTAATAAATTTTATAATTTTGTTGATAAAAAAAAAAGAAAAAAAAAAAAAGAAAAAGAAAAAGATCAACTAGAGCTGATTGAAGAACCCTCTCCAATGAAGTTGTTGATCATCATCAAATTCAACGAGGTACTACTACTACTAATGGTGTTATTACAGTTATCGAGAAACTCCCCAAATAAAATGAAGAAGATTTTAGACTAAGAAGAATTACGGAGCTTCTTAATAATCTTCCACTTAATTCTCTGAGATGCTCTGGGATAAAGTTCTCTCTCGCCAAGAGACACTTTTTCCAGAAAGATGGGGAGATCATATACAGTGTTCCTTCAAGATGAAAACTATAGATTTAAGGCAAGGAGGAGGTGGTGGCGGTGGCGGTGGCGGTGGTGGCAGCAGCTGCAGAGGATGAGCGACACAAAGAGGGGAGGGGAAGTCTAAAGAGCGTTGTCTATTCTGCTTTTCTTGATTTCAATGAGAATTTGTCCTGCTCTTTGAGAAAGTCTTTGGTTATTAGGGTACTAGTGAATGTTTCAGAAACACCAAGTCACAACTCCAGAAAAACAATCTAGATTCAATTTTTATACAATGAAATCATGTTTAAATTGAACAATCTAAACAACTTAAAATTTCAAATTAACTCCAACAGTAGAACTAAATTCCTTAGAAATAATCATTGAATCCTATGAATAATTCACAAATATAGAACAACATTCAACAAAAATATTCAGCACAATATGTCCACAAAAATTACGGTGGGGCTGCCGGACTGAGGTTTGCTGGCACGTTATACGAATAAATGGCGAAAAAGGCCTGAATCATGGTGAGGAGTAGAAGTAAGGTAGCAGCCAAGGCTGATATGAAAGACCATGGTGTGTTAAAATATGTGTGTTTAAAGCCAGCCCATTGCACAAGCACATCATTCCTATAATACCCATTCACATTCTCAAATACCTTCTTTAGATAATTGTTTTCTATGTCAAAAGCCACATCTTTCCCTAGTAGGTTGAAGAATTGAGCAACTTCATCATCTGTTCCCAAATAATTCTCTACAATTTTCTTGTCACATAGAAAATCCACATCACTAGGCGTGTTCATGAGGCAACCCATGAGCGTGGCGTAGGTGATCATGTGTTTCGAGCAATGGCTGTAGCATTGCTCGAAAGCCACAGAGTTGAGGAACAAAGAGGTAGTGAAATCATCAATTGTTATTTGTGGGATTTCAAGAACTCCATTGTGAAATCTTATGTCTAGGAAGCTATCGGCCATTCCTGTCTTCAATTCGATTCCTGCTAAGTTGAGCTTTTTCGCCGATTGGATCAATTGAAACAATGGAACAATCTTTTTCTCTCTTCTCCTCGTCATAGCTCTTCTAGGGTTTGTTTGTTGTTGAGTTGAAGGGATAAAACTCAAGCGAAACAAGTCAAGTAAATGTTTTCCCTTAAGATTGTCCAACCTATCCAAGACTTCCTTCGGCCTTTGTACCAAGTAATTAAAAAACTCGAGCGCTAACCTGGCTAGAGTTTGACCACCACCTTTCCTGGTATCTTTTGAAAGATCAAACAACTTTTCAAGGACGAAGAAAGGAATTTGGTTTTCAAATCGAAGAAAATCTCTCATGAGATAAGGGCACATCCATGACATGTTAAAAATAGAGTCATCAGGATCACTTGGCGCTACACGCCCAACTTTAGCAATGACCTCAATAATGAACAAACCATCAAGTACCATCATCTTAATGAGATGGATACTGTCAAAAGTGATGTGCTCCGAATAAGACATTCTTATTCGTGATTCAATCGATGCCACGGCTTTTAAGTATTGGTCGAGTTTTGGACTGTTTGGTGGGGACCGAGCGAGGAGTTCACCGAGAAATCGGCATTTGTGCTGTTCAATCATCTCGAGATGGGGTTTGCCGTGGTGGAATGGGCCGATTGAGACTATTTGAGGTTGATAAGCCTTTTTGTTGATTTCGATGAGGCTTTGAGGGACTCTGAAGATGCAACAAGATTTATTTCCAGCTGACTTGTTTAACAGGGTTGGATTTTGTCTGATCTCTTCTTCCATTTTCTCTACCTCTTCAACTGTGACAACGTGGTGATGATGATGATCAGGTCCTCCATTCTCCATTGTTGTTGCTTCAAATTCCAATCTGTGTGTTCTAGTTTTACTTGTAAAATTATTGACTGTTTGTCTGAGACATTACAACTAAAGCATATGACTTGTATAGAAGAGACAAGTCAACCGATATGGAGAGGACGGAAACATCCTTCACAACTTGGAGGAAATTACCCAGAAGAGACAAGTCAACCGATATGGAGAGGACGGAAACATCCTTCACGACTTGGAGAAAAATACCCAGAAGAGACAAGTCAACCGATATGGAGAGGACGGAAACATCCTTCACAACTTGGACGGAAACATCCTTCACAACTTGGACGAAAATACCCAAAATTTTCAGGCTACTTATTTTACAGTCAGTGAAACACCATTTGGACAAGCCCATGCTTAGCTTTTTGTCTCTCTTACAAACAGAACAGAAAATAGGGGAAATTCTATAATACATGTCTTTCTTATGGATTGTTATGGGCAACGTGTAGATTTAGTTATGATTTATTATAATATTAGTTATGAAATATTGTGATTATTATTTGTTTATAATTTTAAAAAAAAATTATTATATTTTTTGTGATGTTTGCTTATAACTCATTATATTTTTTATATATTTTTTTCATTGTTTTATTTTATAACTTAAAAATAAATAAAAAATAAACTCATTATATTTTTTTTAATCATAATTGAAAGTGATTTAGTTTGACATTTGTGATAATTAACACTACAAATATTATAATTTGTATATGATACATACTCTTTTAAATTTAAAGGTGTGTATTTTAGAATGATCTCATAAAATAGATATGTGGCCAAGGAAAATTTTATAATACACTCTTTTGGGTGTGTATCATATGCGTAGCTGATAGCTATGACATTTGTGGTTTTTTATTATGACTCATTTTGTTGTTAATTATAACTTATTAAAATATTAGTTATGACTTAGTGATGACTTTTTTTCAAAAAATTTATTATTACAGTAGAAGTCTTTGGTTATGCTTCAAGTGCTATTTGATTATGACATTTAGTTATAACTTGATTATGACTCATTATAATATTAATTATAACTTATTATAATTATTATTATTTTGATTATACCTTAAGGCCATATTTGTTTACCGGATATAAAGGCCGAATATAGGTGTAGAACCGGATATAATATGAGTTGGGACTCACGTATTTTTTTTTTTTTTTTTTGTCTTTCTATATCCCGTGTTTAGTTGTTCCGAATATGGAGAGCTTGGATAGTATATGATCCAAAAAGGGGATATGCAATACTACCCCGTAGTATTGTATATCCCTACTATCGGATATAGCTCATCTTTCATTCAAAGGACAAAATAATTACTCTCATCTTATGTCATCCTATATCATATCTTAACCAAACATAATATAAGTGACCCCATAATATATATAATCCATCTCATATCCTATAACATATTATATACATCCTTTATTCAAGCTAGAGATGCAAAATCAGTATGGCCATGGAATCATATGGAGTTTTTGGCAGTGGATGCTGAAGGGAATTCAAGGTGATTGTTATGTATTTGGAATCCTGATGTATTCATTTTGTCAGATTGTTGCAGCACCAGAAATCTCATCATCCTATCAAGTGCCACTCGTGACCTTTTTGAATGTGTTGTTCTTAACATTTATGCACTGACTGATGCTGCTAGGAGAAGGAAGCTTCGGGATTCAATCATCAATCTAAAGCAACATTTCTTGAAGCCTGGTGTCTGGGAGGGGATTTCAATAAGATAAGGTACATGTCTGACAGAAAAGGTTGTACTAGGAGAGACAGAGGTATGCTAGATTTTAGTAATTTCATTGACCAATTGGCATTAGTTGATATCCCTCTGCTGGGTAGAAATTTCACTTGGTGCAACTCATTGGAAGGTGAGTGATGAAGTAAAATTGATCGATTTCTTCTGGAGCCTATCTGGTTGGAGAAATATTGTTTCAAACTTTGGGCTTACCTAGGGGAGTTTCTTATCATTACCCCTTGCTGCTTATGGAGGATTTGAGAAATTGGGGTCCCAGGCCTTTTAAATTTATAAATGCTTGGCTTCTTCATTCCAAATTCTTAACAACAGTGGAGAAGTGTTGGGTGGAATCCTCTATCCAAGGATGGGCCAGCTATAAACTACTGAGGAAGCTCAGTTCCTTGAAATTGGAGTTGAAAAAATGGAATGTTGAAGTATTTGGAAATGTGGTGAACCAATTGAAGAAGGCTGAAGATGATCTCCATGCTCTAGATATATTAGCTGAATTACGACCACTTAGTACTCCAGAAATAACAAATAAGAGGGAAGTTAGGAATCTGGTCTAGAAGCTCAAGAAGAGGAATGATCGGATTTGGTTCCAAAAATCCAAGTTGAATTCGGAACATAATGGGGATAAGAACACCAAATTTTTTCATATCATTGCTAGTAAAAGGCAAAGTAGAAACTTGTTGGATTCAGTGCTGGTTAATGGAACTATATATAATGATCCTATGATAATTAAACAAGAAGTTTTAAGGCATTTTTCCTCAACTTTTGCAGAAAATTGGGTTTGTAGACCAAAATTAGTTGGCTCGTTTGTGACTCTAAGCTCAATCGAGGCTAGAGAGATTTTGGAAGCTCCTTTTACCATGGAAGAAATTTGGAGGTGGTGAAGGAAAGTAATGGGAACAAAGCCCCGGGGCCGTATGGTTTTAACATGGGTTGTGCTCAAAAGTGTTAGAAAGTGATGAAGAAAGATGTATTCCATTTCTTGCAAGAGTTCCACTCCAATGGAAGATTGGTTAAAGGTCTGAATAGTTCATTTATTGCCCTTATTCCCAAGGTGGTTAGTCCTTCAAGCCTTGTGGATTTCAAACCAATCAGTTTATTGAACCTCGCATACAAAATCATTTCCAAAGTTTTATCTCGTAGACTGAGCCTGGTGCTGCCAAATATTATTAGTGAAGTTCAATCTTCATTCATAGGTGGTCGTCATATTTTTGATGGCGTCATGATAGCCAATAAGGTAGTGGATTGGTGGAAGAAACACAAAAAGAGGGGGCTAATTCTGAAATTGGATTTTGAAAAAGTATATGATTTAGTTAACTGGAGTTTTTTGTGATCTATGCTAACAAATTTTGGTTTTGGGGGCTTATGGGTTAGTTGGATGAAAGAGTGTGTGACCACAGCCAGAATTTCTATACTTGTTAATGGTTCTCTGACTGATGAATTCTCTCCTAGAAAAGGGTTAAGGCAAGGAGATCCTCTTTCTCCATTCCTCTTTAATATTGTTGTGGAAGGTTTAAATTTGTTGTTGGCTAGAGCTATAGATTTGGGGTTAATTAAGGGTGATTCATTGGGTCATTCCGAGATTCAACTCACACACCTACAATTTGTGGATGATACTCTACTATTTTGTGAAGCAGAAGAGGCAAAGGTGGTGACTATTAAAAGAATTTTGAGATGCTTTGAGATTGTCTCCGGCCTGAAAATAAATTTTCATAAGAGTGTACTGTGTGGAGTAGGAATTGATGAAGCTCTTGCTCAGGTTTTTGCATCCAAACTCAATTGTCAAATGCCAAAAATTACCTACTAAGTATTTAGGACTACCTCTTGAGGCTAACATTAAGTCACGTAAGTCTTGGTAACCTGTGGTGGACAAAGTGAAGTCAAAATTGGCCCTTTGGAAAAGAAAGTTGCTCTCTTTTGGTGGTAAAGTAACATTAATTAAGTCTGTTCTATCCAATATACCATGTTACTATTTATCTGTGTTCAAACTACCTGAAAGTGTGGTGAAAACTATTGATAAGCTGCAAGCAGCTTTTTGTGGGGGAGCTCTGAACAAAAAAGAAAAGTACACCTCGTTAATTGGAAGGCGATCACAACTAGCAAGAAGCAAGGAGAATTAGGCATTGTGAATCTGAAAGAAATGAATAACAGTTTTCTATTGAAATGGTGGTGGAGATATGGGGTGGAGGAAAAGGCATTATGGAAGTAGGTCATTAATAGTAAGTATAGAGCCATAGGAGGGGGTTGGTTACCTAATTTGGAGCCTTCTAGGAGGGTGTCTAATGTGTGGAATGGAATTCTATCTGGGGTAGAGGTTCATTCAGATTTACATACTTTTTCCTATCCAGTATAGAAATCATTTTGGGTGATGGTAAGCGAGTGTTCTTCTGGATGGATAAATGGTTGAGGAACATTAAGCTTAAAGGAATTCCCGAGGCTATTCAGTCTGTCTATTGAGAAGGAGGAGTCCCTGGAATTTTTTGTGCAAAGAAAGGAAGGTGTAGGGGGTTAGAATTTAACTTTCAGGAGGCCTCTAAGGTCTTGGGAAGAAGCTGAGGTTAATAGATTATATGTTCTGCTTGGTGAGGCACCATCCCTGAGACCAAACCTCTCAGATTCTCTTAGGTGGCAGAGGTCTTCATCTGGGCAGTTCACAGTTGCTGTAGTAAGAGATTGGTTGGCTGCTCGTCATGGGCCGAAGTTGATGATCCCTACACTATTATGGGGTAATGTGGCTCCTCCTAGAGTTCAATTTATGGGTTGGTTGATTTGGAAGGATAGAGTTAAAACCATTAATTTTCTGCAAAGGATTGCATAGATACAAACAGCAGAGCAGAACAAACAGCACCAAGACAGAGCAGAACAATTAGAGTAGAACAGAATCAGCAAAATGATCAGAGCCAGCACACACAGATACAAGCACACTTAACAGCAGACTATTATCTGACTTAGGTTATGCACAATATCATGCCTTGAGTAAGAGAAACCTGGAAGGTTGGATTTGGCCCACAGAGCCACTCTCCACTTGACAGTACCACTCAATTCCTTTAGGTTAGGCTGACACCCATTGAAAATACAATCATTCCTCATCTTCCACATAGACCAGAGCATAGCCATTGGTACTAAATTCTAGAGTTTCATTATAATTTTTTTACATTTAAAGCCCATCCACCAATGGAACAAAAGGCGTTACCCATTTCATATCCCACCAAAGTAACAATTCATTCCATGACTCCCAAATGCCCCTGCACATTAGAAAAATATGGTTCAAAGATTCAGGTTGATCTACATGTGTGCTGGTTCTGATCGTTGTTTTAGCACTTGGCTGTAGTAGTGGATAGATCTGCTGGGCTACTGGTTTGGGTAACACTTGTTTCAGTCTTGGCTGTGTATCTAATTGTACCAGTGCTGGTTTGCTAATTGTGCTGGTTGGGTAACCCCTGTTTTAGTCCTGGTTATGTATATTTTTCTAACTTTGTTGGGATGGGTAGCACCTGTTGTCTGTTGTAGCAAGATCTGTTGACTTTCGTGCTTCTGTTTCTTTGTTCTTGTTGGTCCATCATTCCCCCTCTCCCCTTTCCATTTTTTTTCCCCTTTATTGATGTCTTTTCTCCTTCTTGTAAGGTTTCTTTCATCAATAAAGTTCTATGTTGATCAAAAAAAATATTATATACATCCTTATCCTTACGTATTACATATCCTGCTCAAACTCTTTTATCCAATTTAGACAATTAAACGGGTCCTAAGTGATATTTGGCTATGATTCATTGTTATGTTTGTTAGGGGCTCTGTATTTTTTTCAATTTTATTTTTATTTTTTTCAATTTTTTTTTTTTACTGTTGCTCTGTTTTTGTTTTGGAATTGCTGCATTGGTTGAGCTCGTTGGGCTCTTTTTCTTTCTTTCTTTCTTTCTTTTTTTTCTCGGTTCATAAGAAAGAACACAGAAGGAAAGAGATTTTTTTTCTTTTTCAATTACTCTTGTTGTAGCTTTGGCATGCATATAATTTATATTATTTTACTTGGAAAACGTTGTTTAAGCCATGACGCAGTGTCCGCCTAACGTTTTGGTGCTGCTGTATTCAATAAAGAATTTTTTTTTTTTTATAGATTAATATTTTTTTTTTGCATTATGGTGTATTTTTTTTTTTTTTTCCATGTGGATGGTTGAGCTTCTATCTAATATTACTTGAGTTGAGATAATATTGTTTAGTAGCGATCCCTATCATTTTTCTCAATCTATTTAGGAAGCTCCAAAATATGAAATGGCACCTTCACAGTAAAATTAAACAATATTGTCTTAACTCAAGGTTCAGCCTTAAATTCAAACAGATTCTTAAAAACATAAATAAATAAATTTTAAAAACTGATTCTAAAATTGAAACCAAAGATCCTTCATTTTTTTTTTTAATCTTATAGTCCTCGTGGTTGTGAAAAAATGAAGGCATTTTTTGTGATAAAGGGGTTGTTTGAGGTGTCCTAAATAAGTATATTTTTTGACTTTTTACACTAAAAAGTTGAGGAAAAAAAGATGGTTATTTGGGTTAACTTTTTGACTTTTTATGAAAAAATGTGTATTAAAAAATTGTATAAATTAGTGTTTAAAAGAAGATTATGAGTGTGAGTTATGCGGCCGCACTATCTATGCTAAGAAGTAATTGCCTACTTTTCGGGCATTGCACTGGACGGTGCTGTTCGGCCCATGGGGGCCATCACAAGTCCCGTTTTAATAATTTGAACCGTTCAATGTGTAGAAATCGTCGAGTACTATATGCTTGTAAAAAATCACGTTGATCGGATATCGATAGCTATCTAATCAGATTTGTTTTTTTTTAACCGCTAACTACAACACCATTGATTTTTTTTTATACAAAACTGATTTGATCATATATTTAACGATATCCGATCAATGTCATTTTTTACAGACATATAATACTCGAGGAGTTCTACACACTGCACGGTTCAGATTATCAAAACAGGACACTTGATGGGCCCCCCACGGCCCGAACAATAGTGTGTTAAAATTACACCCCAACTGTGCAATTTTTCTAAAAAAACACAGCCACAACCTCTGAACCGGTGAGACTGAGTTGTAAATTTGTGGGTAAATTTTTTTTTTTTTGATGAATAGTGATAACTTTTTAACTTTTTGAGTAATTTTTTGACTTTTTTACTTTTTTTGGATATCCCATACCAGGCCAAAATGTTTGCACGGGTACTCAGGATTGGCGTTGTGGTCCAAATTTATAGCTGGACACTTCACTATTAACAACTTGATAGCATCTTCGACTTGCATTTATTTATTTATTTATTTTGATCCCCGAATAGAAAATAATATTGATATAAAATAGAGGATAAAGAGTACACAAAAGGGAAAGTCTATGGTACACCTTTCTTAAAAATATGTACTATATGTAGGGCTGCAAACGAGCTGAGCCGAGCCGAGTCAAGTTCTGCGTAGCTCGAGCTCGACTCGATAGAATTTGATAATGTTCGGGCTCGGCTCGAGCTCGAGTCGAGTTATGAAAGTTGTGCTCGAGCTCGGCTCACTAGATATTTTTAAAGCTCGAACTCAGCTCGACATAGCTCGTTTACAAACAAATGAACTCGAGCTCGAGCTCGAACACCCAAACAAATTAAGCTATGAACAGAGCCAAAAATAAAACATCCTAATGCAATAATAAATCAATAACAATAGCCCAAACAAATCTGCCAACCTTGAAAATCAAATAAAACATCATAATGCAACAATAAATCAATAACAACAGCCTAAAAAAATTTGCCAATCTTGAAAATCAAATAAAACATCCTAATGCAACCCTAATGCAACAATAAATCAATAACATAAACAACACAATCTGCACACAGACCATGCAATTGCAATAACTATTATAGCAATCTGCAAATAGACCATTGAAACTTTAAAACTAAACTAATCAAAACATAGAACTTCCATATCCCAACTCCAAAATATAAAATTACATCACTTAAAAAAAGAACAAGAGTCTTTAAAGTTTCTTTTAGTAAGCAATAAAAATTGATTTCATCTATTTTCTTCTACTTTTTCACATAAATTGATTATTAGAAGGGACTTTAATTATTTAGGATAAAAGATTATACTTACATCCGGTGTCTTTTTCAGTCTATGTAATGCACGTACCCAATCAGCTCCACACAACAATATTTGGACAGCTTCTGTTGACAATGATGCACGATAAGGATCAATGACTCTACCACCAGCACTAAATGTAGACTCCGAAGCTACTGAAGTGATAGGAACCGATAATATAGCACACGCCATTTTAGACAATATACGAAACTTCAGATTATTCACTTTCCACCACTCTAATGCATCAAAATAAGAATCTGAATCTTCGTTACAAATATAAACACCTTATTCTAAATAAATATCCAAGTCAGATTTCATAGGTTGAATGGTGTCAGCTTTTCTAACGAAAGATTCAAATTTCGATTTTCCAATTACAACAGATTTTCCCACACCTTGCATAGAACTAGTTGAACCAGTTGCTTGTGTGTTGTGCAAAAAACTTTTCTCAGTATTTGATGAGGTGTGAATAGAAACATACTCATTGTAAAGCTCATATAGAGCCTCAAGAACCATAGAGATGTTTCTAGTAGCTTCAGCTTTTGGGTAGATCTCTGGAAAACAAAAATCAATAAGCATCATTTTGTATCTTGGATCTAAAACAGCAGCCATAGCCATCAATAAATTGCATTCATCCCAATACTTGTCAAATTTGACCTTCATCTTCAAAGTCATTGCTCGAATGTATTCATTGCCATCCAATGATTTCTCATTCAATATCTCTTTTATTCTCCACACCTCTATAAGGAACAAATAAGAAGTTGGATAGTCACTTCCAAAATGATATTTGTGACTTCATTGAAAATTGCCAAAAATCGACACACATCCTCAACTTTTATCCAATCTTCAAGGCTAGGCATATAAATAAAACCCAAATCCCTCTCTTGGTACCTAGGGAAGGTATCTTTAAACTCCAATGCAACAGACATCATCATATATGCTCCATTCCATCGTGTAGGACAATCCAAAATCAATTTCTTCGAAGGCAATTACAACTACTTAACAATTTCATTAAATTGCAGAAGACGAGCTTCTGATGCAACCAAATACTTCACACCTTCACAAACACCATCAACAATATCTTCAATTTCACTAAGGCCATATTGCACCATGATATTGACGATATGTGCACAACAACGAACGTGAAAAGTTTTTCATCTAATGGTAATTTCTTCTTCATGGCAAAGTTTTCTTTCAACACCCTCAAAGCAACGTCATTGTATGAAGCATTGTCAACTATTATAGTAGCCACCATGTTTTCAATTCCCTATTCAACTATACATTTGTGAAGGGTATCAGCAATGATAACACTGGTGTATAGAGGTGGTACATTACAAAAGTTAAGGACACGCTTTTGTAATTGCCAGTCATTATCTACAAAATGAGCCGTATATATTGGATTTTTTGCCCTGACTTCCACAAATCTGCTATGACACTGATTCTAAATGTCATAGGTTGATACACAGTCATTTTTTGCTGTTGTATGACTAATCTTTTGCCAATATGGGGTAGTGGTCCTCATAAACTTGTTAAATGAAACATGCTCCATTTTCATAAAAGGATACTCATGATAAAGTACGATGTGAAAAGCAGCTTGTGACGCCCTCAAAATAATAACATTAATCCCATCAATTTAGACATGCATTGATATAAGAGATAAACACCATTCTATTCATCAGAGTAATTCTTTACAAAAGCATTACATGTTAACAACAAAAGCAGATGCCCTACGGGCTTACAGTTTTCCAAGTTAACACTTGGTTACAAAAAGGAGAGTACTAACTCAAATACACATTAAGCCCTTGGCTTGAAATTACATGTAATACAACAAAGATAACACAACCACAAACGTCTGCCTGCCTCTAGCCTCTTAAGCTATGTCCTTGGAGGTGGTATGCTTCCTGTACCTGAAAATGGTGTCCCATATAGGGTGAGTCATAGCCCAGTAGAAATACACTAAACCAACTATAAGCAATGACTAAAAGATTAGCAGTTGATAGATGGTCAACACTTGTACACTCATTTACCTCACATTACTGTTCCATAACATTCATGTCCGTGTTACAATTCACTTTCCATTTCTTATTCAACTTAGAGTTTGAAAACAAGGCTCAGTGCCCTGGCCAAATCATTTGATGAGATCATAATTCCCCACTAGAACACTTTCAAAATTCGTGATGGATATACATGTTGATGTCATATCTAAGTCAAACAAAACATTTCCACATTTCTCAACGATATACATTTTAGTGCTATATCAAATCAAACAAACAATTCCATGTTTCACGAATGATAATGATATACATTTTAGCGCTATATCAAATCAAAACAAACAATTCCATATTTCACGAATGATAATGATATACATTTTAGTGCTATATCAAATCAAAACAAACACTTCCATAAGTCTCAAATAATACACATTGTAGTGTCGTATTAATGAAACAAAAACACTTCTAATTCGCAGCCTGATACACATTGTAGTGCTGTATCACTGTCACAAGATTCGGTTTAGAGGTTCAGCCCCTTTCTTCCAATAAACCGTGGAGTACAGCCCCTTTCTCCTCCCACACAATACAATGTATACAAACAATTATCATATACAAAATTCAACGTATCAATACAACATTTTGATGTATTAAACCAATTGTCATGTTCATTAGCACACTCAATAGATTAGCTTTAGTTTGCCTAATCATCATACGTTGCCTACAACAATCAAGACTATCCTCCACTGATAGTCCAATACAGTTATTTCTAAATAGGAAATAAATGCACCAATTTGATATATTATCAATAGTTTAACTAGGTGAGCGATAAGTGAGTCCAACTACACCCTTTAACCCCATATCTTTCTAATTTGAATATTTCCTATTCAATTTCTCAATTCCCTAAATTTCTTGTACAAATTAATTTATCAATGTAATTAGGGCTTTACCCATAATCTACATAACAACACTAAGGTTCCATTTTCTTCAATAGTTCAACATTAGCCTCATTTCTCTTTATCAAACATGCATATAGGTTTACATATAACAAACCCCCATCTTTTGTAAAATTACACAAAGACCCAAACTTTCTCAAAAATACCCAACAACCCCCAACATATCAAAATGCTAAAATTCAAAGACAACTCATAAGGAGGAGTAGGATATCCCTACCTCAAATTCGGAGCTCAAAGGGAGAAGATGACGAAACCCAAAGTGCTCCAAAACTCAATATGCTCGGATCAAAACGTAGCCCTCGACGATCAACACAACTTTTGTAAAGGCCAAAGGTGAGGAAATCACTCCTACTAGATCAATACTTAGAGAGAAGTTGAGTTTTAGTGAGAGAAGCTCTCAAATGGCTTTTTCAGAAAAGTAAGAGAGAGAAAGGATGTTGAAATGTGACTAAAAAATGCACAGCTGCCAACTGATATACGCATGATCCGCTCGACCGGAGAATAGAATGCTCGAGCGTCAAGCACAAAAACTGGAACCGCTCGAGCGCAAGAAATCCTGCTCGAGCGCCAAGACAGAAGAACAAAATACATCCGCTCGAGCGCGAAAACCAGTTCGCTCGAGCGTAGATTACCCCCTCTCAGAACTTTCGCAGACAATGAACACCCCGCTCGAGCACCAACAGACCCGCTCGAGCGTGACCTGCTCGAGCGTAAAGAAACCCGCTCGAGCATGAAAAACACATCTGCAGAAGTTTTGCAGAGGCACAGATACTAGAAGTGTGAAAACTCCGCTCGAGCACAAGAATACCTGCTCGAGCGTACCACTAAAGAAACGAACTCCGCTCGAGCGCAGAATCATCCGCTTGAGCGTAACACCAAAAACCTGGGCAATAACACTAGAGACCAAAACTCATCCTACCAGTTCGAAACACGCCCAACACATCCTAAAACTCAAACAAAGAGAATTAAAGGATGTCAACAAGATATATAACTATCAACCCCACAGAACCTAAGTCCGGAACACTATAAATAAAGAGAGGAAAACCGGGATCGCTATACAGCTTCCCTTACCTTCCCATGATCATACGTGAAGGTAGAGGCATTGGTCACACTATCGGATCAAATTGTAGAAAATGATAAAACCTTTTGCTTCTTTTCTGCAAGTTTACATGCCACACAATTTTTCTTCAAATGCCTTAGAAGTTGAATTGTAGCACCAGTTGCATGAATTGCCAATTATGTTTTGCACCATTGACATTGAACCTTCTTCGTACCATCTAGAAGGACTACTTCAGTAAATTCTTTCCAAGCTTGGGATTTCCTTTTTCTAGACTTCTTTTCAAATGTGTTTTTGTCATTTACAGCTTCTTCATTGTCTTTTTCATTGTCCTATATTTCAATCATATCATCAACACCAACCTCAACATCAACATCAACATCATTCACAACATCATTGATTGAATTATCCATGAGTAGACTAAAGGATGACTCTTCGAATGAAGAAAATGGTGTACACAAATCTTGTTCTGGAGAAGTGAGATGAAGTTGTTTGTTTGACATATCTAGAAGGAGGGGAATAATTTCAAAATATGAGGCTTAAAAAATATAATTAATATTCTTACAAAAGGAAAGAAAACTAAAATAAAAGGAAACAAAGGTACATTGAAATCAAAATAATGAGATACTTTAAAAAAAAAAAAAAAAAAATCTCAAGAAGAAGAAGAAGAATCTGTTGCTGAATTTATTAAACATGGAGACTACCATAATGGTTGTATTGCTGTAAATTATTGATTGGTTTGTGTTAATTATTATCATTATTTATTAAACATGCTTGCCTGTCTAATTTATATTCATAATTATTTTAGAACATTTGAACTTTCTTATTAATGCTCTCCTCCTGAGTGATAATAATGATGTAGTCTACCAATAAACTCCTATTGAAGTATGGTTCGTCCCTTGTTTGATTAGATCAAATTTCTTGCAGTTTTGATGATAAATGCTAAAATGGGGCATGCCCCCAGCCTTACTAATATAATAAACTGCTAAAGGGTTGCAGCTGCAGCACTTTTGTGTCTTTTCAAGTGATTATTATTATTAATTAATATTGGTTTTTTATTCCCTTTATCACATATAATCCTGTACTGAACAGAGGATATAATTACCAGTTTAAATCCAATTGGCTAGAAATAGGAAACTGCCTTGCAACATAATTATTTGTGTTAATTTCTTTGTCATAATGCCCTTCGAATTTGTATTCACAATTCGTCCCTGGAGGAATGATTTAACACAGGCAGGAGGTTGTCATGTTGGAGAATGAGAGTGTTTTCAATGAAGCCATTATTGAAGAAAGAGAACAAGGAATCAAAGAAATTTAGCAGTAGATTTTGAAATCTTTCTTTCAAAATAAAGAAGAAGAATAAGAACAATCTCAAGAAAGGTACATTGAAACATTGAAATCAAAATAAAGGAAAGAAAGGTACATCTATGAAACAAGTTAAACTTGATGATTATTTCCAATATAAGTGCCTGGGAAATTCATGTATGAAATTCTACCATACCCAGCAGCAACATTGCATCAAAGTAGGCAAAAACATAGCAACAACATTGCATCAAAGAATAAAAAAAAATAGACCAAAGATTCAAAAAATGGATTTAAAAAAAAAACGGACCAGACATTGTGATATTCCTGTTCCATAATATGTTAATTGGTCCTTAATATGAGTATGATTATGTGTTTAACATGATTTTGTGTGCCATTATGTGAAAATATGTGGTTTTGAATTTCTATTTGTTCACCGTAGGAATATCTGTTTGATTATCTACTTTGGAAATTAAATTGAAGGCCTTATCGGCCACGGAACCCGAAATTAGTCGCGCCATTGTGATTGGCATAATTTTTAGAGCCTACGGTGAAGTTTAATTGAAAAATTGATTCGGACCAGATTAAATCGATTAAATTGATGAATGAGTGCCCAATTATTTATTATTATTAAATTGGTGCTAGTGGGAACTCATGTAAAGGGGCACTGTACACTTAATTGATACACTTGAGCTCAAAAATCAAATTTTGTGCCTTGAGAGAGAGAGAGAGGGTCGGCTATAGAGAGAGAAAGGGAGAGAATTGTGTAATCTTGGCTCAAGGTTTGGGAATTTGAAGATTTAACTCAAGAATTGGCTAGAGTTTGGGGGTTTGAATCTCCTAGGTAAGTGAATTCATGAGTTTAATGTTGTAAATTGTGAATTCAAGTTTGATTAATGGTTAAGAACACGAGTTAGATTGATTATGATGAAAGTGAGTTGGTTTTGTTGAATTTGAAGTCTTAGAACACATGCATGTAAGAAATTGCCATAAATTTCCATGTTTGAGCATAAAGTATGTAATCTATGTTGAGTTTTGATTAATGACCTTGTATTTGATCATCTCTTCACCAATTAAGTTGAGGATATTGTGTATAATTCACATGCAAGTGCAAATCATGGGGGTTTGAGTCTTGCATGTCTGAATCTAGTGAGTTGGTGATGAGTTTGAGTTAATTTGAGACATGCATGTGATTAAATTTTGAAATTG
Organism: Camellia sinensis; assembly: GCF_055761805.1. Taxonomy (NCBI): domain Eukaryota; kingdom Viridiplantae; phylum Streptophyta; class Magnoliopsida; order Ericales; family Theaceae; genus Camellia; species Camellia sinensis. The sequence goes on from NC_138974.1 coordinate 87,456,620, forward strand.
AGTTTTATTGTGTTGTAATTTGGTGTTTATACCATGTTAGAAAATTTTGAGCCAAAATCATGCATTTGGAACCTTTGAACATCAAATTGAAGCTCAAGAACATGTTCTGGATTTTCCAGAATTTTGATGTCCCCTCGAGCGTGGAAACCTCCGCTCGAGCGTGAAATTTGTGTTCCCAGCATTTTCTACAGACATGGTGTTCGCTCGGCCGGGGAAGTTCACGCTCAAGCGGGGAGCCATGTAGAGAGGCCTTCCGCTCGAGCGCCAGAGTTCGCGATCGAGCGTAATTTTGATGCATCCAGTACTTTTGCAGGCCTTAATGGTCCGCTCGAGCGGGGAAGTCCACGCTCGAACGGGGACCCTGTTTTCTGAAATTTTGAAAAGACATTCTGTGTTTCATTTTCTGTTCTTTTTCACTTCCAAGTACTCTTAGGCGTGCACTGAGCATTGTAATTGAGTTAAAGAGATAAGAATGAAGCCTAAAGAGGAAAATGTGAATTTAGAACAGATCGAATTGTTTGTGACCCTTTTGTGTTCATGGAATGTGTAGGGTCGAGCTCCAGGGCAAACCAACCAACCAATCACTGTGAGTAATATCTTAACAGAGATATCTGAAATATGTTGTTATCCAATTGCTTACTTTTATGTAAGTTTTATAAGTTCATTGATTCGATTGGCGGACAATGTTTGCTATACCAAATGAATGGGCCAGAGGCCGTTTTGATAAGAATGAATGGGCCGGAGGCCGTTTTGACATGAATGAATGGGCCGGAGGCCGTTTTGACATGAATGAACGAGCCAAAGGCCGTTTCGACATGAACGAGTGAATGGGCCAAAGGCCATTTTGTCATCTGAATGGGCCAAAGGCCGTTTTGACACAAATGAAAGTTTGAATGGGCCAAAGGCCAGTTTGTTTGGAACCTCAGTCACTTGACCTAAATTGTGTATATATGTTAAATAGACATATGAATTAGGCCTAAGGCCGTTTGAAGCATGTTGTTCTACATATCGTCTGTATAGCTTCTTTAATTGATATTATTCACTAGGCTTTCGCTCATGCTCATTCATGTGTTTGTAGGTGAGCCAAGGGAAGTCCAAACCCAACCCTAGTGATGTCTATGTGGAACAACAAAGGTTTTGGGAGAGTCAGCCCTTGTGTCTCACGCACGAGACCCGTCTTCGCCCTTTTGTTATGTATTTATATTCTATCATGTTGGCGAAGACTTTGCATCGGTTGTATATAGTCGTGATGGGTTGACTTAGACTTACATGATCCTGTATGTACAAAACCTTATGTAATACATACTTTGTTGTGAGTTATTAATATGCAGATGTATGGTTTGTTATGATGTGTCATGTAAACACAGCTCTATGGATAAAGTTTTTAAATTACTTCTATTTGGCCCCCACTAACTCTGTTAAAATATGTTTGGTTTGGTTTGAGGCCGTAGGTAATCTCATGATTACTGGCCGGTTATGTCCTTAACCCACGGGAGCGGGTTTGGGTCATGACAGACATTCTACAGATTTATTTATGTGTTCTAGTTTCTCCAAAAAAAAAAAAAAAATTCAGAATAAAGAGGTCTGTTCAATCTCAAGAAGAAGAAGAAAAAAACTAATCCTAAGATTCAAGAACAAAAGTAAGGAATAGAAAACTTACCACAAAGGATTGAAGAGAAGATTTTATTTTCTAGTCCCAAATCTTTACCAGAACAAAGAAACGTTGATATTCAGCACAGTTCTTCGTTCGATTCAATGTTGTGACCCTAGCCCCAAAATTTGTCTACAAAGAGATGAGATGAGACCAAATCTCTTAAAATAGAGATGAAAAATAAGAAAATAAGGAAGAAGGAGTAGCAGACAAAGGTTGTAGAACAATCTCTCACAGTTATTCAAATAAGGAAAAGATTGGATGGAATCAACGTTTTTTTTAGAGTGAGAGAAAACCACAGCAGCTTCCAGAGAATAAGTTTTGAGGACTAAACCCTAATTTCATAACACACACATATATATACCTAGGCTCGCAAGCCCAACCGAGCTGAGCCATACCAAGCTCGGGCTCGAGCTCGTTTATTAAGCAACCGAATCGAGCTCGAGCTTGTTCGCGAACAGCTCGGTTTGTTTGCAGCCCTAACTATATGCACATTATAATTATAGAAGAAAATAATATGACTATATTTTCTAAGTCATAATTAAATAAAAAAAATGTCATAACCAAGGTTTCGAAAAGAGATTGCGGTCGCTGTTGCAGTGGTGCAGTTGCAGGGTGTAAAGGCCATAGCATAACAGTTGCGTTAACCGGAACTGTGATTTTTTTAATTTTTTGCACAATTTAAAAACAAAATTTACTGATACACGTATTTTTTTTTTCAAAATCACATTTATTAGGATTTAAAATATATTTTAATCAATTTTTGCTAGTTTTTAAGTATTATCTAATAAATTTCATATTTTTAAATCATTATAAAAGGAATTTTTTAATATTTTATTATAATAGTTGATGACTTTAAAAATAATTGATTTCAAATATCTATAAAATTAATTTTGACCAATACCTGAACTAATTAAATAAAAAATATTTACAATTATTAAATGAAATGATTATATAAAAAAAAATTGTGCCATAAACAAAAAATATTTTTGAGCTAATGATTTTTTTGTAAAAGACATTTTTTAGATAACACTTTGCAAGTAACTACATAAAATTATTTAGAATTAAGTATTAAATGAAATGATTATAAAAATCAATGATTTTTTTTAAAAAAAATACATTTGTTAGGCAACATGTTATAGTAAAAAAATAAAAAATATTTACAATTAAATAGCAAATTAAATGATTATAAAAATAAATACAACCACTATTTATATATATATATTTTTTACATGCTAATGTAATGAAATAAAAATTAAGTATTCGTTCTTTTTATCATAAGATTTTTTATTTTATTTTATTTTTAAAAAGGAAACTATTTAGAACATTATAACGGCGTGTAAGGAGCCGTTACAGCTGTTATGATATCGCTACGGCCGTTATGTAGCACTGAAACCGCAGTTACATATGTAAATTTTTGTCATATTACAAAAGTGGGTGTAACGGGTGGCACTTACAACCACAACCGCAACCACAACTATTACATAACGGCTGCAACTGCTACGTAACACTGCTTTTTTAAAACCTTGGTCATAATCAAACATAAAAAAAAGTCATAACTAAATATCTCAAAATAATATCATAATTAAAGAAGAAAACTAATTATAACTAAAAAAGAAAATGACATAACTGAAAGTGTATATATTATGAAATGTGTAAAATAGAATTCTCCCACACAAAATTACATTAATAAAAGAGGAACTAAGGCTTACATATGATTAGTATGTAATGGGTGCCTCCCAACCTAGTTGGAATGCACTATTATGTGGGGACGAAGGGGTCGCGTGTTCCTGCAATTTTGAAAAATTATATTTTAACCTCTAACAAAAAAACATAATTCAATTTAATACTCCCAAATAATGTCCTGAAATTTTTAAATCACTACTTTTTTAACCATTTTTTTTTACAAAAAAATATATGTTTAATTATATGTTTAAAAAAAATTGATAAATTTTATATTAAAGAAATGTTATATGTCACCGATTTTTTGTCACTATTTTGTATCATCTCTTATATGAATATTCATAATTAGTTCATTTGTTTACAAATAATTATTAAACAATTACTAACAACTAATAATATATTGAATATAATTTAGTGACTCAAAAAAAAAAAAAAAAGTGAAATATAGAAGCCTCTAATACTATTATTTATTCACCTTTTTTTCTTTTTTCTTTTTTTGTGTTTCTTTCTCCATTCCTTTCTATATCTCTTTTTGTGTATGTATCTTGATATAATTTGATCAGTTAACTTGAGTTTATATTTAAATATAACTTTAGGATCACATTAATTTTTAGTTTTAGCATCAAATAATAATTAGATTAAGTTGAATTGTGAATTTTATTAAGATTTCAATTCAACAGTGCACCTTTCGGGCCAAATTACTTTCTTGGCCAAAAAACATAAAACATTTAGTGCAAATAAAATTCATAATAAAGAGTAAATAGAAGGCTTATTACAGGTAAAGAAGTTGGGGATATATATGTCCCTACTGCTTAGTCTTTCCCTCCCCTTCTCCTTGTGTGGTTACTCCTGTTGCTGTTGATCCCCTTAAATCTAAAGATTTTCATCTTGAATTTCTCAGGATTTAAGGAAAACTCAGTTTCAGTAATTTCTTGAATTGTTTATTTCCTAATTCTTTCCGAACCTACAAATAATAAACATAGCTTTAAACCATAACTTCTCTAGAGATTCAAGAGGAAGATTGTTTAGCAGTTCCGTAAATCTTCTAAGTCTGAATTCTTCTTCATTTTCTTCTTGGAGTTTTTCAATTACTATCATAACAACTTCCTTAGTGGCTTTTTCAATCATCTTTATTTGATCATTTTCCAATAGATCCTTGAAATTAGATAATATATAGTTTTTTTTTTGATTTATTATTATTATTATTATTATTATTATTATTATTATTATTATTATTATTATTATTATTATTATTATTATTATTATTTTCAGCATCAAACTCAGAACAGGATGTTATCGTGGTGGCTTCTTTAATCAGCTCCTCTGGCTGATCATTTTTTGGACGATACTTCTGGAGCTTAGACATTAAGTGCCTTAACATCCTTTTAATTACATTAGAGCTGGATGCCGTCTTCTTCTTCTGATGCAATACTGATGTTACCGGTGCTCATGGTGGATTTGAGACAATAATACCACCATTAACATCATTACAAATATTAATATTATTCTCATCAAAACCATGTTTCAACATTACTATGTCTGTATGCTATGCTATCCTTGTATGAAAACACTTGTTTATCTATGAGACCAAGCCATTATTACCAATTTGCTATAGCTAGTAATTTCACTTTTCCAAACCGTGTCACAAGCTACAAATACTTTTCAAAACCTTGTCCACTACAACAATTTGCACTTTTGGTGATCAAATTTGGTAATTAATGGAAATTGAGTCTCCAAAAGTTGTAGAATAGGCAATTAAACATTACATTGGTTGGCATTGAAAACGGTTTTAGTTACTAAATTCTTTTAGTAGCTGTATATTAATTATTGGCAACTAAAAAAAATTAGTCGCTAAATATGCCACAATAGGTGACAAAAAATTGCTTTAGTCGGCATTAGTTCATGTTTTAGGCTACTAAAGTTTGTTTTAATCATGGTATACTAGTTTTTGCCTACAAAAATAAATTTAGTCGCCAAAAGCCTAGCATAATGTTTGCTATTAATCTTTGGTGATCCAAGTTTTGGTCGGCAAATATTCATTTTCAGTGACCAAATCATGTTTAGTCGTTGTAAAGTAATTTTGGCCTACTAAAATAATTTAGTTGCTAAATAAAAAGCATAAATTGTACTTTTATCTTTGGTAACCAAATTTTGGTGAATATTTCTTTTCAATGACCAAAACACCTTTAGTTGCCAAAAATGCTGCAATAGGCAACTAAAATTTATATTAGTTGGCAATGATAGAAAAAAATTTAGTGGGAAGTTTTTCACATTTGGAGGCAATGCATTTATTTTATTACTTTTTTTCTTTTTTGGGTACAGTAGAAAGTAAACAAAGCTAGGCTCTTTCTCTAGAGAGTCGTATCATATCAGCTACCAGGTAGCTTTGATCTCGGTTGGTGGATCATTTACCACCAGAATTTCTTCAGGTTGCGCAGGTCCAAGTTTAGCTAAAGCATCGACGCACAGGTTCCCTTCCTTGAATACATGTTGTATTGTGCATTCATAACCCCTGAAGATGATCTTGGCATCTTCCAGCAACCCTTTAAATGGAAATTTATCTAATACATCTTCTTCCATCAGTTGCACCACCTGTTGTGCATTAGTTTCGATGACCACTCCATGCATCCATTTCTGAAGTATCACTATTTGTCCCTCGTAAAGAGCCCACAGCTCTGCCTCCAAACTGGTTCCATTGTCAATGTTACCATAGTAGCCACAAACCCTGCTACCTCTTTCATCTCTGAAGACTCCACCAAATCCTCCTTCACTTGCCAGCCTTCTACTACCATCCACATTAAGTTTGAGTTTTCCTGCAAGAGGTAATACTTAGTGAATCAGTTTAAATGCAGGCCTTGGATTAATAATAGAAGCTTTAAAAGCCCAGTCAATAGCTCTTTAATTTTATTTCTTTTTTTCATATTTGTTTTTATCAATCTGTAACCCAAACAAAAACAAGACTCTTGCTCTCCCCCCTCTCTCACGGACTCACCATTAGAATACCCCCATCACTCCCATTGACAATGGCACCATCTCTCCATCATCGATCTTCCACCGTTGCACATCTCTATCACCACAACCACCGCCACCGCCGCCGCTCACCTCACTGCTCCTCGCCTTGCCTCGCCTCGCCTAAAACATTGAGGTTTTTCTCTTTCTCTCTCTATTTCCCTTACTCTCTCTATCTATCTCCCTCTCAGGCTATAGTTTTCTGCCTATGATGTTCTCTATTTCCCCATTTCACTCTACCTCCAGGGTTTGTTTTTTTATGTGTAGGGTTTTGATTTATGTGCAATCAATAAACCAATGATTGGAATGGATTTCTGTAAAATGATTGAAGGAACATGTAATTTATTGAGGGATTTTTTAGCCTGAATCAAGATTTCCCCATTTCACTCTAGTTCCAATTTCATTTCTTCATGATAAATTTTATGTCTTCTTCTTTATACTAAACCAAAAATATTTAATTTCCAGTGAAACAGATTTCATAAATCTAACATTCTTTTCTTTTCTTTCCCTATATTTATGGTAATCTTAGTACATAATAGATCGTTAGAAGAGTTATGTTGTTCTTGTTGCTTCAAATTCTGCTCTTCACGTTTTCCTGTTGCATCAACACTTGTGTTTGTTTATTGAACAATTTATTTTATTTTAATTCTTTTGCAGTTCTAAATACCAATATACTCCAATTACAATGTTGTTAGAAATTTGGTATATGCTATTAGGAAAAAGCAATACGTATGCTTGATTATAGAATAAAAATATTTAACCATATGCATGTATTACCCATATCTTCTATCATTATGGAAGCTGAGCTCCATTTGACAGACGCTTGGAGGTAGGTTGATTTGTGGAAATTTTAAGAACTATATTTTATTATAAGGTGGCGTAAAGGTTCAGAAAGTTGTTTTTATGCATTTAAAATAGAGAAAATTTTATTTTTACCCCTATACTTTGCCTTGATTTTCAATTACACTCCTAAATTTCAAATAATTTCAATTATACTCTCAAAAGTTTTGAAATCGTATCATTTTTACCCCTACCGTCACATTCGAAACAGAAAACGTTAAAAAAAATTACGTTTTGGCCCCAAATTTCAAAAGAAAAATGCAATTGCATGTTGAATATAGAAATTAGAGTACATAGAATCTTTTTATTTTTAGCATTATGTATATAATTTGTGATTGTGTCAATCACTAATTTAATATTGTTTCCTTATTTATATTATTTCCTAAATTGTATCATGAATATATTATATATACATTCCTCTACATCATTCATAGGTAAGCCAAATAATTCTTTTCATTCTTTTTGGTATCAAAGCTAGGTTAAGTACCTAGTAATTTTGCTTCACCGGCAGGTGGCATCCTTGCCTTAGCCACCCGCCGGACCCAGGGTGTTTCCTGACCATAGATTCTTCGATAGCTCTTCTAGAGCAGTTCAGTCCTTTTTTTTCCCCCCCTTTCTAGAGTGTGGTGCTAATGTATTAAGTAGGTGTTTGGAATTCCCTAAAAAAGCAAAAAAAAATCACTAAAAAAGCAAAAAAAAGTTAACACTATTCACATGTTTGGGCAAAAAAAAAAAAAAAAAAGAAGACAAAGGATAAAAAAACAGAACTGCCCTTGGTTTTGTCCCTTTCCAACAGTACACTTTTTGGTCAAAAAAAGAAAAAGAAAAAGTGTAGCACAGTGCACTGACGCAGTTTGGTCACTGACATGCACAGAAAGCATATCAATGGTCAAAAGGGTAGGAAGGTAATTTCGCTAGTTGATACAATATTTTAATGCACATTTTTTCGTACAACGTGAAAAAGCTATCCCAAACATACATCTTTTTTTCTCTACTTTTTCAACCAAAAAGTCAAAAAGTGCACTTATATAGTTCATCCTAAACAACCTTTAAGCATTTTTTGGCCTTTTTTATTTAGTGGGCTACTAGATTTGTTCGATACCATTTATTTGAACTAACCATTGAGTTTTTTCCGGCTTCTTCCAATCATCCATTTGCAAGCTTCTTCACACCAGTTTGAGGGGGAGTGTTGAATACAAAAATTAGAGAACATACAATCTTTTTATTTTTAGTATTATGCATATAATCTGTGATTGTGTCAATCACTGATTTAGTATTGTTTCCTTATTTATATTATTTCCTAAATTGTATCATGAATCTATCATAAATACATGGGCTCTACCTCATTCATAAGTAAGCTAAATAATTTTTTTCATTCGTGTACACACCATCTCCTATCCAAACTCACAATCTCTCATCTTTCTCCAATTTTTCCCTTTCCTCCGCCCCTGCAAGCGCTGCCACCACCGCAATCACTCAATTCTCAAACCTAACATCTCTCAAACCCAAATTCACTCACTCATTATATATATATATATACATATCATCTCTTCATCAACTTCTCTCAAACTCAAATTCATTCACTCTATATTCTCTCAAACCCAAATTCACTAACTTAATAGTCCCTCAAACCCATATCAATTATCTATCCATATATACATATCATCTCTTCATCAACTTCATCACCTTCATCAACTTCACCAACGTCACCATCCGAACCACCAACTTCACCATCACCGAACTCCATTACTGCCACAATGAGCATCACGATCACCATCACCATCACCACCACCATTCAACACCAAACTCACCTCCTTCACAACTAAGTTCCATTACCACTACCATCAAGCTCCATGAACACCATAACCGCGAGTTCCGTTGCCATCACCGGACCGCCACTACCATTATCACCAGCTCTGTTACCACCTAGAACCACGCTCCACATCATGTTATAAGTGAAGAAAAAGAAGAATGAGGGAGATGTAGGGAAAAGAAATAAAAGATGAATGTTTCAGAATTTTTGAAGTTAGTTTTGGACATTTTTTGACATATCGAAACTGTCATTACACGAAGAAGTGAGAAAGCGAGGTAGTGTAGGAAGAAGTAAGAAGTGAGATGAAGAGAATGGTGAAAGAATGAAGTAGAACTGTCAAGAATCAAGAAAGATATGAAGTCCGAAAGATGACTCGAAGAAAAGTTAGAAACAAGAATAATAGTATTTTTTTTTATTATCAACTTTCGGAGCTCCGACGACATGCAAAAAAAGGAAGAATGAGATGTGTGAGAAGTGAGATAAAAACTAGGCCGTGAGATGAATCCAACGACGTAAAAATGAAGTAAAACGGAGTTATGACGAAGAAAATAGATGGGCTTGAAGTGGTGGTGAAGAAAGAGGGTGAGTTTGCATCTTTCATTTGAAATTTGGCGTCAAAATGTAATTTTTTTTCAACATTTTCTGTTTTAAATGTGACAAAATGGGTAAAAATGATATGATTTTAAAAACTTTGGGAATAAAATTGAAATTATTCGAAGTCTGGGGATGTAATTGAAAATCGAGGCAAGTATAGGGGTAAAAATGAAATTTTTTCTTTAAAATATCTAAAAACTAGTGGACTGATTTAATATTAATAATTAGATAGGATAGGTAAGGACTGCCTATTCATATGTTAGCTTAAATTAAAGAGCCAAAATCGAATATTTCATTAATCTGTCTTGTTTAATTTGGAAAAAGAACTAGTTGGTTGTTCAATCTGAAGGTGCCCAAAGACTTAAAATTTAGAAACAAAGGCATCACCACATCATAGAGGACAACTAGCTTCTAATATGATAATAATGGTCAATGGCCTACTATTCAGTAATATGCTTTTTCTGCTTCTGTAATTCGGTGCCTTTTATCATATTATTATTGTTATCATTCTCTCTCTCCTCTTTTTTTTTTTTTTCTTGGTTTTCATTATGGTTATGATTTGCAGATAGACTTTTAGTTAGGATGACATCATACTAGGAAGCCAATATTTTATGATGGAAAATTGTATTTAGACTCTTAACTCATTATATCGCAAACACTGTATTTCCAATTTGTCATAGTAATTTAGGCTAGTGTCTCATCGACAGTACTAGATTAGCTGGTTTTCATGCACAAATCCTTGTAGCAACTAGCATTAAAAGCACAACATAACCACTGTAATCTGGTAACAAATGTTAGAGCAGCCATAAGCAATAGCTAGCTATAATGGCAAAGACCAATGAATTCTTGAAAAAAATGGAGAGGCAAATCATATAGTTTTGCAACACAACAGAAAATACATAGACATCACACATTGCATGCACTCGCACACCAATAATTAAGTCAAGCAAAGAAATGGTAAGGAAGTCCTTATGCTACCATACCAAACATACATCATTTTTTTTTTTCATATTGATTTGAAGTTTTAACATAAAACGATAGGTTTGGTGACAATGAAACCAGGTTCTATTGTTTTCATTTTTATGTTTTAGTTTTTTGTTCTTGTCAAATTATGTCTAGGATTAGTGAGCAAATGTGAAAATTTGTAGTGGGCATACTTTAAAACTCACATTTCTTCACCATAGAATATTCATAGGGCATTAGTCCTCTTCGAGGGGTAAAAATGTAAAACAGCTCACGAACCACTGTATAGATGTCACGCGTAACTTCCTCATAGCAAATAGGACTTGTGGGGATAGACGGCATGTAATTAGCAAACGTAAGTTGGAAGTTAGAGTCAAAAACGCCTTAAACTTAGTAGAAAAAGAACGTTCGAGCCTTAAACTTAGTTACCACAAATTTAATTAAAAAAGGTATTTACTAGTGGGCAAGATATTTTAATGTGCTAGAAATGGATGGAGATGATCTATAATATTCCATGAATATCCAATTGGAGGTGCGTAGTGCTGTGCCTTTTGGCGGAAACAAAGTGCATCTAGGGCTATTTGAATGTAAATAAAACATTGGTTATTGTCCTGTTTGCCACATGTACTATTAATTATAGATAACTAATTTATGAGTCTTCAAACATATTTTATCATTGCTCTTAATCTTAAATTTTACAAGTGATTACTATTATGCATTTTAAACTTTATGCAGCTTGAGTTTATTGTATTGAATCTACTATTATTTTTTATGGCAATTAGTGCTACTACTTGTTTCCATGCATATGCTATTTAAAAAAAAAAAAAATGCATACAAAATGTCATATTTTCAGTCAACACTTCAACCATGTCTAAAGTATAATGGAAAAAGTATTGAAGAATATGAATAGTTTAATTCGCTCACCATAACCTCTAATTTTTTTGCCTTAGACTAGCAAGTTCTGTAACCATTTTTGGTACTAATGGGTGTAATATTGTTTGTAGGTGGCTTTTGGTGTGGACTTGGGGATATTCCATTTTGTATACGAAGGACAACTTATATTTTTGTATAATCCGGCTATTTTGTCGTCCTCTGCTTTTATGTGGACTAGTATTACTCGTACAGATAACTTTTGGCATCAAATGGATAAATTTTGTTGTGGTAGATAAATTACCTTTTGTCATGGTATATAGATTACCTTTTGTCGTGGTACAGAATACCATAGTAATTTGTACCACGTCAAATGGCCATTTGGCATGGTAGTGAATATATTTTTTGTGTAATGAGGGCATGATTTTTGTATGATTATCTAATTTGTATGGACTTATTATTTTAGGTTGGAATATAGTTTGTTTGTATGGAATTTGACATTAAAAATTATTCATTTTTAGATGGTTGGAAGTGAAATCAATGAAAATTGTTGAATGATTGATAATATATCTATTGTTTTGTTTATATACATACTACAGGTTGTACATTACATACAAGTTGTGGACAAATTAGAATTTTGAATATATATATAATCATGTTTTTGGCAACTAAACAATTGGCAGCTAAAAAGGAAGTCCATATTTTTAGCGACTAAATAGTTAGTAGCTAATAAAAAAAAAAATGAAAAACAAGGGGTAAATTATACTTTGCACCTCTGCACTTTGCACCAAATCTCATTTTGGACCCTACACAAAAAATATGACAGTCAACCCCCTACACTTGTGGTGAAATCCTACTTTGGTCCCTACATATGAAATTGTGACAGTCAACCCCTATACTTTTTGTAAGATATATCAAACGTAGTAGGTAAAAGGATTCAAGATCATACCTTAGGTGATGGAATCTGAAACAATGAACCTTGTGGGTAAATCACGTGCTTCTTTAATCACAAACTAAGAACACCTAGCAATGGAGTGATACCACAGTATGAGTATCACTCACTCTAATCACAGTGCAAAGGTTGGATTATTCTCTGATATGGGAGAGAGTTAGAGAAAGAGTATGGGAAAAATGTTATGAGTAAAAACCACATAATGTATTTGATATTCTTATATCATTCAGATACATATAATCAAATATATAACCATATCAATCTATCTATCCATATCTCCTAAGGATATGATAGATGTAGATAGATAGAGGGTTATCCTAACAAATAGGATAATCAGGAAATCAAATTCAAATTACATGGGTAATTTGAATGGGTCATGGGTCATGCCACATGGGCGCCCAAATTCGGGTCCAATACCTGGCCCAATTTCCAACATCTCCCACTTGCACATGAGTTGGCATGACACTGCCACATCTCTATCTCAATCTCCCCAAATATTTAACAATCTCATACTAGCCAATGAATCGTGCGACCGCTGAGAAACACCTGCATGTGGGAGCTCTATACTAGAACTCAAAAATGAGCCAACATAGAGACATCAACCCGAAAATAAAAATAGTGTCTCATATACCCCAGACCCATCTAATTACACTAGTCCAAAAAACATCTCTAATCCCTCAAAAGAATATGTTTGACCCTCTCAATTCGTGCAATATATTCACACTTACTCTGCCTCTTTCACAGAGCGATGTGAGTTGCTAGGAGTGAATATACAATAGTGGTGTAATACTAGATGATCTTCCCTTTGCCCTCATGCCATTTAGTTTAGGATTGACTGTTTTCCCAATGATGTCCCTTAAGGCCGAATCATACATGACCATACACAACATACCAAAGTAGCAGAACATCAACCCCTTACCTTATGACATAGTCAAAAGTCACAAAAGGGTACATAAATGAAAGTCATATCAATAATGACACGTAAGACTCACACGGTGAGGAAACAGGGATCCATTCTCTCACCTCATTATTTGGTTACCAAGGACATGTAGTATGAATACATGTTACGGTAGAGTAACTCTTCCAAAGAGTGACGTCATACTCGATACACCATACAGATCTTAGTCTAGTTGCTTTCTAGCGCCTAACCCGAATTCTCTATTTGCTTGCCTTCCAAGAGCCAAATGAGATCTCGCATCTGGCTAATCATAATAGGCACAACATGGAAAGTGGGTACTATCAACCATGTCTAGTCCTTAACACGACCTCATCTTGGTTGTAACCAAGGTGACATACATAGTGGATAATTTAAGCCTCTCTTGGCTCTAAATAAAAATAAACCACTAGTCTCTTCCTTGCTCGCTCCCAAGCACTAAGGGCGATTACTCGTGTGAGTGAGCCAATCTTGCCTGCTAACGTCATCATTTGCTAATCATTATGACACAAACCATAATAGTGTCAACATCACATCATCTCACAACAAATAAGTGATCGATTTTAAAAAACACGACCACAATCTGCGCAATTCTAGATTCCAAGCATAAGCCTTATCAGTACCTCTTGCGATAAGCATATATAATGGAATGCACCATGTGCGCCTTACATGAAGTGGTTCAAGATCACTACCTCTTGCATAATTACCTCTCTAAAGATATTTTGGTGACCAATCTGCGTTCATTCAAGATGCGCCCAACTAGCGCATTGAATCTTACAAGGGGCAAATTAATATACTACTAGTAAAGCATTCTATCCAGAGTCTAATGAGTAAGGTCAATGTCTAAACTACTCAGTTGACCATTTACCAAAAATAACACTTATCATGCTGAATATGCCCACATAGCGTACTTCAGGCTCCCACAAAAAAATAAAATAAAAAAAGGAATATAGGTCATCTGTTTCTCCTAAAGACAATCCGAGGATTCACTCAATAGTTAAGGCTCTGGCTTTTACCGGTTGGTAAGTCAATGGGTTTGCAATTTTGCATCTAGAATCATTCTAGGATATTACTTATGTAAGTCATCAAAGACAAACTGGGAATTCTTCCAAAACAATCCCTAAGGATCATACATCTGAGCATATAAATTACATCACCCATGTCCATCATATCTAAAACAGAGGACTGCCCACCTTAGGTGGCAACAACCTTATAAATTCCTGGCTTATAATGACTAAGTAAGAAAAAACTTCTTTTAGACCATTGATCATGCCTCAGTTGTCTTCATCGATCATCGTTGGCCTATCATGGCTTGACGAAATCTAAGAACCACTATTTGTATAACTATTTTAGGTTATAAATGATTTATTGGAACTAGCAACCTTTTTGTGCTCCTAACTTTTCACCATAAAAGTAGAAGGTAAATCCCTACGAATCTACTTATCCAATTCTCCAACGAGAAGTTGGGTCACAACGTCCACAAATCAATGTACCAAATTTATGTCAATCATAGCCTAAGTCGAAATAACCTCACTCCCCAGGAGGAAGTCTTCTCATGGTCTACACTTTTCTCAATGGTGCGACTTTTCGGTATCTAGCGAGCCTTATGCCTCAACAATGACTACCCAAATTTTGCATAACTTTAGAACAATTTTGCGTCAGAATGGAAAGTCAACCAAATTATAGAAATGGTTAATCCTCAAAGACTTTGTCTTAAACTGCACAAAATTGATCCACTTTCTAAAAATAAAAGACTAAAGCCTTTGACATTATCTTAGGCTCTTTATCATCTTGTAGAGCAATCATGAATGTTTCCCTCTCAATCACCCAATGATGACGTGGAAAAATTTCATAATCGCTACCACGCAACTAAGAATGTAAAGTATTCTTCTCTAATGAATTAATCCATTAGTAGGCACATCGCTCCCACTGTCCCTAGGATATTGGAAATTTCTTTCCATTCTCAACTAGGCTACATAAGGCGATATACTTAGAATTCTCTATCTTATAGAGTTCCAAAACTCTATTCACGTCACCTTTACTAAGAAAACTTTACGTGACTTAGTTACACTACCACAAAGCTGCTTACCTATATGCATATGACCTAGAGGGTTTACATGACAGCATACAATAATGCGCCACATGACCCTAAGTGTTTACAAGACAGCATACAATAATGCGCCATAGAACCCTAGGTCTAAACTTCATAACCTTATGAGAAGTAAAATAAAAATAAGCTGCTTAACGGTTACAGATCACCCATAGATGGCTCTCCGCTAACCCATTACTCAAATGGAGTGTAAAATCTGATATGGAGGGCACTTAGTTAGGGATATAGGCAACAAACTAATGCAATTCCCAATTGGAAAACATTTTACGCCACCATCCACCTAACATTAATGATACTTAATTCCTTATCTCTACTACACCATTGTATTGCTAAATACTAGGAATAATCAATTTTCTAAGCATCCATTTCTCTTCACAGAGCTTTGTAAAATAACTCAAATAGATACTCGCCACCTTGGTTAAAACTAAAAAACACAAAAGCTATTATCTGATTGATCTCGACCTCATATGTGCAATGTCAAAAATTATCTCAAAACTTTTGACTTATAGGAGATCAAATAGTCTTGACTCAGATGCGTATCGTAATCTATAAATGTGTCGAGATTGAGGCTAGCTATCATACCCCTACATATATCTAGTCACAAATATCATAGTGGACTAAATGAGCCGATACAAATGCCCTTCTGCGGCTTTCCTACTTACTTGTGCACAACCATTGCGAACAAAGTTACACATTCACATGAGAGTAAGATGTCACAAGCGAGTGGGCCCAAGAGGGCCTACTCAAACCATCCATGTCATCTTCTCATTAATGTGATTAAGTATAATAAGCCACTGGTTCATGACCAATGTCATAAACTAATTCCAATCATCCTAATGTGTGAGTTCTAGAAGACAAGTTTTAAAGGTTTAGGCCCAACTAGGTAATGTCTCACGACTAATTCATATTCACTAGATCATAAAAGGATGTCATGGAGATATCAAGTGCGCCTAAGTCGCAAATTTAACTAGTAAGTGCTAATCCCCTGCACCTTCAAGTCTATTTTATTCTCCATACACTTTACTACATCTAGTTGAAAGATGACGATACTCATCTTGCCATCTCTATTTCTTCCTTCATAGTTACTTGCAATTAACTCTACTATCCACAAGAAGGAGAGAATAAGCTATCAATCTATAATAGGTTAAAGAGTCTAATTCAACCCAATGCTCTCACAAGCGATGCATCAAATTCTTAGAGTCATAACAATCTTGTCGACCTTGACCTTTTCATTACTATGCTGCAACGTTTGCGCTTAGTGGTAAATGTTATTCAAAAACGTTAGCCTAGCTAAGGAATCATACAAAGAAGCACCTCCTCATGTCTCACACTCAAGTGTGGAAATAGTAAGTGTTCAGGCTTAGACAAGTTAGCAATGCTAATAGATTTTGCAACTACTTGGCGCTAATCTTTTCACTTAGTGTTAATAGATTTTGCAGCCACTTGGTGCTAATCTTTTCACTTAGTGTTAATAGATTTTGCAGCCACTTGGCGCTAATCTTTTCACTTAGTGTTAATAGTTTTTTCTGCTACTAAGCGCTAATCTTTTAACTTCGAGTGATACTTTTATGCACACTATTATAGTGCATGAAATTTTGCTACATCCACTCCCAACAGTTGGATAGAGAGCAAAACACTACTCATACTAGCTACTCGTGTTACACTTAATGACTAATTTATTTAGGCTCGCATTTCTTGGATGACGTAACTTTTGAATGTTACTTCATCCAATGATGCAACATTATTACAAGTCAAATTACCAAATCAATTTGTGCAGCTCAATAGTTAAGATCATATACAGATCTATTGAGGGCTTACTAATTTCACAACTCCAAAACTCGCCAATCAAAACTACATAGCATGCCGCTAACCATAGCGCACACATCAGTTTTTTTTTTTTTATTATTGTGCCAAAACAAGGCAACAAAACCACGGCAACTTGAGTCATGTTTCCTTACTTTGGCTCAATTAAGATTTGACCTAAAGTCTCCAAGACTTTTTGCTCATCTAAAAAATAGGATTACATTGTTCACATTTGAACATCTCTACTAAGTCTATGTCAACCAAGTTAACTTCCATAAGCTAAGTCAATTTAGGGAGAAATTCGCATTAGGATTAATTTAATTAGCATAATATAATTTGGCCACAAAAATCTAAATTAAATAGTGACAATATTACACAAGTCGCAAGATTGAAAATCTGCTATGCTTGTAATCATCTTTTGCGCCACAAGTGACAATTATCCAAAATTTAATTTAATTCATCCGTAAAATATTAGTTTTCGGGAGTAAATATACGAAGATTTCTCTCAACCGAACAACCTCCCACTAACTCTGGTATGTCTAAAAGTATGATAAAATATTCTAATTCCATACAACAGTATCTTAATGTAGATTCACAATCAACTCATGCTATGTTACATTTAATAATGAAATTTAAATAAAAAAAAATAAAATTAATCATGCTATTCTAATCACAACATATTAGAAACTCTAGGAAAAAAATAATAATATACTATGTTTAATATATAGATTATGCCATAACAGAAAGTATATCACTTCTGAAATTTTTCTGCAATTTTCTTGTATTTTTTGGAATTTTAAATAATTAATAAGCACACATAAAATCATAAATAAATATTCTAGAATTAGGAAAAATGCAACAAGCATACCAGTAAATAGTAAACCATTACAGCGGTCTATAGTAAAAATTTCAGCTCAAAAAACTTAATCATGCAACATCAGATGCATTTTAAAGCAGAAATAATGAATTATTATTTCAGAAAAATGTTTTTTATTTTCATAAAATTTTGAAAATTTTACAGAAGATAGAAAATTTAATTATGAGTCTAACAGTACCAACCACGCTTAAAACAAATCTATAACGAATTACTTATGACCATTTAAAGCAATTCTAAATTTTTAAGACAAACAAACAGAGCCTTATACCCAGTTGCCAAACCAGCCAAGTCGGCACTGAAAACGGCATGGCTTGACTCGGCACATTGCGCAACACAGGGCGCTCGCAGACGGCGCAAGACGCGGGCGTGGAAGACGCTGAAGCGCACGCGTGGACAACGCGGCTGACGCTCGCGTGATGCTGGTGGAAGCGCGCCTAGCGCGTGATGACGTATGGCAGCGCGTGACCGCCACTGACAGTGTCAGCTGGCGTGTGAGGCTCACGCGCCGCCTTCTAGGGTTTTTTCTGGTCCGATTTTGGTACTATCGGACTCCATTTTCCAAAATAAAAACAATGGTGGTATCAAAAATGATATTTAATAAATCCAAATAATAGTGTGTATCACACACTCTCTAATGAGAGTGGAAGTACAGAAACTCTGCACTTCATTTTCTTCCTTATGTCACCAAAAAAACAAAACGAACCCAAATTAAGATTTGCTTTTTCTCATCAACCGTAAGTCAGAATCAGACCCATAATATACTGTTTCGAAGGTATCGAAACAAGGATTCCAAATATGTAATTTTCATAACATAAAAACAAAGCATGTAAAATCAGCATGCAGTCAAAGTTACAAAAAATTAAATATGAATCTTAATTTTTCTCAAAATCCGACCGTTGGATTTTCATAAAACTTGGCAGATATATTCTACATCAAATATACTACAACATATGTAAATTTCAGCTTGATCGGAGAAAGTTCAGAAAAATATTAATTTTTTTCATGCATATATCATGTGTGTGTATATATATATCTATAATTATATACATATTTTAATGCACAAAAAATAAGCACGAAAATACCCATTTATAGCTCTGATACCAATGTAAGATATATCAAACGCAGCGGGTAAAAGGATTCAAGATCATACCTTAGGTGATGGAATTCGAAACGATGAACCTTGTGGGTAAATCACGTACTTCTTTAATCACAAACTAAGAACATCCAACAATTGAGTGATACCACAGTATGAGTATCACCCACTTTAATCACAATGCAAAGGCTAGATCGTTCTCTGATATGGGAGAGAGTTAGAGAGAGAGTATAGGAAAAATGTTATGGGTAAAAACCACATAACGTATATGATATTCTTATATCATTTAGATACATATAATCAAATATATAACCGTATCAATCTATCTATCCATATCTCCTAAGGATAAGATAGATGTAGATAGATAGAGGGTTGTCCTAACAAATAGGATAATTAGGAAATCAAATTCAAATTACATGGATAATTTGAATGGATCATGGGTCATGCCACATGGGCTCCCAAATTCGAGTCCAATACTCGGCCCAATTTCTAACAATTTTAGTGAAATTTCACTTTACAAGTGTCAATGTCCTTTCTGTTACTCAATTGTTTAAATTTTTAATCGAATCTAATCATGTGATAAAAATGTAACTACGACATAAGGGTAAGAAAATAAAATCATCTACATTTTCCACCAATACACACTTTATCCCTAAATTTACATCAAAATATGGTTGTATTAGGCTAAAACAAAGCGTAGATTGTGAACAATTAAGAAAATAAACTAGGGTTTTACATAAATTGAAATCACGAAACTCTATTTTTCACAATAACATAGTCTTCTATCGATTCATCTTTCTTTCTCTTTGATTTCTTTGTTGCATTTTTTTTTAATTTCAAAAGCCCTACTTTCTTACATTTTCGTCCCAATTTTTACCATACAAACATATATATATATATATATATATTGTATTATATAACTCTCATGTGCTTATCGCGTAAAACAAAGTGTATTGGTGGGAAATATGGATGATTTTTCTCTCTTACCCTCATTTCGTAGTCATATTTTTGTCACATGACTGAATTTTGTTAAAGGTTTAAAAATGAAGTAACAGAAGAGGGACATTGACACTTATGTATGGACCAAAATGGGATATGAGTAAAAATGCAAGTGGTTGACTGCCACAATTTTATGTGTAAGGACCAAAGTGGGATTTGACTAGAACTGCAGGGGGTTGACTATCATAATTTCATGTGTAGGGCTCAAAGTAATATTTGGTGCAAAGTGCAAGGACACAAAGTGTAATTTACCCAAAAATCAAAGTTCAAGCGATTTAAACTTTAGTGGCTAAAACAATCAGACTTTTAGGCGACTAAAATATTTAGTAACTAAAAAAATAAGATGAAAAAAAAATGGCAGCTAAAACTTTAATAGCCAAAAAAAAAAAAAAAAAAAATCAGACTTTAGGTGACTAAAACATTTAGTAGCTAAAAAAGAATAAGACTTTAGGAAACTAAAATATTTAGTAGCTAAAAAAAGAAAAAATTGGCGACTAAAACTTTAGTAGCCAAGAAACAAAAATTAGACTTCTGGCAACTAAAACTTTAGTCATTATAAACAATTGAATTTTTTGGCGACGACAAGTTTTAGTTACTGAAAATGCAATATTAATTTCATTTGAAAACCTTTGGCGACTAAAATATTAGTTAGCAATTTAGGATTTTTGGCCACTAAACTTTTTTCAATCACCGATTATCTTTCCTAACAATTATTCAACAACTAATCTAGCAGCCAAAAGTTTTAGTCACTAAAAAATTTCGACTACTAAAAATTTACTTTTTGATGACTAAAAATTTAATCTTTAAAAGTCTCATTTCTCAGTGTCTCAAATTCTCCTTCCTTGAAAGAATCTCATTCCATGAATTATTTTTTATCCATTCTACGTATGAATGCCTTCGAATTGTATTACTTGCTTAGTCAAATGGAAGGAAGTGACTAGAAGTATTGATCAAGGAGGTTTGGGGATTAGAAAGGTTAGAATTACTAATTCTTGCTTGTTACTTAAGTGGTGGTGGAGATTTGCTTCTGAGACAAAAGCGCTGTGGAGGAGAGTGATTTGTAGTAAGTATAATTTTGAGGAGTTACCTGGCTACCTTTTCTTGGAAACAGTTCTTTGCAGTCAAGATTATGGATTGATATTAGTTCAGTGGCTAATTAGAACCCTTCTCCAGTGGAGTGTTTTCGAAATAATTTTAAATTAAGTGTGGGGGATGGTTGTACGGTCAGATTTTGGGAGGATGTATGGTGTAATTCCCAGTGTTTGAAAATAGAGTTCCCAAGATTGTACAGCTTATCAAAGGAAAAAAGGGGTTCTCTTCATCTGTTTGCAGATTTCAAGGATACCTTAGGGGAGTGGAGCATTTTAACGAGAAGAGAGTTGCTTGAATGGGAAAAGGTGGAATTGCAGAGATTATTCTCTATTCTCTCATCTGGTCCTTCAGTAAGCTTGGATAGAATTGATTACCTAGAATGGACAGCCACAACATTAGGTATTTTTTCAGTATCTTCCCTATACAAGCTTTGTTCATTGGAGGGTGAAAATTACCTTAAGGTTAGTAGTTTGCTATGGAATAACGTCTTACCTCCTAAAGTTCAATTTTTTGGCTGGCTTTCTTGGAAACATAAGATAAAGACTTCTGTATTCTTACAGAGAATTGGGGTCCTATCTGGTGGAAACTGTACTCTATGCTACTTCTGTCAAAAAGATTTGGAGTTGGTAACACATGTGCTTCTTCATTGCCCTTTTGTGTGGAAGGTTTGGGCATCAGTGTTGAAGTGGTGGGGGATTCATTGGGTAATTCCTAATTTAGTTGTTTCTCTATTGCATTGGTGGGAGGGAGGAAAGTTTACGAAAAAAGAAAAGGTGTTTTGGAGATCAATACCTCTTGTAACTCTGTGGTCTATATGGAAGTTAAGGAATGAGTGTGTTTTCAACAAGGCTAGTGCTGATGTTGAGGTCTTAGCTGAGCTTATCAAAACTAGATTGGCTCTTTGGCTCAGTTCATCATTAAAGGATTGGCAATACCCAGTGAGTGATTTTATTTATAATCTAAATCAGATTAGAAGGTGTCTTGATAGGGGTTGATTGTTATGGTTGGGTGTTTCTAATCTACAGCTGTTGGTTGCTTGGTTGTTTTGATGGCTACTGATGCATTGGTTATAGGATGGTTGTTTGGTTGTTGTTGTTGCTGCATTGGTTGCTCTGTTGTTTTGTTTTGCATTTTGTTTTGATCTGCTGTCAACTACTGCATCATAGGGAAGCTCAATCCAGTGGCAGAATCTTGATGTTTTGTTGCCACTGAATTTATATTTTTGTGTGTAGGATGATCTATGTGAGAGGAAGAACAACAGTAATTTATGCCATGGTCTTGGTAGATAATCCGCAAGAATCTGGCGAGTAGCAAATACAACAATATTGGGTCAGTGGTGGGATGGGAGAGGGGTGAAGAAGAACTTATGGCAACCTTTACTTCAGGGGTAGAGGGAGTTCAAGTGGTATCATAAGAGTTTTTTTTGTGTTGTATGTCCTCTGTTGTTTTTTTGCGGTTGGTTACTCACCAACTTTGATGGTGTGCTAGCAGATGATAGGGCGAACTTATCGGTGCCAACCTAGTTGGGATTGGTTTGTTTCGTTTTGATGCTCTTTGCACTCATCGCTTTCTTTTTTGGTGTAATACTCTTTTGGTTCATCAATAAAAAAAATTTCTTTTGTTGATCCAACAAAAAAAAAAAAATTTGTACTACTTGCTTTTAGAAACACTACTAGGCATCCAAGAAAACAATACAAATTCTACTCAACTATTGTATATGATAAAGAATTAATGTGGACTATATATTATTTTTCCACGTAAAATAATTAGTACATCAATTAAATATGTGTTTCCAAGGAAGGCTCTCATCACGTATAATAATTGAAAAATAATTCACTCAAATTTTTTATTTTTATTTTTACTTTTATTTTATGTGTAAAATAAATTTAGAATTATGTGATCTAATATTCGGATTTGTGCCAATTCAACAATTTTATTTTGTAAAGGGTTATTTACAAGGAAAGCTCCTAAATTATTAAAAAGTATCATTTTGACCCGCTAAATTATAAAACCATACAAATAAACCCTTAAACTATTGAGAATTATCACTTTGCCCCCTAAACCATAAAAATGTACAAATAGACCCTCATAAACTATTGTCATGTTCCATTTTAACCCTTCCATTAAGGGATTAAATTTGTATGTTTTTATAGTTTAGGGGTCTATTTATACGCTTTTATAATTTAGGAAGCAAAGTGGTATTTCTCAATAATTTAAAAGGTCTATTTGTGCGCTTTTATAGTTTAAAATGTCAAAGTGATATTTTTCAATAATTTAAGCAGTCTTTGTGTAAATAACCCTTTTGTAAATTAATGATTTAAGTTTTGTCTACTCATTAACATAGTAAGATTAATTTCCAGCTAATTTGTTTAATAGGGTTGGATTTTGTTTGATCTCTTCTTCCACTTTCTCTACCTCTTCAACTGTGACAAGGTGGTGGTGGTGGTGATGATGATGATTTGTTCCTCCATTATGCATTGGTGTTGCTTCAATCTTGTGTGTTCTCTAGTTAAGTCCTCAAATCATGCAATTAAAAAGAACACTATAAATTCACTCTTATCAATATAAAATTTATCCAGAAAAAAAAAAATTAATGGTTTAAATTCATTTTACTCATAAATCTCACACTTCATCAATTTAATTTCCACCACACAAACCCATTCGAGATAAATTATGAGTTCCGAAAAGTGGATTCATAGCATTTTTCATTAAAAAAACTTATAACTTGTGTACTTGGAAAGACAAGTCAATCATAAAGGAAAACATGATTTGGAGAAAGTCCTAATCACATATGAGTAATTTATGAGGCTAAACCCCCTAAAGAGTCGATGCTACAGAGATCACCCTTAAATGGTTGTTACATAATAGAGTCACTCAACCATATTACAGTAAGCCATGGACTCGCACATAGGTGGGGATTCGAACACAGACTCCTAACACTGGTACAGTTCACCCAGGCTTAGAAGATTCGTTCTACCAATTATATGTACTGTCGCTCGAGTGGCTGACCCGGACAGAGTGGAACCTGGGACATGCTTAACTTTTTCCTTTGCTCTCAGTCTGAAATAGATAAAGAATATGCATCAAAATAAAAGTGTTATACTATAAAATAAAAAAAATTCATCAAAATACATTTTTATTATCAAAATTATCAGTACTGTACACATCGTATTGATAATGATTTTATATAAAAATTATGAAAAAAATAACCATATTGTTTGATTTAATTTTTAAGTGGGAGAGAGGTGGTGTTGGGATTAAAACTCTCAACCTTTGATAAGCACCCTTCAATGCCCTCCCACCTCTAGCTAATTGGAAGATGAAAGCGGAACACAGGTTCATTTACTAAGATATGTAATAAATAAATAAATTAATTAAAACAAAATATTTTTTCACGAAAAGCATGCAAAAAATAATATGAATGAGAAGAAATCTTTTTAAATTTTTTATATGAATTAAATTTTTTTAACTTTTTAATAATTTTTTAACTAAAGTAACCACTTACAAAACAGGGCCTCAATGCCTTGAAAAATATAATAATACAAAAGTAAAAAGTCTATCGCGTGTGTACTACTATTGGCATATGCATTCTAATTATTTAGGAAAATGTTTGGGACTCCTACAAAGGAGGACTCTCACGATTCTTATTGATGCATTGACCATTGATGTGTTTGAATTTTTTGGGGGGTGGTGTCTGACAGTAACATGAATGGTTCAGATCATTTTAGGAGTTGTGAGATTGTGTTTTGTAAGGGTCTCTATCATTACTGAATTATTTAAGCCACATCCTAGACTATAACACAATAATAATATGAGAGATTTATAAGCTGGTTTTATGGCCTGGATTGAATATCCAATAAGTCTTAGAGGGTGTTTATGATTTAAATAAATATATTTTCTGACTCTTTATAAAAAATGTGCAAAAAACATAGAGAGGTAATGTGATTCAAAAAAGATAAAAAGATAAATATATATATATATATATATATACTTTTCTAAGGAACGCCAAATAGTGCCTAAATTAATAGATTTACATTTGATTATATTTTCACAATCCAATCGATAACCTACAATTCTCAACTCAGATTGATTCTTATAATGAACTCACTGTTTTTTCAATGATTCTTGATAATAAAAGACACAACTATTAGGACTAATATGTCTATAAAAAGTCTTATTCAGGACTTATTAGTTAATAAATCTGACTAAAAGGACTGACTAATAATTTTGCTTAATAAAATATATGAGCAGGGCTCCAAAGATGTAATATCCATGTCCGTAGTATGATAATTGGTCCCTAATATGAGTATGATTATGTGTTTGATATGATTTTGTGTGCCATTATGTGAAAATATGTGGTTTTGAATTTCTATCTGTTCACCATAGGAATATCTGTTTGATTATCTGCTTTGGAAATTAAATTGAAGGCCTTATCAGCCGCAGAACCCGAAATTGATTACGCCCTTGTGATTGCCATAATTTTTAGAACCTACGGTGAAATTTAATTTGGAAATTGATTCGGATCAGATTAAATTGATTAAATTAGTAAATTGGTGCTCAATTATTTTAATATTAAGAATTTTGATTAAAAGAGCTTTTAGTGGGCCACTTTCACTCAAACTCCCTTTTTAGTTTATTTTGGCTGATTTTTGACTCTAAGAGTAGAGAGAGGGTCGACTAGAGAGGGTGAGAGAAAAAGAATTGTGTTTAGCTCAAGTTTGTGAAGAATTGGAGGATTAAACTCAAGAATTTGCTATAGATTGGAAGAATTAAGCCTCTAGGTAAGTGAATTCACGAATTATAAGTTATCATCTTGTGAATTCAAGTTTGAAAAATGATTAAGAACATGAATTAAATTGTTCATGAGGAGATTGAGTTGTATGTGTTGAATTTAAAGTTAATAGATGCATGCATGTAGGAAATTACTTTGAATTTCCATATTTGAACAAAATGTGTATAATCTATGTTGAATCTTGTTTGAAATCCATGTATTTGATCATCTCTTCACCAATTAAGTTGATATGAATGAATATTTCTCACATGCAAGAGTAGATCATGGAGGTATGAGCTTTGCATGTTTGAATTTGATGTGTTGGTGATAAATTTGGGTTAATTTGAGGCATGCATGTAAGTAATTCAAGAAATTGAGCTTCATTGTGCTGTAATTTGGTGTTAGTATCATGTTAGTAGATGTATATGTGAAATTTGAGCCATGGCATGCAAGAAATGTTGGTTAGAGTGTTGAATTCGAGCTTAAGAACCATTCTGGAAAACCCAGAATTTTTTATGTCCGCTCGAGCGGGGGAACCGCCGCTCGAGCGGGGATTTCGAGCTCCCAGTATTTTCTTGCAGGCATGGTGTCCGCTCGAGCAGGGAGCTATGTAGGATGAACTTCCGCTCAAGCGTCCGAGTTCATGCTCGAGCGTAAAAATGATACAACCAGCACTTTTGCAAACCTAATGGGTCCGCTCGAGCGGGAAATCCCACGCTCGAGGAGGGACCCTGTTTTGTGAAATTTTGAAAGTGTATTCTGTGTTTCGTTTACCGTTCTCTTTCACTTGCAAGCACTCTTAAGCATGCATTAAGCATTGTAATTGAGTTAAAGAGATAAGAATGAAGCCTAAAGAGGAATATGTGAATTAAAGAATGGATTGAATCGTTTGTGACCCATATGTGCTATATGATGTGTAGGGTCAAGCTCCAGGGCAAATCCACAAGCCGATCACTGTGAGTAATATCTTAACAAGATATTTGAAATATGTTGTTGTCCAATTGTTTACTTCTATGTAAGTTTTGTAAGTTCATTAATTTGAATGGTGGACAATGATTAACATGAATGACTGGGCGAAAGGCCGATTGACATAAATGATTGGGCCGAAGGCCGGTTGACATGAATGATTGGACCGAAGGCCGATTGACATGAATGATTGGGCCAAAGGCCGATTGACATAAATGATTGGGCTGAAGGCCAATTGATACAAGTGATTGGGCCAAAGACCGTCTGTTGTAACCGTTTCAAAGATTACTTATGTATCTTCCTTATTCGATATTATTCACTGGGCTTTCGCTCATGCTCATTCATGTACATGTAGGTGAGCCAAAGGACGTCCAGAACCAGCCTCGATGAAATTATGAGAAACAGTCGAAGTTTTGAGGAGTTAGCCCAAACGTCTCACTCACGAGACTGTCTTCGCCTTTGTCCTTTGTTCATAGTTTTGTTATGTTGGCGAAAGCATTGGACTACTTTTGTATATAAGTCTTGGGTTAGACTGACTTAAACTTGTATGATCCTGTATGTACAGTGTTCTGTGTTAGTACATTTTTTGATGTGAGTTATTAACATATAAATGTTTGGAATGTTATGGTGTGCATATAAGCACAGCTCTATGGACAAAGTTTTAAATTTGCTTCCGTTTGGCCCCTTTACTCTGATGAGTTTTGTTTCATTTGGTTTGAGGCCGTAGGTAATCTCATGATTACTGGCCGGTTATGGCCTTAACCCATAGGGCCGGCTTCGGGTCATGACAGAGTGGTATCAGAGCACGAGTTAATGACTCACACACTTGTTCAAAAGAGCAATAAGCGTCTAGAAAAGATCTAGGATGCATTTATGTGATAAGTATGAATCTGAAAGCATCAAGAATATGCTTAACTGTTAAATGTGAACAACTATGTGTTATAAGTTTGTGAATTGCTTGCATTTCAAATTATTAGATTATGTATGCTCTTTACTATATGCATACTTGTGTATCTTTTGTATAAAGTATAATACAAGTTTAATCAGATGGTGAGAACAGGAGGTGATGAGATAGAGGAATCTTCTACTACCAAACTGGATAGAATGGAAGGACTGATTCAGGAAATGGCAAACATTGAGGCAACAACAGGAATGACAACAACAGTGGCAGCAGCCACATCCTCCACCTCTGCCTCCGACACCTCCTGTGCCAGATAATCAGAATGATGACCGAATCATAGCTCTCACCAAAGAGCTCAAGAAAATGAAACCACCACAGTTCCATGGTGGATTAGATCCTTTGAAAGTTGAAGCTTGGGTCCTCAGCATCAAAAAATTGTTTGAAGTGTTCCCGTGTTCGGAGACACAGAAAGTGCTTCTAGTCACCTTTGTGCTAGAAGACGAAGCAAGAAAATGGTGGATGTTAATGCGTAAGAATTACAAAGATGCTGATTGGGCAAATTTCTGAAAATTTTCTATGACAAGTACTTTTCGCAGTGTGTCCGGGATAGGAATGTGACAGAATTCATGGAACTGAGGCAAGACAGTATGATTGTAGCCGAGTATGAGGCCAAATTCACTGAATTGGCTAGGTTTGCGCCACACCTGATTGATACAGACTATAAGAAGGCGAGACATTTTGAAGGCGGGCTCTGAAGCGACATTCTAGAGAGGGTGAATGTCTTGAAGCTGGAAACCTACATTGGGGTACTAGACAGGGCCATAATATCAGAAGCCAATATAGCTAGATAACCTAAACTGACAACTGACTGGAAGGGTAGTAAAAGGCAGGGCTTCTTTTCAAAGAAGAAGTTTTCAAAGAAGCAAAATACGGGCTCCTCGAATACTTCTAATTCTTCCCGAGATATAACCTCGTTGTGTACTACTTGTAGTAACAGGCATCGTGGAGTTTGTTACCATGTGTCAGGAGCTTGTTTTAATTGTGGTAAACAGGGGCATATGGCCAAAGATTGCAAACAGAACTGTGGAAAATTTGCTGCTAGTTCGACAGCATCAGTCCCAAAACCAGGAAATGCTACGAGATCTACTCCTGCTGGAGATACCGTGAGACAAGGGAGAGTTTTTGCGCTTGTTCCGGGCGATACCCGGAATGCCAACGCAGTTGTCTTAGGCACCATTTCTATAGTAATCATGATGCCTTTGTGTTAATTGACTCTGGATCAACACACTCATTTGTAATATGTGCATTTGTATCTAGACTGAGTAGACCTCTAGAATTATTGCCATATCTACTATGTGTGTCTGCTCCATCTGGGGAATCGGTATTGTGTGAATCTGTCTATCGTTTTTGTGACATGCGAATTGGAAATGCCATTCTATATGTGGACTTGTTACCCTTGAACTTTAGGCACTTTGACATAATTCTGGGCATGGACTGGTTAACTAAATATTGTGCCACCATTGACTGCGTGACAACACGGGTTGTGTTTAGACCACCAGAACAAGAAGAAATTGTGTTTGTGGGTAACGGGGTAGTGCCTCCACCTTATTTGATATCTGCAATGAAAGCATGTAAATTGATCAGGAAAGGGTGTCAGGGTTATTTGTGCTATGTGTTGTCAGAACAATCTGTAAATGCTGAATTGAATGATATCCCTATTGTTAGAGAATTTCCAAATGTGTTTCCAAATGAACTACTAGGGGAATTGGTGGACAGGGAGATAGAATTCCCTATTAAAACTGTATCAGGCACCCAGCCTATTTCTAAAACTCCCTATAGAATGGCTACACTTGAAATGAAAGAATTGAAAGAGCAGTTACAAGACCTGCTTGACAAAGGATTTATCAGACCTAGCACTTCACCATGGGGTGCACCGGTGTTGTTTGTGAAAAAGAAAGATGGAACCTTACACTTTTGTATCGACTATCGGGAATTGAACAAGGTAACAATAAAGAATAAATATCCCTTACCCCGTATTTATGACTTGTTTGACCAGTTACAGGGATCACAAGTGTTTTCCAAGATTGATTTGAGATCCGGGTATCATCAGTTGAAGGTAAAGGCGGAAGATGTTGAGAAAATCGCATTCAGAACGAGGTATGGACATTTTGAGTTTCTTGTTATGCCATTTGAAGTGACTAATGCTCCGGCAGCATTTATGGACCTAATGAACCGAATTTTTAAAACCTACCTTGACGAATTTGTTGTGGTTTTTATTGATGACATTTTGATATACTCTAAAGATAGACTTGAACATGAACATCATTTGAGAACTGTCCTGCAAATACTTAGGAAAAGGAAATTGTTTGCTAAACTAAAGAAATGTGAGTTTTGGTTGGATGAAGTTGTTTTCTTAGGGCATGTGATCAACAAGGAAGGGATTTCAGTGGACCCACAGAAAATAGAGGCAATTGTGAATTGGCCTACACCGATCAATGTAACAGAAGTCCACAGTTTTATGGGTTTAGCTGGGTACTACAGGAGATTTGTGAAAGATTTTTCGAAAATAGCTGTGCCTCTTACCCAACTGACACACAAGGGGTAACCTTTTGAGTGGAACGATGAAAGAGAATTATCCTTTCATGAATTGAAAACAAGATTGACCACTGCACCGATTTTGACACTGCCTTCAGGTACGGAGAATTTTGTAATTTTCAGTGATGCATCTTATAAAGGTTTGGGTTGTGCGTTAATGCAGAACGGAAAGGTTATTGCTTACGCCTCCCGACAGTTGAGGCCACACGAGAAGAATTATCCAGCACATGACCCAGAATTGGCCGCAGTTGTTTTTGCTTTGAAAATCTGGCGGCATTATTTGTATGGGGCAAAGTGTGAAGTTTACACGGATCACAAAGTTTGAAATACTTCTTCACGCAGAAGGAGTTAAATATGCAACAGAGGAGATGGCTGGAACTGATAAAGGATTATGATTTAGAGATTCAGTATCACCTCGGGAAAGCTAACATAGTTGTTGATGCCTTGAGCAGAAAATCAACGGGGAGTATGGCTTGTTTGCTTACTGACCAGAAAGAGATCTTGCAAGATTTTGAGAAGTCTGAAATTGAAGTGGTAATGTGTGAACAGGGCGGATTGATAGCCGCTATTACAGCCGAGCCGGCAATCATTGATGAAATCAAGCAAAAACAGAAAGAGGCTGAATTCCTCAAGAAAGTGATTGATGAATTTCAGACAAGTCCGAAGGCAGAGTTCAGTATTGAAAATGAAGTGTTGAAATTTCGAAACAGAATGTGTGTCCCAGATATTCCGGAACTAAAGAAGAAGGTTTTAGATGAAGCCCACAGATCCGTATTTGCTATGCATCCGGGTAATAATAAAATGTATCGGGATTTGAAACAAACCTATTGGTGGCCTAAAATGAAGAAAGAAATCGCAGAATATGTCTCCAAGTGTCTTCAATGTCAGCAAGTTAAAGTTGAACATCAGAAACCAGGCGGTCTACTTCAACCTCTCCCTATTCCTAAATGGAAGTGGGAGCATGTGACTATGGATTTCATTGTTGGCCTACCTCGGACTTCTCAAGGTATGGATTCTATTTGGGTTGTAGTTGATAGACTGACTAAATCTGCACATTTTCTACCAGTTGGAACCATGTTTAATGCTTATAGACTGGCTACCATTTATGTTGATGAGATTGTCATTTTACACGGAGTTCCGGTATCTATTGTGTCGGACAGAGGTCCGAAATTTGTATCTAGATTGTGGAAAAGTTTGCAGGAAGCTATGGGGACAGAACTGAGATTTAGTATTGCATTCCACCCACAGACAGATGGGCAAGTCAATACAGACTTTGGAAGATATGCTTCGGATGTGTGCTTTGGATTTTCAGGGGAGTTGGGAAGACTATTTGCCACTTACAGAGTTTGCATACAATAACAGCTTCCACTCCAGCATTGGTATGGCACCATACGAGGCTTTGTATGGTAGAAGGTGTAGATCACCTATTTGTTGGACAGAA
Source organism: Camellia sinensis (assembly GCF_055761805.1). Lineage (NCBI taxonomy): Eukaryota > Viridiplantae > Streptophyta > Magnoliopsida > Ericales > Theaceae > Camellia > Camellia sinensis. The sequence goes on from NC_138974.1 coordinate 87,488,577, forward strand.
GTCGGGGATAGAGCTTTACTTGGGCCTGAAATTGTTCAAGACACCTTTGAGAAAATCAAGATCATTTGGCAAAGGCTCAAAACAGCTCAGGACAGACAAAAGAACTATGCAGACATTCGAAGAAGACCTCTTGAGTATGAGGTTGGTGACCATGTGTTCATCCGTGTGTCTCCAATGAAAGGCCAAGTCAGGTTTGGAAAGAAGGGCAAGTTGTCGCCCCGTTACATTGGGCCGTTTCAAATTTTGGAAAGGCTTGGCCCAGTTGCCTATAGAGTTACTTTGCCACCGGAATTCGAACAAATCCAGAACATGTTTCATGTGTCGATGCTGAGGGGTTACCTCCGAGACCCGTTTCATGTGATTGATTATCCCCGGGTAACTTTGGATGAGAATATGGAATACGCCGAATGGCCGGAATGAATTGTTGACCGGCAAGTGAAACAGTTGAGAAGCAAGTCCATCTAAATGGTGAAAGTGAAATGGAAAGAACACTATGGGACGGATTCTACATGGGAAAAAGAGGAGGAAATGCGACTACGCTACCCGCATTTGTTTCCTGACGAAGGTAAAATAAGTTTGGAGGACCAAACTTCTTAAAGGGGGGAAGACTGTAATATCCCTGTCCCGTAGTATGATAATTGGTCCTTAATATGAGTATGATTATGTGTTTGATATGATTTTGTATGTCATTATGTGAAAATATGTGGTTTTAAATTTCTATCTGTTCACCGTAGGAATATTTGTTTGATTATCTACTTTGGAAATTAAATTGAAGGCCTTATCGGCCACAAAACCCGAAATTGATTACGCCATTGTGATTGGCATAATTTTTAGAACCTACGGTGAAATTTAATTTGGAAATTGATTCGGCTCAGATTAAATTGATTAAATTAGTAAATTGGTGCTCAATTATTTTAATATTAAGAATTTTGATTAAAAGAACTTTTAGTGGGCCACTTTCACTCAAACTCCCTTTTTAGTTTATTTTGGCTGATTTTTGACTCTAAGAGTAGAGAGAGGGTCGGCTAGAGAGGGTGAGAGAAGAAGAATTGTGTTTGGCTCAAGTTTGTGAAGAATTGGAGGATTAAACTCAAGAATTTGCTATAGATTGGAAGAATTAAGCCTCTAGGTAAGTGAATTCACGAATTATAAGTTATCATCTTGTGAATTCAAGTTTGAAAAATGATTAAGAACATGAATTAAATTGTTCATGAGGAGATTGAGTTGTATGTGTTGAATTTAAAGTCAATAGATGTATGCATGTAGGAAATTACTATGAATTTCCATATTTGAACACAATGTGTATAATCTATGTTGAATCTTGTTTGAAATCCATGTATTTGATCATCTCTTCACCAATTAAGTTGATATGAATGAATATTTCTCACATGCAAGAGTAGATCATGGAGGTATGAGCTTTGCATGTTTGAATTTGATGTGTTGGTTATGAGTTTGGGTTAATTTGAGGCATGCATGTAAGTAATTCAAGAAATTGAGCTTTATTGTGTTGTAATTTGGTGTTAGTATCATGTTAGTAGATGTACATGTGAAATTTGAGCCATGGCATGCAAGAAATGTTGGTTAGAGTGTTGAATTCAAGCTCAAGAACCATTCTAGAAAACCCAGAATTTTTTATGTCCGCTCGAGCGGGGGAACCGCCGCTCGAGCGGGGATTTCGAGCTCCCAGTATTTTTTTGCAGGCATGGTGTCCGCTCGAGCGGGGAAGTTCACGCTCGAGCGGGGAGCTATGTAGGATGAACTTCCGCTCGAGCGTCCGAGTTCACGCTCAAGCGTAAAAATGATACAACCAGCACTTTTGCAGACCTAATGGGTTTGCTCGAGCGGGAAATCCCACACTCAAGCGGGGACCCTGTTTTTTGAAATTTTGAAAATGTATTATGTGTTTCGTTTTCCGTTCTCTTTCACTTGCAAGCACTCTTAGGCATGCATTGTAATTTAGTTAAAGAGATAAGAATGAAGCCTAAAGGGGAATATCTGAATTAAAGAATGGATTAAATCATTTGTGACCCATATGTGCTATATGATGTGTAGGGTCAAGCTCCAAGGCATATCCACAAGCCGATCACTGTGAGTAATATCTTAACAAGATATTTGAAATATGTTGTTGTCCAATTGTTTACTTCTATGTAAGTTTTGTAAGTTCATTAATTTGAATGGTGGACAACGATTGACATGAATGATTGGGCCAAAAGCCAATTGACATGAATGATTGGGCCGAAGGCCGATTGACCTGAATGATTGGGCTGAAGGCCGATTGACATAAATGATTGGGCCGAAGGCCGATTGACATGAATGATTGGGCCGAAGGCCGATTGACATGAATGATTGGGCCGAAGGCCGATTGACATAAATGATTGTGCCGAAGGCCGATTGACATGAATGATTGGGCCAAAGGCCGATTGACATAAATGATTGGGCCGAAGGCCGATTGACATAAATGATTGGGCCGAATGCCGATTGACATAAATGATTAGGCCGAAGGCCGATTGATACAAGTGATTGGGCCAAAGGCCGTCTGCTGTAACAGTTTCAAAGATTGCTTATGTATCTTCCTTATTCGATATTATTCACTGGGCTTTCGCTCACGCTCATTCATGTACATGTAGGTGAGCCAAGGGACGTCCAGAACCAGCCTCGGTGAAAATGTGAGAAACAGTCAAAGTTTTGAGGAGTCAGCCCAAACGTCTCACGCACGAGACTGTCTTCGCCTTTGTCCTTTGTTCATAGTTTTGTTATGTTGGCGAAAGCATTGGACTACTTTTGTATATAAGTCTTTGGTTAGACTGACTTAAACTTGTATGATCCTGTATGTACAGTGTTCTGTGTTAGTACATATTTTGATGTGAGTTATTAACATATAAATGTTTGGAATGTTGTGGTGTGCATATAAGCACAACTCTATGGACAAAGTTTTAAATTTGCTTCCGTTTGGCCCCTTTACTCTGATGAGTTTTGTTTTATTTGGTTTGAGGCCGTAGGTAATCTCGTGATTACTGGCCGGTTATGGCCTTAACCCATAGGGGTGGGTTCGGGTCGTGACAAAAGAGGCCCAGATTTTCCGTACGCATCTAGGCCTCTGGCCCAAAGAGAACCTGGATGATGTTTTTCCAGCCCAATAAAAGCCTCAGGCCCTAATTTAAGATCTTCAAACAAACATGAACAAAACAGGAATGATAAAACTTACCCATCAGCAAAAATCAATAAATTTAATATGTTATATTACTATTATGGAGGGAAAAAATATAAGCCCAGGCCTAAACCCAATCATGCTAGTCCAAAACAAAGTCCGTCCCTTGAAGCTCACGGAAGACAGCTGGCAGTAACTTGGCATCCAATCACGACTTGTGGGGGGACAAGCAAATATAAAAGATAGCCTTCTAGAAGGCATATTTGTAAAATAAAGGAGAGACGTCGAATTAGGTATCATCTAATGGTGATAAATGTAAAACTAACAAGACTAAAACATAGGTTGAGCTTAGTAGAATGAGGGCCCGTTCAATTAAATTAATCCTATGGATATAACGTTTGGTGAGTTGGCCACTAATGTCTAATATCATCTAGGTCATCCATGCAACTGAGATCCAATTATCAAAGACAAGGGCAACCTGACAAGTTGCCCAACCAAAACCAAGTGTGAGTACAACTCTTCGATCAAAACACAATCTAACATATGAGATTTGAGTCAGAATAGCTATAAATAGATAAGCAAGCAAAGCACAAGGGGACAAGAGAGAAAATCTAATTCTACTAAATCTTGATCAGCTTCTACTTTAGAAATATTTCCTTTTTAAATATTTATGTGTTATGGCTGATTAGCGTACTGACTTAATTGTCAGAGGATCTTTCTGGCCTACCCTGGTCAGGAGTGATCACTGACGTTTGATTTCTCTTTACAAAGTGTAAAAGGTTAGACGCATTATCACGCATACCCTGTGAAAATAATCTTACCTTCCACAACTATAATTTTTTTCATTTAAATAATGTGATTCGTTCAAATTGGGGCCTAAATTAGATGAAATATAATTCTCTGGATCTCAATTGTGTGCGCATCAAATTGATTATGTTTCTTTAATCCTTATTTAATTTGTTCTACGATTATGGACAAAGTTTTATAAATTTGAAAAAATAAAAATAAAAATAAAAAAAGGGTAAATTACACTGACACCCCCTGAGCTTTATATTTATTACAGTTCCCCCCTCACATTTGGAAAATTACACTGACCCCCCTTATTAATTTAATTTTATGTATGATGATCATTACGATGAGGGGGGGAACTGTTCTGAAATTTTAAATTTCAGGGGGTAATTTGTAATGAAATTTTAAACCTTAGGGAGGAGATGTAATTTTCAAAAGGTGAGAAGAAAACTGTAATAAACATAAATTTCAAAGGGTGTCAATGTAATTTACCCATAAAAAAATTAGTGCAAAATTCGTCTTCTACCCAAAAATCTTGTGATGATAGTATTAATGACACACAAAAGATTGTGAACTTGGGTGTCAAAATTTTTTTTTATTTAAAATTTAAAAATTTTAAATTAGTTTGTCCATTCACTTATAATAATAAATGATAATTATATTTATAATATATTTTTCGTAATATTTTTAATAAATCAAACATAAGAATAGATTATCATGGTCTAATAAACATTTCACTTCAATTCATTCCAATTAATCAAACATAACATGATTGTGAAATACTCAAAAACCTCCATATACCTACTCAAATCTAGCTTTCCGTAGACGATAGATAATCAAAGTCGTGTGAACAACGTTGTAATCTACAACTACCATATAGCTATGGTCGTTTGTTCACTCGTGTTACACATGTAAACATGCATGATTCATTACAACAAATTAGAGGCAAAATTATTTTTTTACGGTCAAAATATTTTTGTTGGCAAAAATTGTCATGATTATATTTTTAATGACAAAATTAGGCATTTAATGACGATTTTTTGGGTGGGCCAAAATTTTTGTCTAAAAAAATAAATCTTTTTTAGACCAAATTATTTTATCAGTAATATTTTCAAAATTTTGCCACTAATTTTTTTTTATATTATTTTTGAAATGACCTTTTAATGATTATCCTTTAACAAAAAAGTTCCTTAAAACATCAATGTGGCTTATTATCCATAGGTCATGTTTGTTTGGCGGATTAAATTGGATGAGATTATTAGTGAGAGAATGGTTAGTGAAAAGATTATTAATGTGAAGATTGTTAATAAGACGATTAAGTAAAAGTGTATTATTTTGATGATACTAGGAGTGATGATTAGCGATAAGATTGTTAAATTATTTTTATATAAAATTAAAAAAGTATATATTTCTATACTAAAAAAATATAATTTATTTTTTATTTTTTATTTTAACAAATAACAGATTGCACTTGGGTTAAAAAAAAAAAATAACACTTAATTCTCTCATGATTTTTTTAATTCCATACCTTCTCCAGCTTTGTTAATCCAATGTATAGAAGAATTGTCAACCCAACTGGATTAATAATTCACTCATAAATTTCTCCAACCAAATATAATCTCGCTATCACTCCAATCATACCACTCTTGGCGGATCATGGCCATAGTGTTATGTAAGATGGACCACACTGAAGTCAACATCAAACATTGGATATTTTAATGAGAGCAAAATCTCAAAACCTCCCATGTATGTGTACACGAGGGAAGTTATAAGTCTTTTCTCAGGCAGATGATCACCGTACGAAGTGTGAACTAATAATACTTCAATTCACAGGAAATTATAAAATTAAATGAATATGTAGTTTAGATTCAGGCTAAACGTGATATGGGCCACATATTCTTTCTTTTTTTCTTTTTTTTTCTGTACTATTCTATCATTTTTTTATATGCACGTAGTGTTATTGTAGTATGGGTTATATATTCTATATACTATTCTATCATTTTTTTCATATGTACGTAGTATTATTGTAGTATGGGCTACATATTCATTTTTCTATGTACAATTCCATCGTTTTTTCATATGGACTTAGCATTGTTGTAGTATGGGTTACGTATTCATTTTTCTATGTACTATTCCATCGTTTTTCATATGGACTCATTATTGTAGTATGGGTTACGTATGCATTTTTCTATGTGCTATTCCATCGTTTTTCATATGGACTTAGCATTATTGTAGTATGGGTTACATATTCATTTTTCTATGTACTATTCCATCGTTTTTTCATATGTCAAGACAAAAAATTAAGGTTTGAAAGACTAAAATTTAGGGAGCAAATTATTTTTTAGGAACCAAATAATTTTGTTACGAAAAGTGTCATTATATTTTTAACAATAAAAATTAGACATTAGTGATGAATTATTATCCTTTTGGAACCAATTTTTTTGTCTCAAAAAATAAACCATTTTTAGACCAAATTATTTTGTGTCTAAAAATCTATTTATTAGTGACATTTTCAAAATTTTGTCGCTAAAAGTCTTGTTTTTGACTTTTCGGAACGACTTTTTAGTGACTATCCTCATGACGATAGAAATTGATCCCTAAGTGTTTTTTGCAATAAAATTTTTACTTTTAAAAACTAAAATACTTAGCATTACTGTAATGTGAATAAGTTAGGGCTGTTCATTCACTCGTGATACATATGTAATGCATACTATTAGGATTAAAAACTCATTTACAAAGTCTTTGCTTGTTATGTTCTTCAAGTTGGACCACAGAAAAATTCTCTTTAAAATAAGAATAAAAAAAATTGAAATTCAGATGAAAGTAAAATTAGCCTAGTACTTCTAATCAATTATTTATAATAACTAAAAAAAAAGATACTATTTTAAATCATCATATTGGCAAACTCAGAAGAAGCTGAAATTAGGATTGAAACCAGTCATGTTAACCTTTACCTGTGTGATTTTCTATGTTTAGATACAACATACATGGGATAAATTGAAGGGCAAAACATGAAAGATATGAATGGATGGTGGTTTCTTGGAGCACAATAAACTGTTTTTAGGGTGAAAACATCATGTTTGGGGTTGAATTCTCACAATGGTCTGGTTTATTTGATGGCTGCCATTGGTGCTTCAATGGTGGTGAAATTCGTCATCATGTTTGCTGGTCATATTTTGGTTGAAGAATTCAAAGAGCAGGGTGAGGATTTACTGCTTCATACTGAGGAGGGTATTCATGGCAATTGAAGATGTTGATGTGCTGATTTTCTGTTTTCTGGTTACTTTTGAAGTAATGATGTGTGGCTGCTTAGGAATATAGGAGTTGTTTTTTATGCCTCCTTCTGCTCCCCTTTTCAGTTGGTTCCTTACCAGTTGTAGTAGCAGAGATGATTGGGTTTACTTATAAACCTAGTTGTGATTGATTAAGTTTTGTTGTAATTCTTTTGCATCCCGTCTCTCTTTATTGTTGTTTTATCATTGTTCTATGTGTACTCTGATAGTTTCATCACTAAAGATTATTTTTACTGATCAAAGAAAAAAAAAAAGGTGGGTGCAAACATCAAAATCAAAATGAAACATGTGACCTACTTTTGATGGAGAAATTTGTCTCGGTTCGGTTTTTAATGGTAAAATTTCGCTAGCATGCACGTGCAGATGTGACTAATATGTACTACCATATAGAGACAGGCTGCTGAGTTTTAGATTCCATGACCTTTGATGAGCTCTTTGGCCACAGAAAAGATTAATGTTATACTTTAATCCATAAATTCAATTGTAATAATGTGACAAAAGAATGGGAGGTGTGTAACAAATCAAAAATTGACGCATATCTTGACATATCATTGTGAGTAAAATTGTATAAGTTTTTTTTTGAGAGTTTCAAACATTTTTCCTAAAATTGTGGTGCAAAGTATTTTTGATGAATCATAGGATATAAATTTAGATATTTTAGCAAGTTGGTTTGTGGATATTTTAGCAATTTAGATATGAATCATAGTATTTTTTGATGAATCATAGGATATAAAATTGTTTGGCAAGTTGGTTTGTGGTTATTTTAGCCACAACAAATAAAACATCACATTCAACCCATAATCATTACACTTTTCTCTCACAAAAAAAGTCAAAAAAATTAAAAAGTCCTTTCCAAACCAAGCTTTTTAGCCCAGGCTAAAATAACTAAAAAAGCCAAAAAGCCAACCCACTTCCCAAACGGAGGCTCATTATTGTTTTAATTGCATCAATTCTATTATAGAATTTTTATATTGTGTTAATTTAGTTCAATTGATAATGTCTTTTCAAAATTTTGATTGAAATTAAGAGGTGAAATAGTTCTTTAACTATCCTTAAAGTGATTAAGGGGTTGATATTTGTGGGAGCTGAGTAAAAATAAATCTAATCGGCAAACAAATTACATCCAAGCCCATCTTTGATGGGCCAAATTTAGCCAAAGCCCACTAGGCTGAAACAAGTCATTGCCAAGTAGATACAAATGGGATGAAGAATGTGCCGCGTTAAGGGTACTTAGGTCATGCGTTTGAACCAAGTCTATTGACTAAGTCAGCACGACCCCATTAGGTGAGCCCAGACTGTCCTCTTCTGAAAAGTATAGTAGAGAGATGGACCTTCACATGGTGATGATGAAGGGCTAAGCCGCAAGAGAAAATATCAAGTTTATTGATTCTATAAAAAGAAGCAAAGGCTAAAAGATGAGGTATGTGAAAAAAACTTGCACTCTAAGAAAGTAAATACTCATCTTCCAAAAGAACCTAACTTGTTCGTCGGAGTGCTAATTCCAACACCAACGACCGAAGTTTTTCTTCTATTTCAAGTAGCATCTCAAGGATCATTCAAGGGCTTGTTTGGATTGAAGGAGTATTCCAAAACCACTTCCCCATAATTGGCGTCGTCTGTGGGAATACTCAAACTCATCAATGGCAAACCCAGCTCAAGATCCTCCAATCATTGGAAATGACATTGTCGTACTTGGAATGATTTTAGGTCCGAAAGATGCTCCTACAGAAAGATTCTTAAACTTTGATCCCATAACCCCTTCTTTACCTTTGACGTCAACAGAGGATGCCATGCAAACTTTGATAAACCAAGCAAAGCGAAATGAGCATTGCCTGGAGGATATGGCGGCTGGCAATAAGCACCTAAGCCAAGAGTTGGCAAAATCCCAGCAAATGCCACTACATAGTGAATGACGCTGATCACCAAGTAAAGGTAAGCCTTTTGGGTTTCTTCACTTCTTGACCAAGTATTGGTTTCACAGTGCTTACTTATTTCAAAACCCAAAATTTTAAACAAGATAAGCATTCCAAAGACTCTTTCGAAGGATATTATCTTATAAAGATGTCCTAGGAGTATGCTTTTAAAACCTTCGATGAGAACAAGCCGTAACTGATGTCTTTCTAAGGCATAAGCTTCAAAGATCTTGGAAGGAAACTAGCTTTGAAGCCAACTACAGGTTTTCGAAGCTAAGCTAAGCTAAGCGTTTAAAATATATTTCCCTCCCAAAACTTACTCTTGAAAGAGACTCTCTATGATATGGTTTTGAGATCCCTTGTGTTTTAAAACTAGAGTTTTAATTCCACATGAGTCAAAACCATCAAATAATTTATTTCGGGTCTTCTCGACCCATTGGGTCGACTTGGTAATTTTTTGAACGGAAAGGTTTAAAATCCTTTTTCTTCACACTTTACCTATTCACTTGCCCGAAATTTCCTTTCTCACTCCTATTGCTCTTGTCTGTAACTTTTCACTCCTCATCCACCTTCTGCCTTAAACTCCTCGATAATGGCTTCTTCTCCTCTAAAAGTACCAGTTGTTGAGCACGTAAGCCTATCTATGGCTTTGAGGAGACTCATTAATGAGGAATGCGACAAATACAGAGCTGGTGAACGGTGTGTTGTCGATGGACGCATCCTCATTCCCTGTCACCATGCTCAAGGAGAATACGTGCTTGGACCCACTTTCAGGGAAGCCCTTGGTCAGCTCCCTACCTTATACCCGTGTCTAAAGGATCATTGCCTCCTTTACGAAGGTGACCTTGACTGGGGGAGTTGGAGGTTGAACCGACCCCACCGTTGTTGGCCTACCTTGAGGCTTGAATAGTAGGAATGGTACGATCGAGTTGTTCTTGCTAGGATGTTGAACCTTCAACAACTCTGTCTCTTTAACGCCCTTCGATTAGCCAGGTTTTCTATTTCTAAAGACCCTTTCCTCATAACCGCTACACTCTGTTTTTGGAATCCATCTTTTAATTTTTTCCAATTTCAATGTGGTATGATGACTCCTACTGTTCTTGATATATGCCATCTCTTAGGGTTATTCCCCATTGGCACTCCTTTTGGCCCTGATTACCCCAACCTTAATATGCCTTTTTCCATTACCCCTCTTAACTCCCCCTTTAGTAATTTCGCAAATTCTGAAAACCAAAGGGAGGGCCTTGTAATAGACCGAGAATTCTTCTCTTTTCTTCTATACTGGCTTTGCGAATTTTTATTTTGCATTTCTTCTCAGAGGATTATGCCTGAGTTTGTCTCTGTTGCCAAGGCTCTTGCTTTGGGAAAAAAGATAGCCCTAGCTCCATATGTTTTAGGCCACGTATATAGAGCATACTCCCAGTTTTGTGAAAAACGTTTGGATGCCAACCAAGGGGGGCCATTTTGGATATTGCAACTTTGGCTCTTTGCCTACTTCACTGATTTGCACTCTAGATATTTGAGGTTTTTGTTACAAAACCCAACTACTTATGGAGAAAAATACGCCAGAGTTTCATTCTACCCTTCCAACATTGCTTACTACTTCACATTTTTCCACCAATTTCCAACTTCCAGCTTCCCCTCCTTCTTATACCTTTTTCTGTCCCTTCGAAGCCAATGTTGGCCTAGCATGATTAAGGACCTTCTTGGCTAACAGAAACTACTCCCAACCTCAACACAAGGACATGTGGGCTTCTATCTTAACTCCAAGGGAGCTTTTCATTGGCACTTTACACCCTTGAGCTTACAAATACATAGCAGAAGCCTACTGCCCTGCTTAATTTGCTTGGCAATTTGGGCTTACCCAAGGGATCCCTATCCCTCTGTGCAGCCAAACTAACCCAAATCTTGCCACTAGAGAGCTGAAAGTGCAAAGAACCAGGCTTGAGGAAGCAACCTCCAAATTGATTCAAGACTTGATCGAATTTCAATTCATTCCCTTAATCTCACAAGGCACTGCACTAATAAGGTACAAGAATTGGTGGACAGCCAACATGGAGGTGCTTTTGGCCATTTCCCCCGAGGATTTGTTAGTAGGATTAGATGTGCCCTCTCATGCTAAACCCAAGGGGACTGGGACTTATACTACTGCTTCCATTCCTCCTGCTATCCCAGTTCCTACTCTTGCCGTGTCAGCCCCTCTTCCTAGAGTCACCAGGGCTGTTTCGAGCAAAGGTATTCATTTCTTCTTTCCCTTCTCCTTTCTTTCTATAATATTCCGTTTATTTTCTTATGGCCTTTATTTGATGCAGGAACTTCTCAGGAAGACTCTCCTCAGAGAGCTTAAGACTTAACCATTCTCAAGAGCAAACAACAACATCGAAAGAATAGAAAACTCTTGCTTGACCCTGAAGAAGAAGAATTATCTGCAGCTCATACGGACAAGGAGGAGGCAAAGGAGGAGAAATAAGTTCCATAAAAAAGAAAAAAAGAAAAATGTGATAGTCTCCATTTTTTATTTTATTGAGGACCCTACTCAAAAGATAATTGCTAAGGCAGTGGAAAGAGAACAATCCAAGGAAATAATTATCTTCTAGAGGTCTGAGAAAAAGAGATAGTAACAGATGCTAAGGGATGAAACTACTGTTGTTGATGCACTCTAAAGGGAAACTACAAGGAGGCAACAAATTGCCGAGCACTGTACTCTTCGTAGTTCTCCAACCATCACCACCACTTCTAAGGCTAGTAATTTCTCTTAATCCCTGTGGTAAATTCCTTTCCCAATATTTCAGCATAAAAGCTCACCATTGCTTCCTATTTTCTAATTCGCAGCAACAGTTATTCTACCTCCCCATCCTTCGATACTGTCTTCTTCTGTTTTGCTTGAAGCTGAAAGGCCATTAGAGGCAGTCTCAAAAAGGAGAAAGAAGAACAACACCAAAGTGCCTTTAAGTGTAGAGCCCATCCAAACAGTAGTTCCACTTCTCGGCCCTACACTTTCCATACCTTCTTTGAGGCCAAGCATCCCTCTTTCTTTATGCCCGAGCTTAACTCCATATCTGCCTCATCTAACCTTTGCCTCAGCCCAGTTTACTCTTCCTATAGTCCTGGATGCTCCTTCATCACCTGAGAGGGCCCCAGCTGTCACCTCATCCTCAGTTATAGTTGGTACTCCCAGAGAAGATACTAGCAACTCACCAATTTCTTGTCCACCATCCAGCTCCAGTCCCTCTTCTCTTGATCTGTTGGTGGCCAAGCCTATAGACACTGCTAAGAAACCTCACACTCCTTTTCGAATCCCCATGCAGCCATCTCTTCCTTCCACTAGTGATTCCTCTATACTTTCAATGTCAGAAGAGGAGATGGATACTTTTGAAGCGTGGCTGGCTAGCCTATTTGACATGCCTTCTCCAGTTCAATTAACCAGCAGCGAAGCTGAACCATTGGTCCTTGGTGACTCACTCTTGGAAATTTTTGAGAATTCTTCTGCTATTAGCAGAGTTCCTTCACCTCAGTGGACTTGGACACCTGTTTGGAATTGCTAATATTATTCTTAAGGATTCAATTCGAAACGTTACAAAGACCTATCATTAAGAATGGTTTCCTCCAATGTTGCAAAGTTATTGAGTAATCCAACATCGCTATTTCAGGCCACTTATCCCAGGTAGCAGCTACCATGAATTTCTATGTCAATATCTGTCATATTGCTAAAGCTGCAGAAGAGAATCTACTGAAGGACAAGGAATTTGTTTCCTACATACATGCTGAGATATCTGAATTAAAGAGACAACATTCCTCTGATTTTCAATTTCGAACTCAACTCTTGGAGAAAAAGGCCCAATTAGAGGAAGAGTTAGTAGCAGTTAACCTAGCCTTGGATCGTACTGCTAAAAAGCTACAAATTACCAATCAAGGGCTAGTTGACCGTAGGCAGGAAATGGCTATCGCCATTTAGTTGTTCCCATCCCTTAGGAGTAGAGAATCAATTGTAAGGAAACAACTGAAGCATTGTACTGATTTCTGGGCCAATTTATAGCTACATATACTTAATTCTTTATGAAATGAAAAACCTTTTATTATCTATTTGAGTGGCTTGTGCTCTTTCATTATTTTATTTAGCACTCTCTACACTCTTTGTGTCTCCCACATACTTGGATAATAAGGTTTCAGGTACCTGCCATTAATTTCTTGGGATGCACATAACTGTAGACGCGCCCGAACGTCCCGGGAGAATCCCGTTTTGTTCATTGGGCTTCACTACTACAGTTCGGACTCAAATGTCACGGCTCTGAATCTAATCTCGCAAAGTGCAATGCAAGACCGATAAATCACCAAAGAGTCCAAATCCGGAAAATCGTTTTGAAAAACTGATTTTTAGAAAGAAGTGCCAAACATGGACTGCTTTGCCAGACACAGAGTCGCCACCTAAATATTTTATTTTGGGGGAATTTAGAAAACCCTAACTCGTGCCTAAGGCCACGTGTCCGTCATCACCAAAGTTGCCTCGGCTCGGGAACTTGGGTACGATTGGGGAAGGTCATGCAATGAGCACCCCCGCTCGCCCGATCAAAGATCGGCCACTACTAAACATGATATCTTGTTTTTGAAAACATATGTTCTCTTATTCCGGTTTATTAGCCTAGAATTGCTACGTGATGCGCACAACATACAAGTATAGACTGGATCGTCTAAGTTGGAACAAAACATCTCATGTTTGTTTTTGAAAGCGGTTTGCTACTCACAAGTAGGCTAAAATGCGGATTTTGCCACCCTCAAGTGAGCTTAGAAAACATGGTGATTTGCCACTCTCAAGTGGGCTTAAAACTCGCAATCGTTGAATCGTTCCAATTTAAATAATCCAACCTTCACCCACAGGCATTCAGGAAGGTATATCACATAAGCAGTTAGCCTCATGGAAAGCACGCTATCATGGCAATCACTCACACACATGCAAGGATGCTAAAGCATAAACACTCACCGAGTACTCCAAGCCAAAACAGAAACTGGTTAGTAATCAATGCCTGATCCTAATTCATGTTAAGATGGCTAATGCAACACATGCGAAGTGCATCTAAGATAGACTATTCTAAGATGGCATATGAGATGCTATAGATAACATGTATTCAACTCGGAATTGAAATACAATGCAGTTAGTATGATGCGCCGAGCCCGGTGCATGCAAGACAGATGAATGAATGCAAACATGCGAAACATAAAGATGCTAATTGAAACATGCCCTAAAACTAACAATCGAAAGCAGTTAAGTAAAAGGGAGAAAGACGTGGGGTTGGAAGACATTCACACACTCACGCACACTTATTACAAAATTTGCCCTCTCGACGAAGGGTCTGAATAAATAATACAAAACCAACTAGCTAACCTAAGATAATCTAATTAAACTAGTTATTACATAACAAAATGAATAATAAGCTACAGCTAATTATTACACAACATTAACTAAGTAAGCAATCTAAATGAGCATACAAACTAAATGAATGTGGGCTGCCTTAGCTCTGCTTTGAATGACAAAGGACGCATGCATGCTTGAATTGCCTTGTTCGAAAATCCCTCGCGATGCCCCAACTCGCCTTTGTTTGCAATTGATCTCAGAAAGTTGCACAGAGCTCTAGAGAGATGAAACTCCACCCCGGGAATCTGTGGGAAGGCTGCTGACCAGCTTATAGGCATGGGAGACCAATTACCGACCACCTTTTGTGGTGGAAACCAAAAAAGTGGTCGGCCTGCCAGTAAATCTGGTCGGCCGACCAGTTTCCTCTCCTGGTTTCTGGTTTTCTGCAACAAAGGGAAAGAGAGAGGCACGACAAAGTATTTGCAAGACATTTGTGCACGACCACTCTCCCCATCATTGCATAAGCTCAAGGGAGTGTAGTCCTCGACCCTCGGGCCACCAATTACGCATTTCAATGCATGATGGCCAAGGAGCCGATTTGCACGACTCAATGTGAAATGAATGCACATGCAAACACCTAAAGCCAACAACTCCATCATGGGTAATCAAGAATGTCGACGATCGGGAATCGAGACACATTTCATCACTTCGAGTATGAAATACCCCTCGTTTCCCATGTTTGGGGCTAACCCCTATCCCAAACACAATGCAACAAACATGGCATGCACAATGCGACTCTAAGTACACAACCTAAATGCAATGCAACTAAGTCATGCAAACATGCAAGGGATAACATACAAACATGCAACTAGCATACACAATGCTATGAACTAATAATGGCATACTCAATGCACATGACACTTAGCATACACAATGTACATAGAAACTAACATACACAATGAGATGAACAAGGCATGCACAATGCAATGATCAATCATGCGACAACATGGCATACTCAATGCTATGAACTACAATGGCACACTCGATGCAAAATGGACTTAAACCAAAATGGATGGGCCTTAGCCATACCCAAATCAGTGGCCATAACACCAAGATAAAAGCACCGAAATGCAAAGCATGCATGCACAATGCATTGGCCAATCAAGTAGGTCAAGGAGCACAACTCTCAAGAGTGCCCAAGGAGTGATAAAAGTGGAAGTGTAACAACGCTAAGTGCACTGAAATGAAGTAAGAAATGATGCTAAATCATTCAAACAACACAAGTATGACATGCTAGGACCCTAAGGCATGGAAGCTAGCAAAGAGGACTGCAAAGGAGGCATGCAATGCATGGCACAAATTCATGAACTAAGCATGGACAGAGCTCAAGTAGGTCAAAATAAGGACCCAAACATGCTGAGTTGATCGCTCAAATACCTAGGCATGCAAGCATACAAGCTAAGCCATAAACTAGGCAATAATGCACAACACTTAACGGCATTCAAAGCATGAATGAAGTGAGGACATGGCAAGTCTATATGCTCTGAAA
The DNA here is from genome assembly GCF_055761805.1 of Camellia sinensis. Taxonomy (NCBI): domain Eukaryota; kingdom Viridiplantae; phylum Streptophyta; class Magnoliopsida; order Ericales; family Theaceae; genus Camellia; species Camellia sinensis. Next base: position 87,504,619 of record NC_138974.1, read on the forward strand.
TGTGATGATAAATGATGCCAAATCAAGTACACAACACAAATAAAGCATGCAATGGTGCTCAAAGCTTGAGGCAAGCAAGAGCATTTATACTACAAGTATACAAAATATGAAGCATGTGATTAAGGAAACCAAAAACAGTCCTAGTACATGTTAATATGAGACTAAAACATGCATGGATGGAAGCCAAAACATGCTAGCATGAGGGGCATGAGGCATAATGCATACAAGGCAAATAAGGTGGATTACACTACACCTATTAGGACCAAGCATGGGGATGACTCAACCAACAAAAATCAGAGTTATATAATGGCAAAATAACCCCCAAATAAGCACTGAAATGATGGCTCTCAAGCAAAGGCATGAATGCATACACAATGGCTCATGTTAAGGCATAAAGGGGGAACCCTCCAACGTATTGATTGAGTGACAAATGCAAATGCACGGCCATGAAACATGGACTGAAATAACATAATTAATGATGCCAAATCATTGAAATGAGTCAAGTAATGCATGCTAGTGGACCTGATGCACAAAGCAAACAAGCTGGGTTGAACCAAAGCTATACAAAGCAAGTCATGGATGACCCAGACAACCAAAATCAGACCTTAAACATGGAAAAACATAAACAAATTCTTCTTGAAGTCAAGCCAAAAGCATGCTAAAAAGACATGTGCCAACATGATGCATGTTAGGCTATTTCATGGGATTGCATGGCAAGTGTATGGAGCATGCAAAGGCCAACCGAACCAAACCAAAACAGAGTCATGAAATGGTAAAACATCACCAAAAACATGCTGAAATGGAAAGAAAACAAGCTAGAATGACATGTCAAGGCATGAAACATATAAAGCTAGTTTAAGGGATTTACACTACAAGTGTATTAGGCATGCAAGAGCCAACCAAACCAACCCAAAGTAGATCTAAGGCATGTTAAAACATCACCAAAAACCTACTGAGATGGCTTGAAATCAAGCTAGAAACACATGCTCAAACATGAGGCATACAAGACTAGATTGTGTGATTTACACTACAAGTGTATTAACCATGCAAGGGGTGACCAAACTAAGCAAAAAAAGTGGTATGCCTCAGAAAAATAACCACAAATACAAGCTAAGACATGGCCAACACACACTTACCAAAGGTGCTCAAATATGAGGCAAATGAAGCATGTAAAGAGGACACAAAGGAGAGAGGGTGACCCTCTCCTTCTTAGGACCTTAAAACACCATCCCCACCACTGAAATCCCTCTAGATTTCAGTGGTGAGAAGGCCAATACAAGGTGGTCCTGAAGCTCATAAAGATGGCACAAAAATGAGGCCAAACAAGGCCTAAGAGGGGGTAAACAATCCCAAACACCAAAGTGATCTTAAACAAAGATCAAAATCATGCAAAAAAATAACTTTTATCAGTTATAAGTTAAGCTCAAAACAGCATGAAAGATAGGCTAAAAGCCTGATCAAGATAGAGCTTAAGAAGAGGGAAAATGAGTTACCCTTGAAGCTCAGCAAAACCAGCAAGTTTTGGGACCAAAAACCAACTCTTCAACCTCTGAAAATACCCTCTAGGAACCTCAGATCAATGGTGGAGGTGTATGGCTATGAGGTGTGGTGCAATAGGTCAAGAACAACACACTTTTGAACCCAAAATGTAGAGATATAGAGAAAGATATATATTTTTGCCTTAGCAAATTTCAGAACCTAGTGAAAGGAGAGGGAGGGCCTCTCTTATAGAGGTTTGAAGCTAAAGCTTCCTCAAGAAGCTAAAAGCTTGGATGGAAATCCTCCATACACGTGTATGGAGGATACAGTCTGTGCCTTCCAGCTGGTACAGTTGGCACAGCTGGCATCCACACAATCTGACAAAACAGGAGGAAACCAGCCAACCAGAAAAGGTGGTCGGCCGACCACTTTCCCTGGTCGGCCGACCAGGGCAAGTGGTCTCCCAGATAAAAAGTGGTCGGCCAATGCAAATGGTGGTCTCCACATTGAAAGCAAGCCAATGGTGGGGTGGGAAACCAGAAAATGTGGCACAAAGATCAAGAAAACCAATTTCCCGACATGAAAACTGGCTGGTGGGGAAAAGTGGTCTCTAAGGAGAAAAGGTGGTCTCCCACCCTTGTGCCACCTCCCAAACAAGGAAAACAAGGTTCATGCCAAAAATGAGCCAACACGGATGCAAAACGAGAGTTCGGGAGGCAAAGCGCGCGGCCGGGGGCCTCGAAAATTGGCTGTTGAGCACAAAAAGTGTCGTGCGACCACAAAAGTGGTCTCCCGGGCCACAGTGTCCCTCTAGACAGAGAAAACAAGATATGTTCCAAAAATCGTGCCAAACGGAGAATGTTAAGCGGTCTCGAGCCGAGGCGCACGACCGACGGCTCTGAAAAATCGGAAACTAGTCTCCAAATGGGAACAGTGGCCTACGACCACGAAAAGTAGTCTACGACCACTAAGAGATGGTCTACAAGACCTCTCCCTCCCTCCGGGAAGAGAAAACAAAACTTGGTCCGCGGACTGAGTCAAAGTACAAAGGGTCCCGAGGTCCGGAGGCAAGGCTCTCAGCCAGGAACTCCAGAACTTCGAAACGAGCACAACATGCGCAATCACCAAGCGCTCAATCGATGACGTCTGAGTCTTAAGGTCGGTCAAAAATGGGGTGTCTACAATAACCATTCAGGTTCCTTAGATGGTAGGCTCCTCTAGGCAAGACTCTAGGAAGCTGATATGGTCCTTTCCAATTAGGTGACCATTTGCCAAATTTATGGCTCTTAATGCCTCTTGGAAGTATTATCTTCCATACCAAGTCACCGTCATCAAAGTTGATGTGCTTGAGTTTCTTGTTATAACTTTTGGCTGCCTTTTTCTTTTGGAAATGATATTATTTAATGCTAAGATTCTAGCTCCATCCACATGTTCTATTTCCAAGAACATGTTTTGATGATATTGCTCAGAAGTTAACTGGTCTTGGCCTTTCACCCTTAAGGACTTAATGTTAACTTCTACAGGCAAAACTACATCATGCCCATACACTAAGGCATAAGGAGTGACTCCTGTACTTGACCTTGGAGAAGTCCTATAAGCCCATAATACATCTAACAACAAGTTATGCCAATCGCTAGGATTGTCTTCCACAACTCTTTGCATTCCTTTTTTCAAGGATTTCTTGGATGATTTTGCCTGACCATTTACTTGTGCATAATAAGGGATCGAATTAATAAGGCCAATTCCAAATTCTGTTGTGAAAGATTTTACCATATTTCCATCAAATACAGTCCTATTATCTATAGTTATGGTCTGTGGGATGCCAAATCTGTGAATCAGATCTTTAATAAATCCACTAACTTCAGTTTGATCCACAGCCTTATATGGTTTAGCTTCGACCCACTTAGTGAAGTAATCTGTGGCCACTAGGAGAAACAATGGTGCTTCGAGGAGGGTGGATTCATTTTCCCTACCATATCCATAGCCCAACCTCTAAATGGCCAAGGTTTCACAATTGCATACAAATTAGGTATTGGCACATGCCTTATCATGCCATGTTTTTGGCATGCCTGACAATCTCTATAGCTAAGTATTTTACATTCACAAGAATTTAAAAACCTACTAAGGTAATAAACTGCTTGCTCCTTGCCTTCTTTATTGTCCTAGGCTAGGAAAAAACTCCCAATGAATCTTCTGTTGCAGCAATGTATAACTTCAAGGGTTTATCTCTCCTTGGTGGCATCAACACTGGTGGTTTGGCCAAGTAGGCTCTAAGTCCTTTAAAAGTAGCTTGATACTCAGTTTTCCACACAAATTCTTCTTCATTTCTCAACTTTAACAAAGAAGAAAATATTTTAGTTTTCCCTGCAGTGTTAGAAATAAATATTTGAAGGAAATTAACCTGACCAAGGAACTTTTGTAATTCTTTCTTACTTGATGGAGGTTTAGCCTCAATGATGGCTTTGGCTTTATTCCGATCAATCTATATTTCCTTCTTGTGCACTACATACCCTAAGAAGTTTCCAGCTAATGCACCAAAGGCACATTTGAGGGGATTAAGCTTCAACTTGAACTTTCTCATTCTTTTAAAAGCTGCTATCAAGTGAGCCAGGTGCTCCTCCATAGACTGGGACTTCACAACAATATCATCAATGTAACACTCTAGATATCCTCCAATGAGATCATGGAAGATAGTACTCATTTCCCTCTGATATGTTGCCCCAACATTCTCTAAACCAAATGGCATTTTAACCCACACAAAGGTGCCAATATTCTCAGGATGCCTAAATGTTGTCTTATGGATATCTTCCTCTGCAATACAGATCTAGTTATAACCAGAATGTCCATCCATCATAGATAAAATCTTGTGTCATGCTAAACTGTTCACCAGGGTATTCATCTTTTGGGGTTGCTAAATTCAAATTTCTAAAATCGATGCATACTCTTATTTTACCATTCTTTTTTACCACATGCACAATGTTGGACAGCCATTCAACATATCTGTTGGTTCTAATGAAGCCTGCATTAAGGAGCGTAAGAATCTCCTCTTTCACCTTCTGAACCACTTCAAGACTCATCCATCTTGAGTTTTGCTTATATGGCTTGAAATTAGGTTTCATATAGGTTCCACTAATGACTTGTCCAATCCAGGCAGTTCATTGTACGACCAAGCAAAAAAATCCTTATATTGCTTTAAGACAACTAATAATTGGTTCTTGTCACAAGGACTTAGCCAAGCACTGATGTAAGTGGACTGTTGTACTGAATCTTTGCCCAGGTTGACTTCTTCTAAAGAGTCTTGTACTTGAGCACTCATTGATGCCTTCTCTTTACCTTCTTTCACCCTTGAAGCAACCCCTCTATCTTGCTCTGTTCCTACCTTTTCTAGTTTAACATATTTACTTTCTTCTTTAAAGAAAAAATCTATCCATAAAGCATCTTCTTGTATTTCTTGGACTTTATTTTCAATGTCCAATGCATAGTATTTACCAAGAGCCAAAGGTCTGGCCACTTGGTGCATCTGACTATAGCCAACTATTATGGCTTCTTGCTTTTTCCCCTATACTTTCTGGTCTATTGCCTTTATGTCCAATGCTGAAAATTTGATTAAAGCCAATGGGTTGGCTTGTCAGTCTTGATCTTTCTGCCTACAACCAGGCATCATCATCATCTTTGTTAACAAACTCTTCATCAACACTCTCCTGCAATAAGTGCTTCAGGTGTGCTATTTTCTCATTAGTCATCACTTTGGCTACTCCATCAGGCTTCCTCAGCACACTGAGTGGTACAACCCCTTCAGTGTGTAGCTTGGCCTCAGTAAAATCAGCACAAGCAATAAAAGGTTGCGGATCCGCTTTGATTTTCTCTGTTTCCCCATTGCACAGAGCTATCATCATCTTCTGATGTAAAGAGGAAGGCATACACTTGTTGGTGTGAATCCAGTCCCTGCCAAGCAAAGCATTATACTTGGCATTATTGTCTATAACAAAGAATGCTATCATACAATCTCTGGTTCCCACACTCAGGTTGATGGGTAAAATACCCTGAGCTATTTGCTTGTTCCTAGCAAAACCAGCAATGGTTGTACTGATGGAGATCAACCTAGGATTTCTCTTTCCCAGCTTCTTCAAAGAGGACTTCGGAAGCAGGTTTACTACTGCTCCATTGTCCACTAACACCTTGTTCATCTCTATTCCATCGACGTAAGCTCTGATATACAAGGGCTTAACGTGCTGGGTCATAGATATTGTGGGGTACTCAAAGGGATATGAGAGGTTAATGGTCACCTCCTCACCTTCTTCGTCAGTTTCCATTGTCTTGGCCACTACTGACTCATCTTGAATCATACTGACCTGCGAATCTTCACTAGAAACTGGAATAGAGTCATCTTTTTGACCTTCCTGGTCTCCCTTTTCATCTTGGAGTTCCTGTGGCAACACATATACGATGTTCACTGGTACTGAAGGGAATGAGCCAAACTATACTACTGGCTGTAATTGGTCTTCTCTTGCTTGGGCCTATTCTGAAACTTTGGAGGCATCCTCCATGCTACACTTTGGTACCTCAGTATTGGTGGCTTCCTTCTAATCAACTCATTTGTGATCTACTCCTAGTGGCTTTTCGACCAAAAAGGTCTGTTCAGTCATGAAGGCTTCAAACATCTCATCTTCAGTTAATTCTTTCCTTTGACTAGTTCAACTTCTCCTTTTGTCTCACTGTCGCTTTCCATTAAAGCCTTTTCAAGACCTGCTAAGCTGGACCTTTCCTGGGCTTTCAATTCAGTGTGAACCTTAGCCAACTGCTCTCTGCTGACGTTTCTTTCAATTTGAGGAGCCAGCTTTGGATTTTTTTTTCTCTGTCTGGGCTTTTGACTGGGCCAATGAAGAACTCTTTCCACTTTCCTTCAGATCCCTTTGGTACTGAGTGTACCTTCACTGAATCTTCCTCATTTGAGACCTAGAAATTACTGGAACCATATCTGGTTCCTTTGTCTTTGGGTGTTTGAGTAATATCCAATTATTTAGAGCCACCAAGGAAGGTTTAATCATTCTACCCTTATCTCCAAAAACATTTCTCTGGGCAGGTATTTTCTTAGGATTGTTCTTCATGACAAACCAGCTTGGAACCCCAGATACCCATGAACTCACTTGCGAAATTGCTAAACTTGCTTTCCCAGTCTATGAAGCTAGCTTCGAAGCTAACTGTTGAGGCCAATCACTAGCTCTAGCACCTTGTCTCGAGCCTAATTTAGGTCTTCTTTCAGGGTAATTGCCTTGCTTCTTGTTCGAAGTTGACTTTGGAGGCCAATCACTGGCTCTACCTCCCTAACTTGAGCCTAACTCATGCCTTCTCTCAAGATAATTGCCTTCCATTCTGTAGTAATTGGGAGGTCTAAACTCATGTAGAGGTCTCTTACCCTTATATTGCATTCTAGTGGCTAATGGTCCAGCCAAAAATGGCTGCTGCCTAGGATTAGTTGGGTATGGCCTTCTGTTGTAGTTGTTGGTTGGCTTAAGGCATCTTTGTACATCCTTGTAATGCTGCTTCCCATCAATTGGGAGCCCACTCAGCCATTTATAACTTAACCTGCACCTGGGACACATCCTTTGCATGACAGTTGCCTCAAGAGAGTCATCATCCAATGCTTCCTCACTAGAGGCATCCTTTTGGTTTGCAAAGCTCTGTCCATTTGTTGGTGCATTTCTAGTATCCTTCTTGAAAGCAGTCTGGCTGGCAACATGCATCTGTACATTAACCTCCTCCAATTCCTTCAATGATAGGTTTTGGAAATCTGGCACACTAACATTGGCTGCAGCCTTCCCAATTTTTGGAAACGGATTGGTGTCAATTCCCATAACTTTCTCTGCCTTGCCTGGAAACTTTAGCCTTCCTTTTCGAATCTATTCTTGGATCCTGTCCTGAAAAACAATATAGTTTTTAGTTGAATGAGACTAAGAATTGTGCCATTTACAGTACATCTTTCCTTTAAGTTCTTGTGGGGAAGGGATCTTAACTCTCTTTGGTAACTTTAGGAAATTTGCTGCAAGCAAATGATAAAAAAATGTCGTCTGCTTTTGTTAAATCAAAAGAATATTTCCTATGAAGGTCTTTCTTTTTAAACTGTTGTAGACTCGACTTTCTTCGCTCCCCCTTTCGGAGAGCACGAATTAGTCCTACAGTTCAGACTCCTGTCACAGTTCTGAATCTAATCTCACAAAGTGCGATGTAAGACTGATAAACACCAAAGAGTCCAATCCGACAAATCATTTTGGAAAATCAGATTTTAAATCAAATAATGCCAAAACTGGACTGCTTTGCCAGATTACAGAGTCGCCACCTAAATATTTTATTTTTGGGAAATTTAGGAAACTCTGACTCACGCCAAAGGCCACGTGTCCGTCATCACCAAAGTTGCCTCCTCGGCTCGGTAGCTTGGGTACGAGAGAGGAAGGTCCTGAAATGAGCACCCCCGCTCACCCGATCAAAGATCAAGATCAGCCTCTACTAAGCATGATATGTTGTTTTATAAACCTCATGTGCTCTTATCCGGTTATTAGCTAACTTTACTATATGACGCGCACAAGCAAATATAGACTAAATCACAAGAATTGGAACGAATTCAACTTGTGTTTGCTTTTGAAAATGGTTTGAATTTGCCATCCTCAAGTGGGCTAAAACGCGGATTTGCCACTTCGCAAAGTGGGCTTAAAATTCTCATTCGTTGAATTGTTCCAATTCAAGCAACAAAGCCTTCATCCACAAGCATTTATGTAGTTAATCATTTAAGCAAATAGCCTCATGGCAAGCATGCGAAAGATGGCAACACTCACACTCATGGAAGTGTGCTAAAGCATAAAACTTACCGAGTACTCCAAGTCAAAACAAAGCTAGTTAGAAATATGCATGATCCTAACTATGCTAAGATGCCTAATGCAACACATGTAATAATGCAATAGGCTCGGCTACCTAATCATGGTATTTGCAACACTTTGATAGCATGCTTTGAAACATGTATTCAAGGAAGTGTATTGAATTGGCAATGCAGTTTGAATGATGCGTTAAGCCTCGGTGCATGCAAGACAAATGAATGATGCAAACATGCAAGCATAAGGTGTGCTAATCGAAAATGATCCCTAATCTAACCATCAAAAGAGGATAAATAAAAGAGAGAAAGACGTGGGGTTGGAAGATATGCACACACACACGCACACTTATTACAACATCATGCCCTCTTAAAGGAGGGTTCAAATGAATAAGCTAAGCTAATTATTACAAAATAGAGCTAATTAACTATTCTAGCTAATTAATTATTACAACACAATTGAATAACTAGCTATGCTAAGCTAATTAAAATATTACAAAACGAATTGAATGATTAGCTACGCTAACTAACTAGTAAAGCAATTTAAACGGCCTCGAGGGACGACAGATGCATGCATGCTCGGTTGCTTCCTCCCGAAAATGCTCTTGCCTTGCCATCGGATGCCGCTGTTTATGCTCATTTGATAATGGAAAATTGCACCAACTTCCAGATTGCCTCTGCTCCAACATAGGAACACACTTGCACAAAAATTCACTAGTGGTCGGTCGGCTACAAAAAGTGGTTGTCAGCCACCTCAACTGGTCGGTCGACTACTTCAAGTGGCCAATCGGCCGCCCCATTTACTGGACTTCTGTTTTTGCTGTAACAAAGAGAAACAGAGGCAAAACAAAGCATTTTCAAAAAATGTATGTACTGCTACCCACCTTATCATTTGTCAAGCTCAAAGGAGTGTAGCTCTTGGCTCTCAGGCCACCAACCAAGCATTTTAAATGCATGATGGCTAGAAAACCAAGCTTGTACAAGCTTAATGAATGCATAAACAAGACTTGAAGGATCACCACCCTATCACGCATGATCAAGGGTGTCGGTGACCAAGAAAAGTGGCACGTTTCATCACTTTGTGTATGAAACGTCCCATTTTTCTTGTGTTTGGATTAACGTCCGATCCAAACACATGAAATGCAACACAACATGCTTATCTTGCTCAAGTTTTACTTGGTTCATTTTGTTTACACATTTTAGATTACCGATTAGTCCTTTAACCGATTAAGTCCAAAGTGAGAGTCCTCTAATTGGAAAGAGGGCTTAAGCCACAAGTACCTTGAGCATGAAAGAGGCCTCATGCTATTGGTTAGTAGAAACCCTCAAGAGAGGATTAAAATCATTAGGCATGAGAGCCTCAATTCCACACTCAAGCCAACAAAGGGCTCAAGGCCACTTTCAAAACAAAGTAAAAAATGAAGAATAGAGGGAGGTTGCAGATATTTTAGTGCTGAAATGACATGCAAAACGATACTAAATCATGCAAGCAACACATGCAATACATGCTAAGAGCCTAAAACATTAAGTTAGTGAAGATCACAACACTATAGGCATGCAACACAAAGCTCAACTGACCAAATAGCTCTGGACAAACTTAAAACATGCAAAATTAGTGGCTAAAACATGCTGAGATTAAGGCACAAAAGGCTAGAAAAATATGCTCACATGTTAGCTTGCAAACAAGACTCAAAACACAACTCTCAAAAGCAATGAAAGAGTGAAATAAGTGAGAGTGTGACAGAGCTATATACACTGAAATCATATGTGAAATGATGGTATAACATGCAAGCCACTCAAACACTTCATGCTTAAAGCCTCAAAACAATGAGCTAGTGAAGACCATTACACTGTAGCCATGCAACACAAGCCTCGAAGGACTTAACCAGCCCAAAACAGAGTTAAAGTAGGCCACAATAGTAGCTAAAACATGCTGAAGTTAAGCTAACACAAGATAGAATAATAGGCTAAACCATTAGGCATGCTAGACTAGTAAGCACAATTGCACTACAAGTACAAAAAGCAAGCAACAAATGCTCCAACCAACCCAAAACAGAGTTGAAACATGCAAAAAAGAGCCTAAAACATGCTTGAACTAAGCTAACATAAGCTACAAAATAAGCTAATATGTGAAGCTAACTAGGCATGGAAGCAAGACACAAGGAAGGGAGGCTAACCCCTCCATTTTTGGACTTCAAAACATAATTTTTACCACTAAAATAACTCTTAATTTTCAGTGGTTTAAAGGCCCAAAAAGTTTGATTTAGAGGTGGTAAGGAATGGCACAAAAGGCTTCACAAGCCAAAGGGCAAAGAGAGGAGACAACCTCCTAACTCACCAAGACTTAAACCACCATTTTGAAACCTTAAAAATAGAGTTTTTTTATGGTTGAAAAACCAGGTCAAAATAGTGTAAAGAGATAGCCAAGCAAGCAACTAAAACAAAGCTTACGTGAGGTAAGCCTTATACCTTTGAAGCACAACACTAAATAACCACAATTCTGAGCTAAAACCAAGCCTCAAAGAACCTCAGCTCCAAGATGAAGATGTTTGGTTAAGGATCTTAGTACAAAAGTGTAGAGAATTCTCACTTTCAAGCATAAAACAAGAAGAGAGAGAGAAAGAGGGAATTCTAGAGATAGAGGGAAATATTTGCTCCAAATTGTATAACCCCTCAAAATGGGGGAGAGACCTCCCCTTATATAGAAAATCAAGCTAAAGGCTTGTATTCATCCCTTCATACACGTGTATGGAGATGAGCATCAGTGAACAGCAGCTGGCACAGCTAGCAAATAAATATCTGAAAAAGGAGAAAAATGGCCGTCGGCCATCATTAGTGGCCGACCGACCATCAATGTAGCTGACTGGCCATAAACATAGCTGGCCGGCCACCACTGGTGGCCGACAGGCACAAGTCATGGCCGACGAGCTAGGGGGATGGCCGATAGGTCACCCTCTACTCCAGAAGTGAAGCAACAAGCTCTTGGCCCACAACCAAGCACAAAACAGGCAAGATTAGAGGCTCCAAGGTAAGGTGCTCAGCCGAGACCTTCAGGGACTCAAAACGAACACAAGCGAGCACAATCATCGGGTGTTCAAACGATGACGTCCAAGTCTTGAGGAAGGTCAAAAGTGGGGTGTCTACAACTGTCTATCTATTATACTGTCTTTTTGAATTAATGCCTTACAGGTCATAGGTTCTCTTCCTACGATTTATGTCCCATCGATTTCATAATTAAGGTCCCTATAATAGGTCTTATATGATGTATTACTTCGATCCTGTTCTTCCTCAAGTAAAGAATCATATCTAGACACCTTATAAGTTAATTCCACTAAGTCTTGAAACTCAGTTGATTCGAACTTCTTTCGAAGCCTAAACTCCAAACCATTTTGAGTCAATCTCACAAATTCAGGCTCTGGTAGAATGACCCTACACTTATTTCGTGCTCTTTTGAATCTGGCAATGTGAATTGAGTAGCCTTCTCATCAGGCCTTTGGCTCAGCCTTGTCAAATCTGCCATGGAAACCTCAGGCTCTGTTTGAAGGAATTGGGCATGAAATGCCACTTCCATTTGCTGCCAAGTTTGGATAGAGCCAGGCGTAAGGTTAATATACCATGCAAAGGTTGCCCCAGTTAAAGAATTTGGAAAGAGTCTCAATTTCATATAATCATTATTGGTGAATTCACCACATTGGCTTGTAAACCTGGCAATGTGTTATACTGTTGATTGGTTTCCATTTCCATGAAAGAGAGCAAAATCTGGTATTGTAAACCCCATTGGGTATTCATGTACCCCATCCACCCATTCTGGGTATGACTTTCTATATATAGGAGTTTGGACCCCCCGAGCCATAGGTCTGCACATCTCCTTGACAATATCAGTAATTTGTTCCCTAGGAACATATTCTATGCTTGTTGGACTACTACTGGAGGAACAAACACAGGGTTTGGCAGAACTCCATGTGCTTGAGGTCCTCTTAGTCCATAGAGACGTATATTTAGGACTGGTTGTCCGTGTGGTACTGGTTACTGTTAAGGATATGGTTGACCTCTCTAGGCCTGTCCTACAAAAGGACCTACGAAAGGTGCTGCAAGAGGAGGAACAGGTGTTGTTTCTCTTCTAGCAGCAGGAAACCCTTCCAATCCCCCAGGCGTGAATTCAAACAGAGGGTTAGTGAACCCCCTTGTGCCAAGCATGGCTTCAAAGAGGGGATTTGGAAATATTCTCATGCCATTTTCTTGTGTTGGCCTAGATCCACCAATTTGTATGGTTTCGCTGTTAGGTAATGACATATTTTGATTTACCAAAGGCCTTGAAGGAGGCTCATACCACGAATGAGGTATAGGTGATGGTCTTTCATAATTTTGATTACTAACCATTAGTTTGTCCATTAATTTGCATAGGTTGTTTATCTCTAGCCAATCTTTACTGAAAAGCATTTGAATTTTCCTCCATATGCCTTGTGATAGTTGGTTGATGGGAATTCATTCGATCCATGAAGGATGTTGCCCATCTTTCCATTGTATACATTAACTACTGTCACATGGCATCTACCAAGCCTCCCCACAGATTCATTGGCTGGGTAGACAAAACAGTGGATGGTCTGATTCCATGGCCTCGTCCAATATTTTGAACATGTGGTACATGTTCCGAGGTGCTAGTCTGTTCGACCATAGGTTCTGATGAGATAGATGCTTCCATAGGATGTGTTATTACATTATCCTCTGGATCAGGTACTTCTACCTCTCCCTTCTCACCTTCTTCCAGGCATTCATTTTCTCCTTGTCTTCTACGTCCAGCTATTTTAGAGTCCTACTGGGCGTGCCAAAAATATATGTTGGCTTTTTTGGCTTTCGAGGGTTAATAGTGTAAATTTAAGCGTGCCAGCGAGGATCAATTAGACCTTATAGAATTTATAATTGCCAACCAATTATCAAGCGATTGTGTTGAAGTTCTTTCAGCCTTAATGAAGATGACTTTTACTGCTGGCTTGTTTAGAAGAAAATTATAAATAGTAACAAGTAAATATAATTCATAAATTGAATTTCATTAACCAAATGAAACTTACAATGAAGTTATAATGATCCAACCTCGACGAGGTTCAGAGCAACAAACTACTGAAAAACTACTTCTAGGAATTGAAATGCTAGAAATGTAAAGACTTGGAAATGTAAAACTCAAAAGAAATATGAAGTAAATAAACTGGTTTCTGGATCTGAGTCCGGGTCTTTCATTCTGGGGCCTTCCTTGCTATTTATACTTCCCAGTGGTAACCATCGAAATGGGCTTCCAACCATCGAAGCGTCCTCCCATGCTTGCTGAACATGCTCTCTCACAGTCAGTCCCAATACGCCACTCTTGCAGTTAGGCTTCCCTTTTGATTTTGAATTTAAATTTATGAGTAACCGTTAGGCGACATCATCTTGTGTCTCTTGACTTTTCTAGTGCTACGCAGATCCATTATTACTAATACGAACTGTCACGTGTCCAACTTTGATTGGTAACTTATATTAACTCCCCAAATTGCCCTCTTCATGCCACGTGTTAAGTTGTGATTGGCTTATACAAAATATATAGCCAACAGAATCACACTAATTTTTAGTTTTAGTATCAAATAATAATTAGATTAAGTTGAATTGTGAATTTTATTAAGATTTCAATTCAACAATGCACCTTCCAGGCCAAAGTACTTTATGGGCCAAAAAACATAAAACATTTAGTGCAATTCAAATTCATTTTCATCTTAAATTTTTCAGGATTTATGGAAAACTCAGTTTCAATTATTTCTTGAATTGTTTCTTTCCGAACCTACAAATAATAAACACAACTTTAAACCACAATTTCCCTAGAGATTCAAGAGGAAGATTGTTTAGCAGTTCCATAAATCTTTTAAGTCTGAATTTGTAACAACACCGACCTCTGATTTACGGTAACTTATTGTAAAATGAGCCTAATTAGTAATTAAGAGAAATTCCAAATTAAGTTGCAAGTGTATGTGTTGCATTGTTGTGCTTATCTCTATTTATCATAGAAATATTCATTTTCGTTTCTGTTTCGTTTTATGAATTAAAGGCCTTATCGGCATCCAATTGCAAAATTGACATGAAATACGTGTTAGTTGGAATTTTTAGAATATTGTTTAATTAAAATTCAGTTCAGAATGATTAAAATAGGAATGTTAATGTCTAATTAAGCCTAATTACAGAATCACTTAATTTAAGCCTATATGAGGCACCTTTTTATACCTCCACTCATCATTTTCCTTCATTTCAATACATTTTTGAGCCCATATACACACACAAATGTGAGAGTAGGAGAGTAAGGAGAAGATTGAGCTTAACCAAGGGATTTGCTAGGAAGAGGAAGAATTGAACTCAGAGATTCAACAATTAAGCCTCTAGCTCTCATCTTAGGAAGTTTAGGTAAGGTTTCAACCTTTAGATTGTTTACATATGATGTGTAGGACATGTACTCTAAAGAATTAAGTAGGTTGATACAATATTTGAGTTAGAATTAAAGAGAAATGAACCATATTATGCATGCATGCTCATTTTAACCTTGGTTTGAGAATTCAACATATTTTTAAGTTAGACACCTCATTGGATCATGTTTTCGAAGCTTGGAACTTACACCTTTACATGCATGATGTATATGGTTATGTTTTCAAAGAATTGGGTTTGGTTTTGCATACATCACATGCTCTTGAACCTTGATTTTGTTGAATTAATTTTCAATTCACTATGTTCTCCAAGTTTATAAGAGTTTCCTCAAGTTTTTGGCCCAAGAAACCATAATTTGCAGCTTTAGGGTTGAATTTGAAGATTGGAAGCACATCTGGAAATTCTAGAATTCTGCTTCCACGCTCGAGCGACAGATCCTGCACTCCAGTGACCACCTTCATTTTCACACTTCCGCTTGAGCGACCAAAAGTTGGCTCGAGCCTAAAATGCATACTCCCAGAAGTTTGCTTGTTTTACAGACCGCTCAAGCGACAGAAGTTGCGCTCGAGCGAGGGTATGAGTCTCATGCTCAAGCGAGCGTCGAGCGAGCATTGAGCGGGAAAATCAAGCAACCATCACTTTTGTAAAAGTTTACAAACTGCTCAAGCGATGGAAAATTGCGCTCGAGAGACTACTCATATTTTGCATGTCTGCTCGAGCGAAAGAAGTTGCGCTTGAGCGAGGACCCTGTTTTCAGCAAGTTTTCTTAAGTGTTTTCAAGTGCATTTTAGCATCCTCATTGCATCCTAGGCATTTCTAGGCCAAGATTAAGATATAATAATAGCGATAAGAAGTAGAAACACACCAAGACAAGAAAGAACCAAGTTAATGATTCCTGGTGTGTAATTCAGTACGTATTCATTCTGTATTTGTGTAGGTCACATGCCACAAGATATCTGAATTCCCTACTCTATCCGTTTACTTGGAGCCATTTGTTATCTATGAGTAATAACTTAGTAAAGCTATGTTCAAGTTAAATTATTTTCTATATGTGGAACAAGAGTTGTTTTACGAAATGTTATGTTTTGTACTATGAATGATTGTCCAATTTTGACAAATATTTGTGACATTAAATCTGTGATTCAAGTATGCTATATGTACCCAGACTGGAGGTTCCTTTATGTAACTAACAAGTTAATTACACATGAAGTGGCGTGTGGCTACTGTAACTTTTGACGTCATACATATGTTTATAGAAGTTTAAGACTATCTATCTCATGTATGTCTTCACAGCTGAATGGACTATGTGCATTTTTGCATATTGCTTCCGCAGCCCCTAACTACATGTTATTCTATTAAGAGGCCTTCGGTAATCCAAGGATTACTGGCCGGTTACGATGCTAAACTTATAGGGGTGAGTTTGGGTCGTGACAAAGTGGTATCAGAGCACATGTTCTAGCACGCACACGAGTCCATATGAGCTTAGGATGTCCTAGTAAAAAGTAAGTGCATTCCATCTGCATGTGTAAGTGTGTGTTCATTGAAAGTGAAAACTAAAATCTGATCATGACCACATAATATGAAAACAAATGATCAGAATGTTGTAAAAAGGACTATTTGCCTATGTTGATAATGTTCTGTTCACCTATAGCAATAGAAAATACAAGAAGTGATGGAACAACTAAATCATCTGAGGCTCGAATGAGTCACATGGAACAAATGCTTACAACTTTAACTAAGGCAATGGCTCAACAACAATAAAGGCAACAACCTTTGCCCTTTCCACCTTCGCCGGTGCAAGTTGAACCGGATAACAATGATATAATCACCTTAACCTAGAAGTTTATGAAGATGAAACCACCAACTTTCTTCGATGGTATTGAACCCTTACAGGCAAAAACATGGTTACTTGAAATGGAAAAGTTATTTGAAGTGTTCCGTTGCTCCACAACACAAAAAGTACTCTTGGCCACTGACGCCCTAAAGGATGAAGCCTGGAGATGGTGGTTATTAGTTCAAAATAACAACGGGGACATGACATGGACTCAGTTCAATGAGATATTTTACAACAAGTACTTTCCCCAATGCTTCAAGGATCCGAAAGTGTTAGAGTTTCAAGAACTTAAGCAAGGCAGGATGTCTGTGGCTGAGTATGAAGCCAAATTCAACAAACTAGCTCGGTTTGCTCCACATATGGTGGATACTAATTACAAAAAGGCATGGAAATTCGAAGGCAGCTGGGATCTGGAAGTGTTTGACCGCGTAGACATCTTGAAATTTCCTACTTATATGGAAGTTTTAGACAGAGCGATAATGGTAGAAGCCACACTGGTAGCAACGAAAGGAGAAGCAAAAGACGTAGATCCAATTTTTGGAAGGGTCGTTCATTCTTCACGAACAAAAAGCAAAACATTGGATCTTCAAGCAGTTCAAGCCAAAGTAGTGGGTCTATGCCAATCTGTTCAAAATGTGGAAGGAAGCATAAAGACATGTGTCATTGTGCATCAGGCGTATGTTTTCGGTGTGGTAAAACTGGTCACATGATTAAGGACTGTCCAATGAGGTTCGACAGTACAAACCACCTAGCAGCAAGTTCAGCCAGATTTGCTCCGGTAATGAGGGCCAATTCTAGAACTAATGCCAGGAGTAACACCGGGAATGAAACACTAAGGCAAGGAAAAGTGTTCGCTCTAGTACCTGGGGATGTAGAGAATACTGAGCCAGTGGTGTCAGGTATAATCTCTATTTGTGCATGGAATGCCTATGTACTGATTGATTTTGGTTTTACACATTCATTTGTATCACATGCTTTTTCTCGGAAGTTAACTAGACCATTAGATCCAATGAATTGTATACTATCTATGTCGGCACCATAGGGAAGTTTTATGATGTGTACTTTTGTATATCCGGCATGTGATGTTTTGATTGGTGATGCAACATTGTACGTTAACTTGCTACCCTTGAACATTGATCATTTTGACTGTATTATGGGTATGGATTGGCTAACTAAATATTGTGCCACTATTGACTGTGTGAATAAAATCATCATGTTCAAACCACTTGGTATGCCTGAGTTTGTTTTCACAGGGAATGAGGTAGTTCCTCCGCCGTATCTAATTTCATTCATGAAAGCCAGGAAGTTGTTGAGGAAAGGATGTCGGGGCTACTTGTGTTGTGTAACGACTGATTCTTTAGATAATGCAAGTATGGAAACTATTTCCGTGGTTTGTGAGTTTCCTGATATGTTTCCTAATGACCTACCCGGGGACTTAATTGATAGGGAAATTGAGTTTACTATTGATGTAGTACCTCGAACACAACCTATTTCCAAGACTCCTTATAGAATGTCAACTTCTGAACTGAAAGAGTTAAAAGTCCAACTCCAAGAACTCTTAGACAAGAAATTCATCCGTCCGAGTACCTCACCTTGGGGAGCTCCAGTGCTATTTGTCAAAAAGAAAAACGGGGTCTTTGAGGCTATGTATTAACTACCGTGAGTTGAACAAAGTAACTGTCAAGAACAAGTATCCACTACCCCAAATAGATGACCTATTTGACCAACTCTAGGGAGCCCAAGTGTTTTCAAAAATTGACCTTCGATCTAGGTATCACCAATTAAAGGTTAAGGCAGAAGATGTAGAGAAAACTGCATTCAGAACTAGATATGAGCATTATAAATTTTTAGTCATGCCATTTGGGGTAACTAATGCACCTGCGGCATTCATGGACTTAATGAACAGAGTGCTCAAACAATTCCTTGATGAGTTTATTGTTGTATTCATAGATGATATATTGATTTATTCTAAAAGTAGGGAAGAACATGAAAATCATCCGAGAATTGTTTTACAGACACTAAGGGAAAAGAAGTTATATGCAAAATTCTCCAAATGTGAATTTTGGCTTGACAATGTGGCATTTCTGGGGCATATAATCAACAAGGATGGTATCTCCGTTGACCCACAGAAAATTGAAGCTATTGTGGACTGGCCTAGGCCGACAAATGTATCAGAAGTTCAAAGTTTCCTAGGACTTGCATGCTATTATCACAGATTTGTAAAGGATTTTTCCAAACTTGCTTTGCCACTCACTCAATTGACATAGAAAGATACACCATTTGATTGGACTGATCAAAGAGAGATTGCTTTCCAAGAGTTAAAGACCAGGTTAGTAACTGCACCAATCTTGATTTTACCTAATGGTACTGATGGGTTTCAAATTTACAGTGATGCATCCTACAAAGGTTTGGGTTATGTGTTAATGCAAAATGGTAAGGTAATTGCTTATGCTTCTTGGCAACTCTGACTGCATGAAAAGAACTATCTAACACATGACCTTGAACTAGCAGTTGTGGTGTTTGCCTTGAAAATTTGGCGACACTATTTGTATGGTGTAACTTGTGAAGTATATACTGATCACAAAAGTTTAAAATACTTCTTTACCCAAACAGAACTAAACATGAGACAGAGAAGATGGCTGAAATTGATCAAAGACTACGATCTGCAAATTTTGTATCATTCAAGGAAGGTAAATACCGTTGCAGATGCATTGCGCCAAAAATCCATTGGGAATTTGTCATGTTTGCTCATCGGCCAGGAGGGATTGTTATGTGACCTGGAAAGGAATGAGATTGAAATTGTATTACATGAACAAGGCGGGATCTTGGCCACCATTTCTGCTCAACCTGCAATCATTGAAGAGATTAAAGAGAAACAATGTGAAGATGAGTTCTTGAAGAAAAATTTTGATGAAATTGACTCAAAATCGAGGCCTGGGTTCGTGATTGAAAATGTTGTGTTAAAATTTCAGAGTCGCCTTTGTGTGTCAGATTCTTTTAACTTAAAAAAACGCATCATGACTGAAGCTCACAATTTGAAATTTGCTATGCATTCGGGAAACACAAAGATATATCATGACTTGAAACAAAATTTCTGGTGGTCAGGAATGAAAAAATCTATTGTAGATTTCGTGGCTAGATGTTTACACTGCCAACAAGTTAAAGATGAACACCAACGACCCGCTAGTTTACTACAGCCGCCTCTAATACGGGAATGGAAATGGGAACATATCACAATGGACTTCATTGTCGGATTACCTCACTCTCCTCGAGGTATGGATTTTATCTAGGTAATTGTTGATCGTTTGACTAAATCTGCACATTTCTTACCTGTCAAATCTTTGTATAATGCGGATAAGTTGGCTAACTTGTACGTTAATGAGGTTGTGACATTACATGGTGTGCCAGTATCTATTATATCCGACAGAGATCCTAAGTTTACTTCAAGATTTTGGCAGAGTCTACAGCAAACTCATGGAACTGAATTGAGACTAAGTAGTGCTTATCATCCACAGATAGATGGCCAATCTGAACAAACCATTCAGACATTTGAAGACTTGTTACAGATGTATGCCCTAGACTTTCACGGCAGATGGGAATCCTACTTACCATTGGCCGAGTTTGTGTATAACAACAACCACCATTCGAGCATTGGTATGGCTCCGTATGAGGCTCTGTATGATAGGAAGTGCTGTTCTCTAATTTGCTGGGCTGAGGTAGGTGATAGACCGTTGTTGGGACTAGAACTTGTGCAAGAAACAACTAAGAAAGTGAAATTGATTCAACACGTCTAACAACTACACGAAGCCGCTAAAAGAGTTATGTTGATGTCAGAAGAAAAGATAGAGAATATGAAGTTGGGGATCACGTGTTTATCAAAGTAACTCTAATGAAGGGCCAAACATGGTTTGGAGTGAAAGGCAAGTTAGCATCGAGATATGTTGGACTGTATGAGATCCTTGAGAAATCCAACCTAGTGACATATCGGGTGGCCTTACCTCCAATGATGGAAAATATGCACAACATTTTTCATGTTTCAATGCTTCGGGATTATTTGAGAGATCCACTGCATGTGATTGAACCGACTCATGTTCTTCTAAAAGATGATTATACGTACGAGGAGAAGCCAATACAAATTGTGAATCGTCAAATCAAAAGATTAAGAAACAAGAAAATTCTATTAGTAAAAGTTGATTGGCAGAATCAAGGAGGAACCTATGCAACATTGGAGACAGAATAAGATATGATGAAAAGATACCCAGATTTGTACCCTTTGGACCTGATATTTTTCCAAAAAAAAGGGAACTCGAGTTTGGAGGACCAAACTCTTTAAGGGGAGAAGGCTGTAATAACCCTGACCTCTGATTTACGGTAATTCATGGTTAAATGAGCCTAATCAGTAATTAAGAGAAATTCTGAATTAAATTGCATGTGTATGTGTTGCATTGTTGTGCTTATATCTGTTTATCGTAGAAATATCTATTTCTGTTTCTGTTTCGTTCTGTGAATTGAAGGCCTTATCGGTATTCAATCGCAAAATTGACTAGAATTACGTGTTAGTTAGAATTTTTAGAATATTATGGTAGGTTTAATTAAAGTTCGGTTTAGAACGATTAAAATAGGAAAGTTAATGTCCAATGAAGCCTAATTACTGAATCACTTAATTCAAGCCTATATAAGGCACCCCACTCCTCCTTTTCCTTCATTTCAATACATTTTTGAGCCCATATACACACACAAACGTGAGAGTAAGAGAGTAAGGAGAAGATTGAGCTCAACCAAGGGATTTTCTAGGAAGAGGAAGAACTGAACTTAGATATTCAAGAATTAAGCCTCTAGCTCTCATCTTGGGAAGTTTAGGTAAGGTTTTAACCTTTAGATTGTTTACATATGATGTTTAAAACATGTACTCTAAAAAATTAAGTAGGTTGATACAAGATTTGAGTTAGAATTAAAGAGAAATTAACCATATCATGCATGCATGCTCATTTCATCATACTTTGAAGTTGTTTTCAAAGAATTCCCTCTTGCATGTTCTCATTTTGACCTTGGTTCGAGAATTCAACATATTTTTAAGTTAGACACCTCATTGGATCATATTTTCGAAGCTTAGAACTTACATCTTTACATGCATGATGTATATGGTTATGTTTTCAAAGAATTGGGTTTGGTTTTGCATACATCACATGCTTTTGAACCTTGATTTTGTGGAATTGATTTTGAATTCACCATGTTTTCCAAGTTTATAAGAGTTTCCTCAAGTTTTTGGCCTAAAAAACCATAATTTCCAGCTTTGGGGTTGAATTTGAAACTTGGAAGCAAATCTGGAAATTCTAGAATTCTGCTTCCATGCACGAGCGACAGATCCTGCACTCGAGCGACCACCTTCATTTTCACCCTTCCACTCAAGCAACCAAAAGTTGGCCCGAGTGTAAAATGCATACTCCCAGAAGTTTGCATGTTTTACAAACCAGTTGAACAACAGAAGTTGCACTCGAGTGAGGATATGAGTGTCATGCTCGAGGGAGTGTCGAGCAAGCATCGAGCGAAAAAATCAAGCAACCTGTACTTTTGCAAAAGTTTATAGACCGCTCGAGCGATAGAAGTTGCGGTCGAGTGGCCACTCACATTTTGCATGTCTGCTCGAGCGAAGAAAGTTATCTGTACCCGGATAGAGGTTCCTTTATGGAACTGACAAGTTATTCGTTCACAGTCCGAAGGTTCCTTTATGGAACTAACAAGTTATCTGTACTCGACTGGGGGTTCCTTTATGGAACTGACAAGTTATCCGTTCCCAGTCCGAAGGTTCCTTATGGAACTGACAAGTTATCCGTACTTGGCCGGAGGTGCCTTATGGAACTAACAAGTATAACTTTTGATGTTCTGTATAAGATCTATTAGCGCTAAGGGATAATCCATTTAAGATTAAGCATGAACTCTGATTTCTGTATATGCTCAGAACAAGAATACGAATGTGAATCTGTTTCGATATGAACTCTGGTTTCTGAATTACTTATGGGACATCATTCATTCAACCCTTTACTCTGTTATTATTCACTGGGCTTTCACTCACTGTATTATTTATGTATGTAGGAGAGCAGGTGCACGACCAGGCTTAAGATGATGTCTGAAGAATTTTGTTTTGTCAACCACCCTTTTGTGCCTCCCGAGGAGGTTCCAGATCATGTCAAGTTTTGTGGCCTTGTTTTGTAAATGTTTAAGTCTTTGTTCCTTTTGGTTTGTTTTACGAACAAAATTTCTATTAATTACACCTAAAGTGGCGTGTGGCTACTGTAACTTTTGACGTCACACGTATGTTTATAAAAGGTTAAGACTATCTGTCTCATGTATGTTTTCACAGCTCAATGGCTTATGTACATTTTTGCATATTGCTTCCACAGTCCCTAACTACATGTTATTCTATTAAGAGGCCTTCTGTAATTCAAGGATTACTGGCCGGTTACGATTTTAAACCTATAGGGGCAGGTTTGGGTCATGACAGAATTTTTCTTAATTTTCTTCTTGGTGTTTTTCAATTACTATCATAACAATTTCCTCAATGGTTTCTTCAATCATCTTTATTTGATCATTTTCCGATAGATCCTTGAAATTAGGTAATATATATATATATTTTTTTCAGCATCAAACTCAGAGTAGGATGTTATCACGAAGGCTTCTTCAATCAGCTCCTCTGGCTGATCATTTTTTGGACAATACTTCTGGAGCTTAGACATTAAGTGCCTTGACATCCTTTTAATTACATTAGAGCTGGATGCCTTCTTCTTCTTCTGATGCAATACTGATGTTACCAGTGCTCGTGGTGGATTTGAGACAATAATACCACCATTAACATCATTACAACTATTAATATTATTATCATCAAAACCATGTTTCAACATTACTATGTCTGTATGCTATGCTATCCTTGTATGAAAACACTTGTTTGTTTATGAGACCAAGCCATTATTAATAATTTACTATAACTAGTAATTTTACTTTTTCAAATCGTGTCACAATCTATAAATACTTTTCAAAACCTTGTCTACTACAACAATTTGCACATTTGGTGATCAAATTTGGCAATTAAAGGAAATTTAGTCTCCAAAAGTTATAGAATAGGAGATTAAACATTACATTGGTCAGCGTTGAAAACAGTTTTAGTTACTAAATTTTTTTAGTAGCTGTATATTAATTATTGACAACTAAAAAAAATTAGTCGCTAAATATGCCACAATAAGCGACAAAAAATTGCTTTAGTCGGCATTAGTTCTTGTTTTAGGCTACTAAAGTTTGTTTTAGTCGTGGTATACTAGTTTTTGCCTACTAAAATAAATTTAGTCGCCAAAAAGCCAGCATAATGTTTGCTATTAATCTTTGGTGATCGAAGTTTTGGTCGGCAAATATTCATTTTCAGTGACCAACCATGTTTAGTCGTTGTAAAGTAATTTTGGCCTGCTAAAATAATTTAGTTGCTACATAAAAAGCATAAATTATACTTTTATCTTTGGTAACCAAAAATTTAGTGAATATTTCTTTTCGATGACCAAAATACCTTTAGTTGCCAAAAGTGCTACAATACGCAACTAAAATTTATATTAGTTGGCAATGATAGAAAATTTTTCGGTGTGAAGCCTTTCACATTTGGAGGCGATGCATTTATTTTATTACTTTTTTCATATTTGTTTTTATCAGTCTGTAACCCAAACAAAAACAAGACTCTTGCTCTCTCCTCTCTCTCACGGACTCACCATCAGTATACACCCCATCACTTACCATTAAGAATGCCACCATCTCTCCACCGTCGATCTTCCACCGTCGCACATAACCACCGCCACCGCTACTCGCCTCGCCTAAAACATTGAGGTTTTTATCTTCCTCTCTCTATTTCTCTTACTCTCTCTATCTATATCCCTCTCTGGCTCTAGTTTTCTGCCTATGATGTTCTCTATTTCCCCATTTCACTCTATCTCCAGGGTTTTTTTTTTTTTATGTGTAGGGTTTTGATTTATGTGCAATCAACGAACCAATGATTGAAATGGGTTTCTATAAAATGATTGAAGGAACAGGTAATTTATTGGGTTTTTTTTTTTTTTTTAAGCCAGATCAAGATTTCCCCATTTCACCATTTCACTCTAGGTCTAGTTTCATTTCTTTGTGACAAATTTTTTGTCTTCTTCTTTATACTAAACCAAAAATATTCAATTTCCAGTGGAACAGATTTCATAAATCTAACATTCTTTTCTTTTCTTTCCTATATATGGTAATCTTAGTATATGATAGATCATTAGAAGAGTTATGTTGTTCTTGTTGCTTTAAATTTTGCTCTCCGCTTTTTCCTGTTGCATCAATACTTGTGTTTGTTTATTGAACAATTTATTTGATTTTAATTCTTTTACAGTTCTGAATACCAATATACTCCAATTGCAATGTTGTTAGAAATTTGGTATATGCTAGGATCAAGAAAAAGCAATACGTACAGAATAAAAATATTTAACCATATGCATGTATTACCCATATCTTCTATCATTGTGGAAGCTGGGCTCCATTTGACAGACACTTGGAGGTAGACTGATTTGTGGAAATTTTAAGATCTATATTTTAGTTATAAGGTGGCGTAAAGGCTCAGAAGGTTGTTTTTTTGCTTTTAAAATAGATAAAATTTCATTTTTACCCATATACTTTGCCTCGATTTTGAATTACTCTCTTAAACTTCGAATAATTTCAATTTTACTCCCAAAATTTTTGAAATCATATCATTTTTACCCCCACAGTCACATTTGAAACATAAAACGTTAAAAAAATTATATTTTGGCCCCAAATTTCAAAAGAAATATGCAAACACATGTTGAATAGAGAAATTAGAGTACATAAAATCTTTTTATTTTTAATATTATATATATAATTTGTGATTGTATCAATCACTAACTCAGTATTATTTCTTTATTTATATCGTTTCTTTATTTATATTGTTCCCTAAATTGTATTATGAATCTATTATATATATATATATATATGGCCTCTACCTCATTCATGGGTAAGCCAAATAATTCTTTTCATTCTTTTTGGTATTAGAGATAGGTTAAGTACCTAGTAATTTTGCTTCACCGACGGGCAGCAGCCTTGCCTTGGCCGCCTGCCAGACCTTAATCCATTCTGCTACCATATTTTCTTTCAGTATCACTTCGTGGTGATCTCTTGCTCTATCCACTAGTGTATTCCTATCCCAAATATCTCTATCATATTTTTTTTTACTCATAGTTCACTTTTTTGTGTGTTTATGTTCTACTTTGTCTCTCTTTCTATTTCAACTTCAAATAAGTTTCTATCTTCAAAGTTATTTGAGTTTGAGGGGGGTATTATACCTATATCACGATGAGCATGGTGACATACCATGTGAACCACCTAAGCTGCCCCCTCTGGCACACAACCCAAGTTGCCTCCTTGGCGCACCACTTAAGCCGTCCCCTCTAGCACACAACTAAGACATGACCCTGTAAATTGTCTCGACATTGATTTCAGTAAATTCCTACAATGGTCCAGCATGACCTTAAACTGTCCCAACATCAGTTCCGACTAGTTTCTACAACAGTGCGACACGACCATAAACTATCTCTCAATATTAGTTCTGGCCTCTAATGCCGACCGAGGTCTTGTCGAATGCCGACCAGGGTGTTTTCTAGACATAGATGCTTCGACAGCTCTTCTAGGGTAGTTCAGTCCTTGTTTTTTTCCCTTTCTAAGGTGTGGTGCTGATGTATTAAGCACTTTTTGGCCTTTTTTTATTTAGTGAACCACCAGATTTGTTCGATAGCATTTATTTGGACTAGCCGTTGAATTTTTTCCGGTTTCTTCCAGTCATCCATTGGCAAGCTGTAATTGTTGAATAACTTGACACTAGCCTGAGGGGGAGTGTTGAATATAAAAATTAGAGTACATAGAATCTTTTTATTTTTAGTATTATGTATATAATCTGTGATTATGTCAATCACTGATTTAGTATTGTTTCCTTATTTATATTGTTTCCTAAATTGTATCATGAATCTATTATAAATATATGGCCTCTACCATATTCATAGGCAAGCTAAATAATTCTTTTCATTCTTTTACACACCATCTCCTACCCAAACTCATCATCTCTCTTCTTCCTCCAATTTTTCCCTCTCCTCCGTCCTTGCAAGCACTGCCACCATCTCAATCACTCAATTCTCCGACCCAACTTCTCTCAAACCCAAATTCACTCGCTCAATATATATATATATATATATATACATATTATCTCTTCATCAACTTCTCTCAAATCCAAATTCACTCATTCAATATTCTCTCGAACCCAAATTCACTGACTCAATATTCTCTCAAACCCATATTAATTATCTATATATACACAAATCATCTCTTCATCACCTTCATCAACTTCACCAACATCACCACCCGAACCACCAACTTCACTGCTACCGAACTCCATTACCGCCACCATCACCATCACCATCACCATCACCATCACCACCACCTTTCAACTCCAAACTCACCTCTTTCACAACCAAGTTCCATACCAGTACCATCAAGCTCCATGAACACCATCTCTATGAGCTCCGCTGCCATAACCAAACTGCCACTACCACTATCACCAGTTCCATTACCACCTAGAACCACGTTCCACATTATGTTATAAGTGAAGAAGAAGAAGAAGAAGAAGAAGAAGAAGAAGAAGAAGAAGAAGAATGAGGATAAAGAAACAAAAGATGAATGCTTCAAATTTTTTGAAGTTAGTTTTTGGGCAATTTTTGACATATCGAAACTGCCCATTACACGAATAAGTGAGAAAGTTAGGTAGTGTAAGATGAAGTAGGAAGTGAGATGAAGAGAATGGCAAAAGAATAAAATAAAACCGTTAAGAATCAAGAAAGATATGAAGTTCGAAAGATGGCTCGAAGAAAAGTCAAAATGGGAAGAAAAGTCTTTTTTTATTATCAACTTTCAGAGCTTCGATGGCATGCAACAAGAGAAAAAACGTGACATGTTAGAACTGATACAAAAACTAGGCCATGAGATGCATCCAACGACGTAAAAATGAGGTGAAACAGAGTTATGATGAAGGAGATAGAAGGGCTTGAAGTGGTGGTGAGGAAAGAGGGTGAGTTTTGTGGAAAATGATAAATTGATACTCATTGAATGAATAGATGAGCAGAGCTCATAGATATACAAGCGCAGGTAGTTACAACTAACTAGATATCTCTAACCAAACTAGATACTTTCCTCCTCTATTCCCATACGTGCATCAGTCTATTAGTGATGACTTAACATTATCATCAACACAGACCACTAAAATTGTAATGGAAGAGGGTGATGTGTGAATGAAAAGAGTGGAATCCTAATAACTATACATTATGAAAACCTTGAGAGAGTAAGAAGGTAGAAAATGTTGAATACCAAGCACAAGGGGCTTGCTTAAGCGCATATAAAGCTTTATAAAGCTTGCACACATGAGTAGGAAAGGAAGAATCAACAAAACCAGGTGGTCGGGTCATGAACACCTCTTCTTCAAGCTTGCCATGCAGGAAAGCATTGGATATATCCAGCTGTTTAAGTGGCCAGTGATGATGCAAGGTAAGACAAAGAATAATCTGGATAATAGGAAGCTTGGCCACTGGACTGAAAGTCTCCTGAAAATCAATGCCTGCTTGTTGGAGGTAGCCTTTAGCAACAAGGCGAGCCTTATAGCGAGTAATCAAACCATCAGAGTTATGTGTGATCTTAACCACCCACGTATACCCAATTTGATTTTTATGGGAAGGTAATGGCACTAAGGACCAGGTGTGTTGCTTGTGCAAAGCCCCAAACTCTTCTTCCATAGCCTTAAACCAAACAGGAGAGGTAAGAGCTACTTTACAGGTGGGAGGTTCAGAATCAATATGTAAGGACGAAGAAATACTGAGAGGAGTAGAATGAGTAGAGAATTTGCATCTAGTGATCATAGGATGGATATTGGTAGAAGAAGGTGGAGGCAAAGTAGGAAGGTCAATGTGTATGAAGTGAATAGGATACGTATGGAGTGGTTGTGGACTGTATATATTAGAGGTAGCAGGCATAAGCTGTGTAGAGGACAGAGGTGCACTGGAGGTTGAACAGATGACAGGGCTGCAGTTGGACCTTGAATAGAGGAAGACATAGTAGCAGATGGCAGAGTTGTGGACACAACAACAGATGTCATGACTGCAGTGGAAGGCTGAACATATGGAGACACGATAAAGGTAGAGCAGGTCAAGGAAACAGTGTGGAGAGGAGCTGGAGAGCCATGCTGAGCAGTTGAAGCTGGAAAAATAGACTGAGTAGACTATGATGATGCTGGAAAAGCAGGACAAGGAAGAGAAATAGTACTTGTCTGAACCAGAATCTGAGGTTGAGCAGTAGATTGATTTAAAAGCAATGTCTGAGAAGATAGACCTATAGCTGGGGCAAGAGGGGCTGTATCTGCAGGGCAAGGTATGAACTGATGGATTAGTGGAAAGGTCCAAAAAAAAGACTGAATATCCCCCAAAGAGGAAGGCTAAGAGAAAGCAATTAGAGAAGAAGAAACAAAAGAAAAGGAAAAAGGAAAAATATGTTCATGAAAATCACATGCTTAGATAGATAAAGCTTACAAAATTTAGGATCAAAACATCGATAGCCCTTAGCAAATAGATGGTAACCCAAAAACACACAAGAAATACATTTAGGATGAAGCTTAGATGAAGTATATGGTCGAAGCCAAGGAAAACATTGAGTTAGATATAGATTGGGAAGAAGATTGAAAATAAGGTTGATACTGTGCATCCAACCGATGCCAGCAATCAAAAGCTATGTGGCCAAAGACACCAAAAATTTGACAAACTGTACCATTACACCCTCTGCCTCTAGGAAAAGATCTACCATGGGTGCGAGATTGATAAGAAAATCGACCTCCTTGGCCTCCTTTGGAAAATATCGACCTTGTGAATGAGAAACTTGACCTCGAGAATATCCAGAAGAACCAGACTGAGTAGACTGTGAGCCTCGAGCAACAGAAAAAGCAACATTAGGTTGCTCAACAGGTGATAATTTTTGACTTTTTAGTTCAACATGAATAGATTCGGAACAAAGCAAAGCACATAATTCCTCCATTGAAATACCTTCTGATCTTGCCCTAATAATAGTTTTAAAGGAGTCATATTCATCAGGGAGCCTGTAGACACCCCATTTTTGACCGACCTTAAGACTCAGACGTCATCGATTGAGCGCTCGGCAATTATGCATGTTTGAGCTCATTTCAAGTTTCGGAGTTTTTGGCTGAGAGCCTTGCCTCCGGGCCTCTGAACTCTTTGTGCTTTAGCTTGGTTTGTGGACTGAATCTTGTTTTCTCTTCCTTGGAGGGAGGGAGATGTCTTGTATACCATCCTTTTTGTGGTTGTAGACCACTTTTTGTGGTCGTAGGCCACTTTGCCCGTTTAAAGACTAGTTTCTGATTTCCAGAGTCTTCGGCCGCGCACCTTGTCTCAGGACCGCTTAACATTCTCCGTTTGGCTTGGTTTTTGAACCATGCCTTGTTGCCTCTACCTAGAGGGACACTGTGGTCCAGGAGACCACTTTTTGTAGTCGTAGACCACTTTTGATGCCCGTAGACTAGTTTTCGAGGCTCCTGGCCGCGCGCCTTGCCTCCCGGACTCTTGTCTTGCATCCTTTTTGGTTTGTTTTTGGTACAAACCTTGTTTTCCTTTTTTGGAAGGTGGTATAAGGGTGGGAGACCAGTTATTCCCCTTGGAGACCACTTTCCTTCCTGCCAGCCAGTTTTCTGGTCGGCCAACTGGTTTTCTTGGTCTTTGGACCACCTTTTCTGGTTGGCCACCACACCACTGCCTTGCTTCCATGCTGCAAACCATCTCCCCCCCATGGCCGACCACTTTCTTCCCTGGCCGACCACTTCCACTGGTCAGCCGACTAGTAGAAGTAGCTGGCCGACCACTTCAAGTGGTCGGCAGCTTTCCAGTGCCTTTTTGGAGATATTTTCTAGCCAGCTGTAACACAAAAGCCATCCTCCATACACGTGTATGGAGGGATGGCTTTAGGCCTAAAGCTTGTCCAACGGGCTTGTTGCATATTTTTCTATATAAAGGAGCCTTCTCCCTCATGCCTTAGGTTCAGAAAATTGTGCTTGAGCTATACATATATCCTTGTCTCTATATCTTCTTGCCTGCTCTATATTTGTGCTTGAAAGTGTAGTTTTTCATACTATTGCACACAAACACACACTCAAACACCGTACTCTTGTTGCTCAGGCTCTTTGAGGTTGGTTTTGGGGTCTTTAGATTGGTTTTGGTTCAAAAAGAGTGCTGGAGTTGCAACTTTGAAGGTGTTCTTCAAGGGTGAGCTTCTAACCCTTAAAACCCTTGTTTTGGTTTAAGCTTTTGGACCTATTTGCATGCTTATTTTGGATTGACTTTAAACTACAAAAATTTCTGATTTTGAATGCTTAACATGTTTGTTTAGGGTCCCTTTTGTGTTGCGGGCGGTCCACCCCCTCTTGTGCCTTGTTAGGCCTTGTTTTGAACCTTCCTTTTAAGCTATTTGGATCACCTTGTTTTGGCCTTCTCACCACTGAAACTCAGAGGAATTTTAGTGGTGGAAATGGTGTTTTGAGGTCCCAAATAGGAGAGGGTCATCTCATCTCCTTGTGTTCTTGAATGCTTGCTTCATTTGCCTCATGTTTGAGCATGTTTGTTAAGCTTATGTTGGCCCCATCTTAGCATGTATTTGGGATTATTTTGGCATGGCATACCACTATTTTGACTTGGTTTTGTCACCTCATGCATGCTTAGTACACTTGTAGTGTAAATCTTACAAACTAGCTTTGTGTGCTTCATGAAATAGCATGTCTTTCTAGCTTGTTTTGGGGCCATTTCAGTAGGTTTTTGGTGTTGTTTTTCCATGTCATACCTCTGTTTTGACTTGGTTTGGTTAGCCCCTTACATGCTCCATGCACTTGTAATGCAATCCCACAAATTAGCCTAATGTGTATCATGCTTTAGACTGTCATTCTAGCATGATTTTGGCTTAACTCTAAGAAGCTTTTGTCCATGTTTTAGCATGCTCTAGTTCTGATTTGTGTTGTTTTGGTCATGCATACCATGCTTTGTATAGCTATAATGCATTCTAGCTTGTTAGCGTTGTGTATCAAGTCCACTAGCATGCATTGCTTGGCCTATTTGAATGATTTGGAATCATTTTTTATGAGATTTCAGTGCATGTTTCATGGTCATACACTCACATCTTTCACTTAATCCATGCTTTGAAGGGTTGGTCCTTTATGCCTTAAACATGAGCCATTGTGTATGCCTTCATGCCTAAGCTTGTGAGCTATCATTTCAATGTGTTTTTGGGGTTATTTCGCCATGATATAACTCTAATTTTTGTTGGTGAAGTCATCTCATGCCTGGTCTTAGTAGGTGTAGTGTAATCCTCCCTTTTGGCCTTGCTTATTTCATGGTTCATGCTTGCCATGCTAGCTTATTTTGGCTTCCTTCCATACATGTTTTTGACTCATTTTGACATGTTCTAGGACTGTTTTGGTTTGTATTTGCCATATGCTTCATGTATTGCATAGCTGTAGTGCAATTGGCCTTGCTAGCCTTGTGTTTTGATGCCTCTTGCATGCTATCTTTG
The DNA here is from genome assembly GCF_055761805.1 of Camellia sinensis. Taxonomy (NCBI): domain Eukaryota; kingdom Viridiplantae; phylum Streptophyta; class Magnoliopsida; order Ericales; family Theaceae; genus Camellia; species Camellia sinensis. The sequence goes on from NC_138974.1 coordinate 87,536,910, forward strand.
AGCTATTTGGATGATTTGGCATCATTTAATACTTGATTTTAGAGCATGTAACATTGTCATATTCTCATGCATATCACTCTTTAATTGTGGTTCAAGGGTTGTGCATTGTTGCTTTGTTTGTGGCCTTGCTTTCATGCACGCATGCCTAGGCCTTTGAGCCTCCATCTTAGCATGTTATGGTCTTTGTTTAGACCTATTTGAGCTCTGTCCATGATTGGTTCATGCCTTTGTACCATGTATTGCATGCCCCCTTTGTAGTCCTCTTTGCTAGCTTTAATGCTTAAGGACCTTTGCATGCTATACTTGTATTGTTTGAGTGATTTGGCATCATTTCATACCTTATTTCAGTGCACTTAGTGTTGTTACACCTCCATGCTTGTCACTTTTTGAGCACTCTTGAGAGTTGTGCTCGTATACCTAGTTGATGGGCCATTGCATTGAGCATGCTTATCTTGATCTTCATGCCTTAGTTTCATCACTATGGCCACTGATTTAGGCATGACTGAGGTCTGTCCATTTTTGGTTTAAGTCCATCGAGCATGTTGGTTTTCTTGTTGTTTGCATTGTGTATGCTATGTTACATTGCATTGAGTATGCCATCTTACATTGCATTGTGTATGCTATGTTGTTGTTTGCATTGAGTATGCCATGTTGTTGTTTGCTTGCATGCATTGTATTGCATTTTGTTTGGATTAGGTATTAGTCCAAACACGAGAAACGAGGGATGTTTCATACTTGAAGTGATGAAACGTGCCTTAATTCTCAGTCGCCGACGCTCTTGATCATGCATGATAGAGTTAAGGCTTTATGTGTTTTTGTGTGCATTCATTTCACATTGATTCGTGCAATCTTGGCTTCTCGGCCATCATGCATCGAGATGCGTGATTGATGGCTCGGGGGTCGAGAACTACACTCCCTTGAGATCATGAAATGATAGGGAGGGTGGTTGTGTACACATATCTTGCAAATATATTGCCATGCCCTTTCTTGCTCTCTGTTGCAGCAAACTGGAGAAATGCAGCAACAAGTGGTCGGTCGACTAGGAAAACTAGCTGGTTGACCACTTTTTCTGGTCTGTAGCAATGGTAGGTGGTCGACAGGTGGTCGGCAACTCCAGAAAGTGGTCGGCCATGTTGCTACAGGTTCCCATGGTGGAGTTGAAGCTTTGTGGAGCTTTGTGCAATGTTCTGAGGTCAAATGAAAAACAGAGGCAAATTGGGGCATCGCGTTGGATTTCCAAACGAGGCGACCGAGCATGCATGCACTCTTCTCCCTCTGAGGACATCTCTTTACTGCTTTACTAGGCTGATTTGATTAGCTAGTTAGGCTTTGGTTTTGTACTTAAGTAGTTAATGCATTTAGCTGCTTATTTGTGTTGTAATAACTAGTTAGTTAACTTGTTAGTTAATTAGCTTCGTTTTGTACTTAATTAGTTGGCTTGTTGGTTAATTAGTTTTGTGACGTAATAATTAGTTTAATTAGTTTAGATTAGCTAGTTAGCTTCTTATTCGGACCCTCCTGCGAGAAGGCATATTGTTGTAATAAGCGTGCGTGTGTGTGATGCATGTCTTTCAACCCCCATTTCTTTCTCCCTTTTACTTAACCGCTTACGATGGTTAGTTTCAGGGCATATTTCGATTAGTATCTTTATGCTTGCATGCGTGCATTCATTCATCTGTTTTGCATACACCGGCCTCGGCGCATCATACGAACTGCATTGTATTTCAATACATTTACTTGAATACGTGTTCAACAACATGTTATCAAGTTACATTTCACATGACATTCTAGATAGCCGAGCCTATCTTAGTTGTATTTTTGCATGTGTTGCATTAGCCATCTTAACATGAACTAGGATCGTGCATGATTTCTAACTAGTTCTCTGTTTTGGCTCGGTGTACACTGTGAGTGTTTTCGCTTTACCATATTGCATGAGGTGTGTATGTTGCCATGTTTAACATGCTTGCCATGAGGCTAACTACTTAAGTGTTTAACTGCCTGAATGCCTGTGGATGAAGGTTGGATTACTTGAATTGGAACAATTCATCAAAACCCCGACTTAGCTTACTTGCGAGTAGCAAACTTCAAACCATTTTCAAACAAACGAATATGCAATGTTTTGTTCCCACTTAGGCGATCTAGTCTATACTTGTATGCTGTGCGCATCACATAGAAATTCTAGGCTAATATTCGGAATAAGAACATATGTGTTTTCAAAAATAACATATCATGTTAGTAAAGGCCGATCTTTGATGGGGCGAGCGGGGGTGCTCATTGCATGACCTTCCCCTCTCATACCCAAGTTCCCGAGCCGAGGTAACTTTGGTGATGACGGACACGTAGCCTTAGGCACGAGTCAGGGTTTCTTAAATTTTTCAAAAATAAAATATTTAGGTAACAACTCTGTATCTAGCAAAGCAATCCATGTTTGGCACTTCTTTAGTAAAATCAGTTTTCCAAAACGATTTGCCTGATCTGGAATCTTTGTTGATTTATCGGTCTCACATTGTACTTTGTGAGAATAGATTCAGAACCGTGACACAAGTCCGAACTGTAGTAGCTAAGAACGAACGAATTCGCGCCCTCACGTGTGGAGCCGGGAGTTCTCAGGCGGTCTACAGAGCCCATTCTATGTGATTAACACAAGATCTTCATCTTTAATTATAGCAGATACGAGTGCCAACTGATTTGATAATTCCTTGATGTGATTCAAATAATCCTCCATGGATTCACCTTTCTTGGACACATTATTCACCTTATTTTTGAGTTGATGAATATGTGACCGAGAAAGAATGGTGAATCTTTTAATCAAAGCAGTCCAGATCTCATAACAATGTCGAAACTATATTACAGTTGAATAGATAAGAGAAAATAGAGTTGTCATCACACAACCGAGCAAATGTGCATTTATTAGATCCCACTGGACTTGTGCTAGATTAAAAACTTCAGATCCAGAAGGGTCCTTGATCGTTGCTAGTGGACATGGAATTGTTCCATCAATGTATCCAAGCAAACCAGTAGCCCTTAAGATATTTTGGATTTGGTTCTTCCAAATTGGAAAATTTGAAACATCAAGCTTCACTGTCACAAACGAGGACAGATTGGAGATGAGAAGTGTTAGGTTTGGAGGAATTACAGTTGAAGAAGATGAAGAAACGAAGACTGAAGGATCAGCCATTGAAGCCAAGAATCGATGCTCATTTGAGCTTATGTGTGCTTCTGATACCATGTGGAAAATGATAAACTGATTCTCATTGAATGAATAGATGAGCAGAGCTCATAAATATACAAGCACAGGTGGTTACAACTAACTAGATATCTCTAACAAACTTACTAACTGACTAACTAGATATCTATAACCAAACTAGATATTTTTCTCCTCTATTCCCGTACATGCATCAGTTTGTTAGTGATGACTTAACAAGTTTGCATCTTTCATTTAAAATTTGGCATCAAAATGTAATTTTTTTTAATGTTTTCCATTTCAAATATGACCGAATAAGTAAAAATGATACAATTTCAAAAACTTTGGGAGTAAAATTGAAATTATTCAAAATTTGATGATGCAATTGAAAATCGAGGCAAAGTATAAGGGTAAAAATGAAAATTTTCTTTAAAGTATCTGAAAACTAGTGGACTGATTTAATATTTATAATTAGATAGGATGGGCAAGCACTACCTATTCATATGTTAGCTTATATTAAAGAGCCAAAATCGAATAATTCATTATTCTGTCTTGTTTAATTTGGAAAAATATCCAGTTGGTTCTTCAATCTGAAGGTGCCCAAAGGACTTAAAAATTAGAAAGAAAGGTATTACTACATCATAGAGGACAACTAGCTTCTAGTATGACTATAGTGGTCAATGGCCTGCTATGCAGTAATATGCTTTTTTTGCTTTTGTAATTCAGTGCCTTTTATCATATTATTATTGTTATTATTCACTCAATTTTTTTCCCCTGGTTTTCATTATGGTTATGATTTTCAGATAGACTTTTAGTTAGGACGGCATCATACTAGGAAACCAATATTTTATGATGGAAAATTGTATTTAGGCTCTTAACTCATTATATCACAACCACTATACTTCCAAATTGTCATAATAATTTAGGCTATTGTCTCATCGACAGGACTAGATTAGCTAGTTTTCATGCACAAATCCTTGTAACAACTAGTATCACTACAACAAATAAGAGTTTTACAGACCAAATTTTTTGGTCTCTAAAAGTGAAAATTTTGTTGCAAAAGACATTTACGGGCAAATTTCTATCGTCGTGAGGATAGTCGCTAAAAGGCCATCTCGAAAAGTAAAAAATAAGGCTTTTAGCGACAAAATTTTGAAATTGTCACTAATAAATAGAATTTGAGAGACAAAATAATTTGGTCTCGAAATGGTTTATTTTTTGAGACAAAAAATTTGGTCCCAAAATGATAATAATTTATCACTAATGTCCAATTTTCGTTGCTAAAAATATAATGACGACACTTTTGGCAACAAAAATATTTGGTCTCTAAAAAATAATTTTGTCCCTAAATTTTAATTTCTAAAACCTTAATTTTTTGTAGTGTATTAAAAGCACAACATAACCACTGTAATCTAATAACAAATGTTATAGTAGCCTTAAGCAGTAGCTAGCTATAATGGCAAAGACCAATGAATTCTTGAAAAAAGTGGATAGGCAAATCATAGTTTTGCAACGCAAAAGAAAATACATAGACATCACTCATTGCATACACTGGCACACCAACAATTAAGTCAAGAGAGAAATGGTAAGGAAGTCCTTATGCTACCATACCACACATCATTTTTTTCTTTTCTTTATTGATTTGAAGTTTTACGTAAAACAATAGGTTTGGTGACAATGAAACCATGTTCTATTGTTTTCAGTTTTATGTTTTAGTTTTTTGCTCTTGTCAAATTATGTCTAGGATTAGTGAGGCAAGTGTGAAAATTTGTAGTGGGCATACTTTAAAACTCACCTTTCTTCACCGTAGAATATTCATAGGGCATTAGTCCTCTTCAAGGGTAAAAATGCAAAATAGCTCATGAACCAATGTATAGATGTCACAGGCAACTTCCTCGTGGCAAATAGGACTTGTGGGGATAGATGGCATGTAATTAGCACACGTAGGTTGGGAGTTAGAGTTGAAAATGCCTTAAACTTAGTAGAAAAATGACGTTCGGGCCTTAAACTTAGTTACCGTAAGATTTAATTGAAAAAGGTATTTACTAGTGAGCAAGATATTTTAATTTGCTAGAAATGGATGCAGATGATTAGTAATATTCCATGAATATCCAATTAGAGGTGCGCGTAGTGCTATGCCTTTTGGCTGAAACAAGTGCATTTAGCACTGTTGAATGTAAATAAAACATTGGTTACTATCTTGTTTACCACGCGTAGTATTAATTACAGATAACTAATTTATGAGTCTTCAAACATATTTTGTCATTGCTCTTAATCTTAAATGTTATGAGTGATTACTATTATTCATATGCATTTTGAACATTAGGTTGCTTGAGTTTATTGTACTAAATCTACTGATATTTTATATGGCAATAAGTGCTACTACTTGTTTCCATGCATCTCCTATTTAAAAAAAAATAAATGCATTCCAAATGTCATCTTTTCAGTCAACACTTTAACCATGTCTAAGAGTATAATGGAAACAGCATTGAAGAAGATGAACAGTTTAATTCACTCACCATAGGGCATGTGGCCAATCGGCCACTGATTCTTGACATTTCTCCTTTTGTTGCAACAGAGCACAAACAGAGGCATGGCAATGTATTTGCAAGGAAATATGTGTGCAACTACCCTCCTTATCATATCTCAAGCTCAAAGGAGCGTAGTACTCGGCTCTCAAGCCACCAACCACGCATCTCAATGCATGATGGCCAAAGAGTCAAGCTTGCACAATGTTAGTGAATGCACACATAAGACTCTAAGTGTCGTCACCCTGTCATGCATGATCAAGGGTGACAACGACCAAGAAACGCAACACGATTCATCACTTTGAGTATGAAACGTGCCACATTTCTAGTGTTTGGATTAACGTCTGACCCAAACACATGCAATGCAACACACAAATGTTATCTTGGCATGTTTTACTTTGCTTGATTCTTGTTTACACATTTTCATTACCAAACCATTTCTTATTTGATTCAGTCCAATGTGCAAGTCCTCTAAGTAGAGGAGGTCAACCAAAAGAATGGCTTAGGACATAAGAGGGATTATGCCCTTTGACTAGGAGGAACCCTCAAAAGAGGGTTAAAGCCATTTGGGCACAAACCCTACTTCATGCTTAAACACAAGCTTAAGGCCAAAGAACCCTCAAATCAAATTGAAAAATGAAGAAATTGGGGAGGTTGCAGCTGCTTTAGTGCTGAGATGGCATGCTAAAAACCTTAAAGCATGCAAACAATACAAGCATAACATGTTGAGGGCCAAAAACATCAAAGCTAGTAAAGAGCATCACACAAGAGGCATGCAATACATAGCCTAAACAAACAAACCAGCTCTAGACAGAGCTCAATCATGCCAAAAAAATGGCCTAAACATGCTAAAATGGTAGCCCAAAAGTTTAGACAAACATGCATACAAATTGGCTTTCGAGCAAGGCACAAGGCACAATTCCCAAAAGCATTGAAAGAGTAGAACATGTGAGAGTGTGAATACACTATATACACTGAAATCATGTGAGAAATGAGGCTAAGGGATACAAACAACTCAAGCAAAGCATGCTAGAGACTTTGAAGCTCAAAGCTAGTCAAGGGCCTTCACTATGGCAATACAAAGCAATCCTCATATGACCTAAACTGCTTAAAATAGAATTCAAGCATGCTAAATCAGAGCCAAAAGAATGCTAGAATCAAGCTAACTCATGGTAGAATGATAGGTTAAATCATCACACATACTAGGCTAGCAAGTAAGATTACACTACAAGTGTAAGAAGCATGTAAGAGGTGACCAAACCAGCCCAAAACAGAGTTATGACATGGCAAATCAGTGGCAAAAACATGCTTAAACCAAGCTTCAAAAGGGTAAAAAAGCATGCTCACTTTGTAGGCCATCAACACATGTAAACAAGAGATGAAGAGGGGGGGGACCATCCCCTCCTATTTTGGACCTCAAAACCACCTTTCCACCATTGAAATTCCTCTGGAATTCAGTGGTTTAAAGGCCAAGAAAAGATTGTTTCAAAAGCTTTAAAGAATGGCACAAAGTTTAGCAAATAAGCAACGAAAGATGGTGGACCACCCCTAACTCCAACAATGACTCAAACAATCACTTTTAACACTTAAAAATAGAGGTTTTCGTAGTTGAATGCTAGGCCCAAAACAGCATGCAAAGGTGGCTAAGATGGTGTACAAAAATAAGCTTAAAAGGGGAATATGCTCACCTTTGAAGGACAGTAGGAAAACAGCAACTTCTAAGCTAAAAACCAACCTTCAATAGCCCACACAAGACCCTCAATCACCTCAGCAACAAGGTAATGTTGTTTGACTAGGTGTTCTAGTGCAAATATGTGAAGAAAATACACTTTCAAGCACAATATATATATATATATAGAAAGAGAGAGAGAGAGGGAGAGAATTCTAGAGAGAGAAAGTAAGATTTTGTTCTTTCAAAATTCTGAACCCCTCTAAAGGGGGAGGGACCTCCCCTTATATAGAAAAAACAAGCCAAAGCTTCCTTGATAAGCTAGAAGCTTGTTTCCATCCCTCTATACATGTGTATGGAGGATGGCTTCATTGTTCAACAGCAGGCACAGCTGGCACATAAAATATCTAAAACAGCAGAAAAAAAGGTCCTCGGCCAAAACTTGTGGCCGACCGGCCATCAGCAAGGCCGACCGGCCACCACTGATGGCCGATGGAAACAAGGCCTAGCAGATGGGTTGTAGGGCTGGCCGGCAGGCCACCTTCTTCCCCCAGAAGCAAAGATACAAGTTCTTGGTGCACAACCAAGCACAAAACAGACAAGTCGAGAGGTTCGAAGGCAAGGCACTCCGCCAAGAACTTCAGGCGCTCTAAGCGAACACAAGCATGGATGATCATCGAGTGTTCAAACAATGACGTCTAAGTCTTGAGGACGGTCAAAATTTGCGTGTGTACACATAACCTCTAATATTTTTGCCCCAAACTAGCAAGTTCTGCAAGCATTTCCCATACTGATGGTGTAATTTTTTATTTTATTTTTTTAAGGTGGCTTTTGGTGTGGACTTATGGATATGCCATTTTTGTGTACGGAAGGCAATTTATACTTTTGTATAATTCAGCTATTTTGCCGTCCTATGCTTCTATGTGGACTAGTATTACTCATACAAATAACTTTTGGCATTAAACGGGTAAATTTTGTTGTTGTATATAAATTACTTTTTGTCGTGGTATGTAGATTACCTTTTGTCGTGGTAATTTGTACCAAGCCAAATAACCATTTGGCATGGTAGTGAATATATTTTTTGTGTAAGGAGGGCATGATTTTTGTATGATTCTCTAATTTGTATGAATTATTATTTTAGGTTGGAATATAGTTGGTTTGTATGGAATTTGACATTAAAAGTTATTCATTTTTGGATGGTTGGAAATGAAATGAATGCAGATTGTTGAATGATTGATAATGGCCCCGTTTGGTGTATCTATTAAAACAGATTATAGATTATAGCTTAACAGATTATAAATTATGACTTTAATTAGAAGCTGTTAATCTATTTGGTGTAACTGTTGGATTATAGATTTAAGTTGCTGAGTAGTATTTGTTAAATAAGCTGTGAAGTTAACTTTTTCAATTAACTTGTATTTTTTGTTATTCACTACTTGTCTACATTTCTCATTAAAAAAAAATAATAATAATCTATAGTCCATTTGGGTCTTTTTATATTTAAAAAATAAATAAAAATGAAAAAATCTAAGAGTATAACCATAAATTAACATGTCTACAACAGAAGCTGATAATCAGAAGTAAAGCGTGAGCAGCTTCTCATAATCAGTTTTTTTTTTTAGTTAAAATTGTTAGAATTAGAAATTGTTTGAAATAAGTTTAACCAAACAATCCAAAATAACTTTTCCAAAGCTAAAAGTTATAAGTTGGCTCAAAAAAGTCCAAATAAACACCCTCAATATATGTATTGTTTTTTTAATATACATACTACATATTGCATGTAATGCATACAGGTTGTGGACAAATTAGAATTTTGAAAAAAAAAAAAACATAAATCATGTTTTTGGCGACTAAACAATTAGCAGCTAAAACGGAACTACATATTTTTAGTGACTAAATAGTCAGTAGCTAATAAAAAATAAAATTAAATAAAAAATTGGCGACTAAAACTTTCGTACCAAAAAAAAATAAAAAATCAAGGATAAATTATACTTTGCACCTCTGCACTTTGCACCAAATCTTACTTTAGACCCTACACATAAAATTATAACAATCAACCCCTTGCACTTCTGGTTAAATCTCACTTTGGTCCCTACACATGAAATTGTGACAGTCAACTCCTACACTTTTAGTAAAATTTCACTTTTGCTCCCTACACAATTGTTAATGTCCCTTTTTGTTACTCAATTGTTTAAATCTTTAACAAAATTTAGTCATGTGATAAAAATGTAACTACGAAATGAGGGTAAGAAAAGAAAATCATCTACATTTTTCACCAATACACACTTTATCCCAAAATTTACATTAAAATATGACTGCATTAGGCTAAAATAAAACGCAGATTGTAAACAATTAAGAAAATAAACTAGGGTTTTGCATAAATTGGAATCACGAAACTCTATTTTTCATGGTAACACAGTCTTTTGTCTATTCATCTTTCTTTCTCTTTGATTTCTTTATTGTATTTTTTTTTTTAAAATTTCAAAAGCCTTTCGTCCTGATTTTTACACAAACATGTATATATATTGTATTATATAACTCCCATGTGCTTATCACGTAAGACAAAGTGTATTGGTAGGAAATATGGATGATTTTTCTCTTTTACTCTCATTTCGTAATCACATTTTGTCACATGACTGAATTTTATTAAAGATTTAAAAATAAAGTAACAGAAGAGAGACATTGACACTTGTGTATGGACCAAAGTGGGTAAAGAGTAAAAGTGCAGGTGGTTGACTGTCACGATTTCATGTGTAAGGACCAAAGTGAGATTTGATCAGAAGTGCAGGGGATTGACTATCACAATTTCATGTGTAGGGCCCAAAATAATATTTGGTGCAAAGTGCAATGGTACAAAGTGTAATTTATCCAAAAATCAGAGTTCAGGCGATTTAAACTTTAGTAGCTAAAACAATCAGACTTTAGACGACTAAAGTATTTAGTAGCTAAAAATAATAAGATGGAAAAAAACAAATTGGCGACTAAAACTTTAATAGCCAAAAAACAAAAATTAGACTTTAGGCAACTAAAACATAAAAAAAAAAAAGGATTTTAAAAATAAGACTTTAGGCGACTAAAATATTTAGTAGCTAAAAAAAATAAGATGAACAAAAAAAAAATTTAAAAAAATAAAAATTGGCTACTAAAACTTTAGTAGCCAAAAAATAAAAATTAGACTTTTGACGACTAAAACTTTAGTCATTATAAATAATTGAAGTTTTTGGCAACAACAAGTTTTAGTTGATGAAAATGCGATATTAATTTTATTTGAAAGCTTTTTGGTGACTAAAATATTAGTCGGCAATTTAAGATTTTCAGCGACTAAACTTTTTTTAGTCGCTGATTATCTTTTCCAACAATTATTCAACGACTAATCTAACGACCAAAAGTTTTAATCACTAAAAAGTTGCGACTACTAAAAATTTAATTTTGACGACTAAAAATTTAATCGCTGAAAATCTCATTTGTTATAGCGTCTCAAATCCTCCCTTGAAAGAATCTCATTCCATGAATCATTTTTTTATCCATTCTACGTATGAATGCCTTCCAATGGTACTACGTGCTTTTGGAAACACTACTAGGCATCCAAGAAAACAATACAAATTCAACTCAACTATTGTATATGATAAAGAATTAATGTGGATTATATATTGTTTTCCCATGTAAATTAATTAGTTCATCAATTAAACTTGTATTTCCAAGGAAGGCTCTCATCACTTATAATAATTGAAAAATAATTCACACAATTTTTTTTATTATTATTTTTATTTTATGTGTAAAATAAATTTAGAATTATGTGATCTAATATTCGGATTTGTGCCAATTTAACAATTTTTTTTTTTGTAAAGGGTTATTTACACAGAAAAATCCTAAATTATTAAAAAAATATCACTTTAACGCGTTAAATTATAAAATCGTAGAAATAAACCCTTAAATTATTAAGAAGTATCACTTTTCCCCCTAAATTGTAAAAATGTACAAATGGACCCTCATAAACTACTGTCATGTTCCATTTAAGCCCTTCCATTAAGGAATTCAATTTGTATGTATTTATAATTTAGGGGTCTATTTATACTCTTTTATAATTTAGAGGACAAAGTGATATTTTTCAATAATTTAGGAGGTCTATTTGTACGCTTTTATAATTTAAAATGTCAAAGTGATATTTCTCAGAAATTTAAGGAGTCTTTATGTAAATAACCCTTTTGTAAATTAATGATTTAAGTTTTGTCTACTCATTAACATAGTAAGATTCATTTCTAGCTAATTTGTTTAACAGGGTTGGATTTTGTTTGATCTCTTCTTCCATTTTCTCTACCTCTTCAACTGTCACAAGGTGATGATGATGATGATGATTTTTCCTCCATTCTCCATTGGTGTTTTCAATCTTGTGTGTTCTCTAGTTAAGTCCTCAAATCATGCAATTAAAAAGCAACAATACAAACTCACCTTTATCAATCTAAAATTTATCCAAAAAAAGAAATTAATAGTACAAATTCATTTTACTCATAAACCACACACTTTATCAATTTAATTTCCACCACACAACTTCATTCGAAATAAATTATGAATTCCTAAAAGTGGGATCATAGCATTTTTCATTAAAAAACATATGACTTGTGTACTTGGAGAGACAAGTCAATCATAGAGAAAACGCATGATTTGGAGAAAGTCCTAATCACATAGGGGTAATTTCTGAGGTTAAACCCTATAAGGAGTCAACCCCTTAAACGTCACCCTTAGGTGGTTGTTACATAACAAGGCCACTCAGTCATATAGTGGTAAGTCACAGACTCACACATAAGCAGGGATTCGAATACACACTCTTGGCATTGGGTACAGTTCGCCTAGGTTTAGAAGGTTCGTCCTACCAATTATATGTATTGTCGCTTAGACGACTGACTCGGGAAGAGTGGAACCTGAGACATGCTTAACTTTTTGTCCTTTGCCCTCAATTTGAAAATAGATAAAGAATATTTGTCAAAAATAAAAGTCTTATCACTGTAAAATAAAAATTTCATCAAAATACATTTTTATTATCAAAATTATCACTACTGTACACATCGTATTGATAATGACTTTATATAAAAATTATGAAAAAATAACCTTCTTGTTTGATTTAATTTTTAAGTGGGAGGGAGGTGGTGTTGGGATTAAAACTCTCAACCTTTGATAAACACCCTTCAATGCCCTACCACCTCTAGCTCATTGGAAGATGAAAGCAGAATACAGGTTCGTTTACTAAGATATGAAATAAATAAATAAAAAATTAAAAGAAAATGTTTCTTTTACGAAAAGCATGCAAAAAATAATATGAGAAGAAATCTTTTTTAATTTTTTGTATGAGTTAAATTTTTTTTAAATTGTTAATAATTTTTTAACTAAAGTAGCCACTTGCAAAACAGGGCCTCTGTGCCTTGAAAAATATAATAGTAGAAAATAAAATCTAGTGCATCCATATTTGTAGACACCCCATTTTTGACCGTCCTCAAGACTTGGACGTCACTGTTTGAACACACGGTGATCTTCCATGTTTGTGTTCGTTTGGAGTTCCCTGAGGTCTCGGCTCGCGCGCCTTGCCTCAGGATCCCCGAACTCGACCGTTTAGTGTTTGGTTTTGCACCAAACACTTGCATCTTCCCTTTGAGAGGCAGGGTGGGGCTTGTAGACCATCCCCACCCACCACCGGCAGTGGCTAGATGCCACCGGCTGGTTTTTGCTGCCACCGGCAATATAGTTTGCCGGCCGGCACTCTTTGTTGCCGGTCAGCACTATTTGTTGCCGACCGGCACTCTTTTTGGCCAAGATGGCATTTTTTGCCAGCCGATTGCTGTTCATCTGCTTTTGCAGATATTTTTAGACAGCTGTATTGCTTTTGCTCCCCTCCATACACGTGTATGGAGGGATCTCCCTCTTGCAAAGCTTGTCTTGTAAGCTTTACAAGAGGCATATAGAGAGAAGCTCTCTCCAAGGCAAAGAGAGAGCTCTTAGACATTTTTTGAGGAGCAAAATATAGAGAGAGCTCTGGTTTTTCTAGGGTTAGGGTTAGATATACACTTTCTATCTCTATCTCCCTCTCATTTTATTCACTAGGTGTTTTGTGCCTTACTATTGCACACAAACACCTAGTGTTTCACCTTCCTCTTGGAGCTGAGGTTCTAAAGAGTGTGTTTTGAAGTTTTGGTGTTGGATTCAAGCTCAAGGAGGCCATTGGAGCACCATTTGTAAAGGGGTCTTCAAGGGTGAGAAACTAGTCCCTTTTTCCCCCATTTTTGCATCGATTTTCTACTAGTCTTAGAGCTGTTTTTGTGATTATTGTATAACATAAAAAAGTTCTGTTTTTAAGCCCTGTTTGTTGTTTATTAAGAGTGTTTTGTTGTTTGAGGGTTGTTGACCACCCTTAGGCCTCAAAAGGCCTCATTTTGAGCCATTTTGTGCTAGCTCCGGGATTTTGGTGTTGAGATCTCTTCACCACTGAAATCAAGATGATGCTTTGAAGTCCCAAGAAGGAGAGGGCCACCCCCTCTCCTTGTTGTCCTTGAAAAGGGCATATTTTGGCCTCCTAAGGAAGCCTATGCTTGAGTGTGTGTTGAGCATGTTTGGTTTGTTTTTCATGCTTATATATCCATAATATAACATGATTTCAAGTTGGTTTTGGAACTCCATGCATGTTTAGCATAGTTGCCATGTAATGCCTTATTTATGCCTTAATGTGCCTTAGGTTGTTAGCCTTTGTTGGAGCATGTTTTAGGCTTGCATTTGTGAAGTTTATGTGCTTATTTTGCCATGTTTTAGCTCTGTCCATAGTCGTTTGGGTTGATCTTTGCATACATTATATAGCTCCTTTGTATTTGGGCTTGTTAGCCTTGAGTATGTGCATGAGTAGCATGGCATCTTTGCATTGTTTTGGTGATTTGAGATCATTCTACATGCCATTTCAGTCCCATTTCCATGCTTGTTTGATTTCCTTGCATGTCTCTTTAATGCTTTGAAAGCATGTGTTGCAATGCTCCATGTTTTGGCCATGGTGTATGCCTTTGTATTTGGGCCATTTAGATGCCATCTAAGTAGTCCTTTAGCTTTGTTTTAACATGCTAAACCTCTGATTTTGGTCCTTCTTTGCATGCCATGTTTGGTCATGTTAAGTGTAGTTCAATGCCTCATTGATTTGCTTTGAACACTTAGGCCATTTGGTGCATGCTTGGCTTGATTTGTTGCTTGGTTTGGCACCATGTATTAGCATGATTTTAGAGCTTATAATGCATGCTAATTGCTCTTGTTTATCCCTTTCAAGTGTGCTTGAATGTTGCTTGATTTGTGCCCAAGTGTAGGCCTTCCATCATGTGTATGTGTGCATGTGTTTTGGCTTCTTGTTTTGGTCATTATGGCCACTGTTTTAGGCCTTATTAGAGCTGCCTAATTCATGTATAAGTCCATCTTGCCATCCGTTTGCATTTCCATGTGTATGCTTGCATGATTGCATAAGTGCTTTGCCATGCCATGTTGCATCCTTAGCTTGCATGCTTAGGTTGCATTGCATCTTGCATGCATGCCTTGCTCCTTGAAATGATGATAGGAATTAGGCCAAATTTGTTTGATTGGTTTGCATGCATTTGAAATCAAAGTTGCATACTTGGTTCCTTGGGCCATCATGCATGGAAATGCGTGATTGGTGGTCCGAGAACCAAGGTACGTGTCCCTTTGAGTCATCACAATGATAAGAGACATGGTTGGTGCATACATGCCTTGAATTGTGCTGCCATGCCTTGTTTTGCCCTCTGTTGCTGTGAGTTGCAGGTCTAACAGACTTTCTTTGCCGACCGGCAGTGTAAGGTGCCGGCCGGCAACCTTTTCTCTGCCGACAGACTCAATTTTGTGCCGATGGACACATTCCAGTGCCGGTGATGATTCCACTCAGCCGGTGGTACTCCCCAGTGCCTAGGGATGCAATCCTGAGGTTTTGACAGCCTCCAGAGGAGCATAGGAGAGAAAACAGAGGCAGCTTGCGCATGGTGGCGCGCTTCCTGAGGCGTTTTCCCGCTTTATTTAATTTATTCAATTTGTTAATTAAATTAGTTAATTTGTAATATTAATTAGCTGGTGTAGTTAATTAATTTGTAATATTTATTCGGTCCCTCCGAGCGAGGGCAAATCTGTAATAAGTGTATGTGGGTGGTGTGTATGTCTTCCAACCCCACGTCTTTCTTCCCTTTTACTTACCTGCTTTAATGGTTAGTATTAGGACACGTTTAATTTAGCATACCTTATGCTATGCATGTGTGCATCCATGCATTTGTATTGCATGCATTAGGCTCGGTACATCATGCTAATTGCATCAACGCTTCAATTCCAAACTGAATATGTGATAATTGTGCATTTTCACATGACATGTTTAGGATAGCCGAGCCTATTCTAGTAACATTTTGTATGCGATGATTAGGCACTTAACATGGACTTGGATCATGCATGTTTGCTAACAAGTTCTTTGTTTTGGCACGGAGTACTATGTAAGTATTTCTGCTTTAGCATATCACATGAGTGTGAATATTGCCATGACAGCATGCTTAACATGTGGCTAAATGCTTATGTGTTAAATTGTTTTGAATACCTGTGGGTGAAGGTTGGATTGTTTGAGTTGGAAGAACTCATTGAAATCCGTGTTTTTTTAGCCTACTTGCGAGTAGCAAATTCCAAAGCATTTTCAAACCGAATGGATATGCAATGTTTATTTCCAAATTAGGCAATCTAGTCTATACTTGTTTGCTGCGCGCATAACATAGTAATTCTAGGTTAATAATTGGTTTTAGAATATGTAAAGTTTTCAAAAAAGGATATCACGGTTAGTAGAGGCCGGTCTTCGGACCGGGCGAAAGGGGGTGCTCATAGTTGACCTTCCCCGATCATACCCAAGCTCCCGAGCCGAGACAACTCCGGTGATGACGGACATGTGGCCTTCGGCACCGAGTCAGGGTTTCCTAAATTCCCCCATTTTAAAATATTTAGGTGGCGACTCTGTATCTGGCAAAGCAGTCCATGTTTGGCACTACTTTTTTCAAAAATCTGTTTCTCAAAACGATTTGCCAGATTTGGACTCTTTGGTTCAGATTAAGAACCGCGACAACAAAAATCGCGAGTCCGAACTGTAGTAGCATCGAGGCCCACGCGGGCGCCGTCTACAGTTTCTGGCGACTCTGCTGGGGATTTTTAGAGAGCTTGACTCGAACTCATGATATCCTGTTTTGATTTCATTTATGTGTTTCTTTGCATTGCATGTGCATTGGTGCGCCTAGGAACATAGTGTTTGCCATCTGCCATTCCTGAACGGTTTGCCGGAGGCTTGTCTTGTCAAGGCATGTCCATAAGGCTGATCGGCTATGGGCTCTGACAGCATGGGAACACAAACCCCGGTTTACCGGGGCACCCTTTTTGACCATTCGACCTAGTGCATATTCGGAATCCATAGTGACCATTCCAAGTTAGGACAGGTTGCTTACCCGATGCTAAGTTGTTTGAAAACCGCTGTGTGCGTAGTGAAACCCTAGCTCCTGACAAAATAGGACAGGGAAACCTTACCCCAACATAGGGGTGATTGAGCTCTCTTTACTTTCTATGTGCTTTTAGAGTGTATCTCTACAGGAATGCATATACCAGTTTGCGAGTTTGTGTATTGGGCCCGAAGGCGCCAGAATCGGTGATGTTGAGAATCAGTTATCAGGAATCAGTTATCCGCGGGTATCAGATTCAGTATTTTGGGAACAGAAATCTGGGAACAGTGATCAGCAGTAGGGTACAGTTGTTTGGCTACACCCGTGTTTGATCAGTTTGGGCTGAAATGCTGTCTGTTTTTCTTTCAGTTCAGAGAGTTGCAGAGTTGATACAGAACAGCTAGTGTCTCCCCTTTGCTGAGGCAAGATTTATGGCGACACAAACTTCAGAAGAAATTGTGGTTATGACGGCTGCATTGGAGCAGGGGACCGCTCCGCAGAGTGAGGCCAACATCAGTATGTCATACCCACCCAGGTCGCCCGTTGTGCACCCAGTTTGGGCTCTCCAGTTATACCAGGCTCGTGAGCCCACCACCTTTGAATTGATGGGAATGATAGGCGATCTCCAAAGGTCTGTGGCAGACCTCGCCTATGGAATGTCGGCTTCACCGCCAGCGGCGCCGTATGCCGGGAATTTTGTACCACAGGAGCCCCCGCTACTGGGGCGGATTGTGATAGAGCTCAGCCAGCCAGAGGTGGCTTCCGACTATAGCCACGACACGCCAGTATCAACCCCGACCCTTGATCAGGCTGAGGCCAAAGGAAAAGACAAGGCAAAGGTAGACGCCGACCCTATTGAACAACTGCTGTGGGCAGTCGAGGCTTTGAAGGCCAGAGGGATGAACAAACAACAAACGTCTGCAATGGTGACCAAAGCTGTGGATGATGCTTTCCCCACTCCGATCAAAGGCAGTTCAAGCCAGACAGAAAACCGGAATGGGCCCCGTCATGCCCAGACAGTTCCTGTAGTTCCCAACCCTGCACCGGGGAAGGTTCAAAAAGCCAAGGCAGCGCCAGCTGATCCTTTCGCCAGCGCATCTGGCAAGAATCCTCAAACTACAAAGTACCTGCCCCGAGGGCGCAGGGTCTTTCACGACCTCCACATGCCTTTGTCTAGGGCATTGTTAATATTGGCAAAGAACGGGCATCTTAAGCCTTTGGAGCCCCGGCCACTCCCAAAGAATCTCCCCGCCACTCATGATGCTACTTTGTACTGCGCGTACCATCAACAGTCCGGTCACAGCACCGATGGATGTTCCCGCCTTCGTCATGAAGTGCAGGATTTGATTGATAACAAGGTTATCCTACCGCCCACCTCAGGCAAGCCCGTCACCACTCAGTTGTTGGATTTCGAGGGCTCAGATACTGCGAGTATGTAAAGTGAACCGCCTGCGGGCAACATTTGGTGTGTTTTTGAAGCGTCTGGCACGCATTTTTGAGCATCGGTGAGACCGAGTTTTGTAAATCCTGGCTTGGATGTCGAGTGAGTCTTTTGTTTTTGAGTCTGTCTTTTTGTCTTGAGTCAGTCTTTTTTGCTTAAGGGTCTGTCTGATTGTATCGAGTCAGTCCCCGTTGTATATAATACCTGGTGATTCTGGGGTTGTTGTCCCGAACACCGTTTTGTTTTGTAATTATCTGTTTTTGTTTTGAGTCTGTTTCTGCCGAGGGGCCAGTTGCACCAACAGAACCGATTGAAACAGCTGTTGCTATCTCAACTTCATGCTTGCTTTCAGCATAAGGACCAGAGAATTTGATCGGGCTGACAGTACATCTCGCCTGCTCTCCTGTGCGCCAAACTCATTGCATTAACCTAAGTTTTTCAAAAAACAAACCTTTTTGAACACTGCGGTGATGAAAACGAAGAGGAAGGAATTCCTCGGGTTTTGTAAAATTTTGATCATTTTGAGAGAAAGAGAGGCGTGCTAAGCCTTTTTATGAATAAAGCCATGCTTGTCGGCGTGAGTACTGAGAAGGACCCTGGCCTGATCCAGATTGGTTCCACACTGTCTTCGGCGCGAGCGATTTGTCGCTTTCTTAAAAACTTTCAAAAGCAAATGTTTTACGCAGCCCTGCGAAGACCTGTGTGGAATCGCTCTTGAGATTGCGCAGCCTAGGATCGCTCTCAGCCTCAAGATTCAACCTATTTGTTTTCCGAGTTTGAACCCGTTCAGAATGTTCAGAAAGTTCAACGGACAAACGCCATGGAGGCCCGTGTGGCCAGTTTCGAAACAGCCCTCGAGCAGGAGGCACCAAAGCCGAATCAGAAGGAGTAGATCTCGTCGGAAGAAGCCCGTAGAGCAACCGGGATGGATTCTTCTGCAAATCAATGCAACAGCCGTTCTCCTAG
The DNA here is from genome assembly GCF_055761805.1 of Camellia sinensis. NCBI lineage: Eukaryota > Viridiplantae > Streptophyta > Magnoliopsida > Ericales > Theaceae > Camellia > Camellia sinensis. The sequence continues at coordinate 87,556,183 of NC_138974.1, forward strand.
ACACAGAGGGGCTTCAATTCCAAAAAACCATTTGGCATGGACTTGCTACACTTTTACCCTTTGAGAGGCTCGCTGGGCCGAAAACCCGGAAGGGCGGCCCAGGCAAAAGTTAGAGCAAGAGAAAAATACAAAAAGAAAGATTGAAAAAGAAAAAAAAGAAAAAAAAAGCAAGAAAAGAAAAAAAAAGAAAAGAAAAAGAAACGAACAAAAGAAAATGAAAAGAAGCTCGCAAGGTCGAAAACCCGCATTGGGCGCCTTGGCAAAAGTGAGAGCCAAACAAAGTGAAGGTTAAAATACCCGAGTGGACCTTACCCGGAACTACGTAAGGCTTGATTCCCATGTTTGGGATACGTAGGCAACTTCATCATGAAGTCCAGCCCCCAACGCTTTCATAGCGTCTCAGTCCATGCAATGGTTTCGATTTCATCCCCAAAGTCCAGTGGCCGACACCCTTCAAGGTGATTGTGTCCATATATGTGTTGTGACCGTCTTCGTCATCGCTGTGTCCAAGAGCTCGACCACCGCCAATGAAGACTGTCCGCGGATTGCTGCGGCACCATCCCAAACAAGGGGCAACTTTCCGTTGCCACAAGCCGTCGTGAGACGCCATTCAGACTAGGGGCAACTTTCCGTTGCCTCACACCCCCCTTCAAACCAGGGGCAATTTTCCATTGCCTCCGATCCGAGGTTGCGCGTCTCGAAGAGTAAGTTCCATGCTCGTTGAGCATCAGCTGTTTGAAAAATAGTTTTTGAAAATTTTTACTGAGGTTGACTATTTTCTCGAAAACTATTTCATTTTCCAAAATCGGACCATTGTCTTGGACCCAAAAAGGAAAATTTTCAGTGCTTGCTGCCTGACTTGCACGGTTTTCAAGTCAAAAATCGAACAAGTACGTTAATCCGACTCTCGTTTTGATCAAAACTGTTTTAGTAGAAAGCAAAAACGAAAAAATGGTTAAAATGATGAACTAGGGGCACAGTTGAGCCAGGCGTTCCGTCTTTCCCCCGTCATCGACGTACTTGCCAGAAGAGCACTCTGCCCGCCAGAAGAAATAGCCGTGAGCTAACGGTATTGAGTATGAACCCACACCTTGCTATTTATCCATCAATCACCCCGGGGAGGGATGAAAAATGAGAGAATGAAGAATAGAGAGGTGTAAGTTGAGAGAAAAGTGAGGAAAAGGGTTTTTGAGAGAAAATCCGAGCTCGAGAGCCGAGTGATGTGAGAATCACAAATCAGACAGGGTGGGAAACAATACCCAAATTGAACTGGCTCCTCGTGGTCCGAGGTCTCCCATCTTCGCTAACGCGTCTGTATGTCGTGTCTTTGGTTTTGTTTACCTCAACCTTTGTTTTAGGTCTTTTCCGAGCGTGTCTCGTTGTGTTAGGTCGTGTACCTCTTTGTTTGAGTCCTCCCCGCTGTGTTCGGTTGTTCGGCTCGATATCCCGGTTTGAAAAACCCTCATTCGATTTCAAAAATCGCTTATGCTCAGAATGCTGTGCCATTCTCTACATTTGAACGCATTTCGACTCCAACCGGTTCCATCTTTGAGGTCCGTCCTGTCAGATTGGGCTGTTTGTTTGAGAATTTGCCGTGTGCAGAATGAATCGAATGCTGTGTTATGGGCTGTGTGCAGATTAATCCCCAGTAAAGCAAGGGCTGTGTGTCCAAGAATCAGGCAGTGGGTTGCTTGGGTTATTTTGCTGTTGGCTGTTTAGTTATCTGATTATTACAGTGCAAGCGTTTAATTTTCAGACAACCAATCAATTCCATTTACATTGAGGTGTAACATGATGAGATGCGATGCAATGCATGAAATGTGTCAATGTAAACACTTTTTTAGATAAAAAGTCCGTTTCATTTCATTATCTTTTCAAATGTACAAGTTTTGGAAACAAAATCTGCCTGCGACAGTACAAGGTAATCTATCTACCAACCAAAAAGAAAAGTACAAAAAAGAAAGAAAAGATAGCAAAAATCTGCATCTATGTCAAGCACTCCAAGGGCCGTCAGTCCGTCCTAGTCCTCTTCCTGGACGAGGGTCCAGGAGCGTCATCAGCGTCGTCATCAGAGCCCGAACTAGAACCGTCTCCGGTCTTCTCCTCCGATGACTCTCCCTCCGCCTCTGACTTCTCGTCGTCGTCATCGTCCGGGACTGGAGCTCGCGAGCTGCTCCCGACGTGAGTACGCCCTCCCCTGGTACAGGGAAATATCCGGCCCTCCTCATCTCTCCCCCAGACAGAGACAGAAGGTCTAGCTGGAGCACCTCCCGCCATGGGAATCTGGAAAGGAGGCTGAAAAGTTCACGAAAAGGGACATGCATCAGTATGCCGTGAGCAGTTTATCAGTGCAGAATGCAGTGTGTAAATACAATGTATGAATGCCGTGAGCAGTTTATCAGTGCAGAATGCAGTGTGTGAGTACAGTGTATGAATGCCGTGAGCAGTTTATCAGTACAGAGTATGGTGCAGAATGCAGTGTATGCAGTGTTCAGATACTGTGAGATCAGTGTATCAGGTGGTGTGCCGTGCATCAGATTATGTAAAGCAGTGTATGAATGGTTTCAGGCCAGTGTCAGAAGGACATACCGGTATGTTGTAGACGGCTAGGAGGTCAAATGTCCGCTGGAGCATCCCCATCATCGAGGCATTCATCGCCAACGACTGACGGGTGTACTCAGAAGAAGCCTGCAAAGGTATCAGATGCATTAGTATTCTGTGGAATATCAAGTAAACTGAAATGAATAACTGTACAAAATGCAGTAGAACATACCGGCGGCAAGTCGGGGATGTCAATGAACTCGTGACCAGCCGGTGGAGGGGCGAAGGGGATCTGATAGGTCGACCCACCCTGCCCCTGGAAAGTCAGTATAGCAGGCAGGGTAGGCCAGCCAGCCCCTCGTCCTCCCCGCACTCCGCCCCTACCACGGACTCGGGCCCTCCTCGAAGATCCAGCCCCTGCTCCTGCTCCGGCCCCAGCCGCCGATGCCACAGGCCTGGCCCCCTCTGCTCGACGGCCGCTCAAAGGTCGCATCAGGTACGTCCGCACGTACTCCTGATAGTCGCCGGTGCCTCGGAAGCCGACCTCCTCCCAGCCGATGGAGTAATCATCCAGCTGCTCAGGGGTCAGCCCCTCGGTCTCCCTCATCTCTGCAGGAGGGTGAACCGGGACTATCTGCTCAGGTAACCCGCGGGTCTGGCGTAGAAAACGCTCCCCAGGTACCAAGCCCGACAGACCGGGCCCTCTAGCAAGATCCGGAAACGCGAGGTCTCCTCAGCACCAGGGAACCGACCCCGCATCGCCGACGGCAAGGAAGCCCATGGCCGCCATGTGATCTGAAAATGACAAACAGTTTGTTATCTACTGTTATTGAAATATGCAATGGGAAAGCGAAGCTAAATGAACTGAGAATAAAACATACCTCGGCCGGGGTGATGGTGTCAAAATATCGGCGGAAGAAGCCGAACGTCTCCCGTGGTCGCCGGGTGCATCTCCCGTCGAAGCGACTCGAGAACGGGACAGCTGGAGGAGGCTCCGCAACTGGCACAGGTGCAAGCCTAGGAAAGTAGGCGTAAACCCACAACTGCAAAATAGATGTCAGTATGACCATCAGATAAAGCAGAATACAGAATAAAGCAGAAATGGCAGAGCCGTGTTTTGTGCAGTGTATTGTGTGCAGTGTACAGTGTGAACAGTGTACAGTCAGTGTAAAGCAGAATGTATGTGTGTGCCGTGTGTACAGTATACAGCAAGTATAAAGCAGACCACAGTGTGTGCAGTGTACTGAGTACAAAAAGTACGAGACAGAAGTGAAAAAGCGGAGAAGAAATGTACCTCCCAAGCCCGCCAGTAACCTCCAAGCAGCTGGCCGCTGCCACGAGAAGCCGAGCTCATGTATCCGTACAGAGTGGCCAGAGCAGCGCCGCCCCAGTCATAGTGCAGAATGTCCCGGACGTCCACCAGTGCGCTGAGAAGGCAGAGAGGCACGGTGTTCGCCCGGTCGGCGAAGATGGTAGTCCCGAACAAGAACATGAGGAAGCCGCGAGCATACCTCTCCTCGTCCTCTGGGGTCATCTGCACCTCCTCCAAAACAGGCTGAACCCTAAACTGTGTCTCGAACCAGGAGTACCGCACGAAGCCTGGACGAGCTAGTGGTGGGGCCTCCCCCAGTAAATGGACCTGAGCGGCGGTCCACTCATCCATGTCGGTGTCGAAAGGGATCGGATCCCCCCCTACCCCGATGCTTGTGAGCATCGAGAAGTCATAAGGGGTCATCGTCATGTCCCCTGCAGCAGAAAAATGAAAAGAATCGGTGGTGTCCCACCACCTCTCCGCCAAAGCAGCAAGGAGAGGCCTGCATGTGGACAACCTAGAGAGCCCTCGGCAGAAGGTGCCGAAGCCCGCTCGGTCCACGATGCGCTGGACCGCATCAGGGAGCTCATCATACCACTCCCGCGCACCAGTATTCCCATACCCGCGAATGGTATGGGAACCCTCCTGCAAACGGAAAATGACAATTGCAAGACAACATTCAAAATGCAGTTTTGAAAAGACAGATATGGCATGTATGCAAGTTTGTCAGATTCAGGCAGATACCGGGTGCCGGTGTGCTTGCAGTAAAATACGTGTGCTGTGTCAGCGTGTTTGAGTGTTTCAGAACAGATGTAGCACATGTGCAAATCTAACAGATTCAGACAAATACTGGGTACCAGTGTGTGTGAAGTAGAATACAGTGAGTACAGTGTGTTTGAGTGATTCAGGGCTAGTGCAGTGTGTGTGCATGTGTCAGTCTCAAGCAGATATCAGTTGTATGTATGTTTACAGTCAACTACGGTCTACGGCATATCAGATTTCAGCAGTTAGAGAATACAACTAACTATGGCAGTTTTGTATCCTACATTGCAGAAAGTAAAGCAGAAGATGAAAAGTTACCTCGGAAGTGCTGAAAGACAGATGGGAGGTAGGCTCGCGTAGTAGTAGCTCAGGCGCCGCGTACCTCTCAAAGCTCCGGAACTGACGTAGGCCGTTTGGGGGCAGAACGTGGATCGCCGGCCGGTAGGTCGCCGGGTCGAACGGGCGCTCGCTCAGTGGTAAGAGCTCGACCCCGGGATCCATCTCGTGGTCCGGGGGAGTCCCGCCACGTGGAATGTCGTCCGCCATGAAGAGAGTAGTGTGAAAATGGCCCGGAAAAGGAAAACCGAACCGGAATGCGAAGAGTCAACTGAAAAGTCAACTCCTGAGAAGGTCGGAAATGGCCAGGAAGGCCGGAATGTGAAAGGACACGAAAATGAAGAGGAAAGTGAGGGGAACGAACCCCGAAAAGGCGAGAACGCCAAACGAGGCACCGAAACGAAAATGTGATCGGTCGAAAACGTCCGAAACACAAAGAAGAACGCGAATCCGACGACGAAACGGGCATAGAGCACGAAGAAATGGACGAAAAAGGAGAGGGAAAAGCTCTAGAGAGAGAGAGCAAAGGATTTCGGCGTGAGAAGAATGAGAAAATAGGGCTTGAAGCCCTATTTTATAACACCCGAGGTGAAAAGACAAAACTGCCCCGCACCAGCAACTGTTTGCCGGTCGGCAATGTTTTGTGCCGGCCGGCACTTTTTTGTGCCGATGGAATTGTTTTTGTGCCGATGGCCAGCCGGTGGCCTCATCTTTCGGCCGGTGGGGTTCCCACAGCCTTGTTTAGGCCATTTGAGTTGTTTTTGGTCTTCATAGCTGAAGAAAGTGCAAGAAAGTGCATCTCCGACATTCAACCGGCCTCCGTTTTGACTTCGGGCCGTGTCTCCAGTGCGTGGCACTCTAATTCGTGCAAGGTGTATCCTTTTTGTATCCTTTTTGAATTCAAAAGTTGCCCCATGTGTGTTGCACAAGTTCATCACACTACTTCGGTGCATTACATCGCGCTGTCATGCGCCACACGTTTGCATTGTTGTGCATGTGTTACATGCGTTGCAACACGCACCCCTTTGCATTGTCGTGCACATTTCTCATGCATCATCATTGCATTTCCATTCCACGCATTGTCATGCATTCCGGAATACGTGCGTTGTTGCGCATTTAAGCCCGTTTACATTCCGTGTGGCGTGCGTGTCACACTGGTCATCGCACTGTTTTGTGCATTTCAAACCATCGCACTATTTTGTGCATTTCAAACTTCGCGCTGTTCTGCGCATCGCACTATTTTGTGCATTTCAAACCGTCGCACGGTCTTGTGCATTTCAAAATCGTCGCACTGTTTTGTGCATTTCAAATCATCGCACTGTTTTGTGCATTTCAAATCGTCGCACTGTTTTGTGCATTGCATTCCGTTGCGCGGTTTTGCGCATCTCATTACATTACCTGCGTAGACCGCATGTTTGTAATCATCTCTCTACTTGCGTGGACCGCATGTCTTGATTGCGTAGACCGCATGTTAATTCTTTACTTGCGTAGACCGCATGTCAATTCTTTATTTGCGTAGACCGCATGTTAATTCTTTACTTGCGTAGACCGCATGTCAATTCTTTACTTGCGTAGACCGCATGTTAATTCTTTATTTGCGTAGACCGCATCTCAATTCTTTATTTGCGTAGACCGCATGTTCATTTCATTACTTGCGTAGACCGCATGATAATTCTTTACTTGCGTAGACCGCATGTTAATTCTTTATTTGCGTAGACCACATGTTCATTTCATTACTTGCGTAGACCGCATGATAATTCTTTACTTGCATAGACCGCATGTTAATTCTTTATTTGCGTAGACCGCATCTCAATTCTTTATTTGCGTAGACCGCATCTCAATTCCATTATTTGCGTAGACCGCATATTCAAATCCCCTTACCTGCGTAGACCGCATGTTAATTCTTTATTTGCGTAGACCGCATCTCAATTCTTTATTTGCGTAGACCGCATCTCAATTCCATTATTTTCGTAGACCGCATGTTCATTCCTTACCTGCGTAGACCGCATGTTTGTAATCATTTCATTACCTGCGTAGACCGCATGTTTAATTTCAATACCTGCGTAGACCGCATGTTTTGACTTGCGTAGACCGCATGTTTTACCTGCGTAGACCGCATGTTCAATTTCATTACTTGCGTAGACCGCATGTTTTACCTGCGTAGACTGCATGTTCAATTTCATTACTTGTGTAGATCGCATGTCTTGATTTGCGTAGACCGCATGCTTAGTTTCATTACCTGCGTAGACCGCATGTTTTGATTGCGTAGACCGCATGTCTTGATTTGCGTAGACCGCATGCTTATTCAAATCCCATTACCTGCGTAGACCGCATGTTTTGATTGCGTAGACCGCATGTTTAAATTTTCCATTACCTGCGTAGACCGCATGTTTTGATTGCGTAGACCGCATGTTTAATTTCAATACTTGCGTAGACCGCATGTCTTGATTGCGTAGACCGCATGTTTAATTTCACTACTTGCGTAGACCGCATGTTTAGTTTCAATACTTGCGTAGACCGCATGTTTTGATTGCGTAGACCGCATGTTAAATTTCATTACCTGCGTAGACCGCATGTTTTGATTGCGTAGACCGCATGTTCAATACAATACCTGCGTAGACCGCATGTTTTGATTGCGTAGACCGCATGTTTAATTTCAATACCTACGTAGACCGCATGTTTTGACTGCGTAGACCGCATGCTTATTCGAATCTCATTACCTGCGTAAACCGCATATTTTGATTGCGTAGACCGCATTATCAATTGCATTACCTGCGTAGACCGCATGTTTCAACTGCGTAGACCGCATGTTTGCTAAATATCATCACCTGCGTAGACCGCATGTTCATGATCAATTTTGTTGACTGCGTAGACCGCATGCTTCGCTTACATGTTTGTATTTCCACAGCATTGTTATGCTCCCCGCTTGCTTTGCGCTGTCACGCATTTCGAGTACGCCGCATTTGCATTGTCATGCATGTTGCTAACCATATTGTACCTGTTAAGTTTGTTTTCTTTTCAGGCACGATATTGTATGTACGGTTCATTTGCAGCTGGTGCAATCGGACGAGCCGCACAGGTATGGTATCTCCCGAGTGAGACGTATTGAGAATTCCATAATTCTCTTACATCCTTTCTGCATTGTAGTGTAGTTTGGTATGCTAGCTTAAAACTGTCGCATGTTTGCTTCGTTACAGCTTTCTTTGCATGATCATAAGTTATGCTCGGCTCTGTGCATTGTCTTGCATTTTGCCCCTGCCTCCGGGCGCATACCTTATTTGTCTTGTATGTTTGTCTGAGTCTTCGGCCTTGTCAAAAATGGGTCGTCTCTGGGCTTTGACATTCACTCCCGTCATTGTTATGACTTTCGAGTTCTGTCAAAGAGGGGCAACTGTAGACACCCCATTTTTGACCGTCCTCAAGACTTGGACGTCACTGTTTGAACACACGGTGATCTTCCATGTTTGTGTTCGTTTGGAGTTCCCGGAGGTCTCGGCTCGCGCGCCTTGCCTCAGGATCCCCGAACTCGACCGTTTAGTGTTTGGTTTTGCACCAAACACTTGCATCTTGCCTTTGAGAGGCAGGGTGGGGCTTGTAGACCATCCCCACCCACCACCGGCAGTGGCTAGATGCCACTGGCTGGTTTTTGCTGCCACCGGCAATATAGTTTGCCGGCCGGCACTCTTTGTTGCCGGTCAGCACTATTTGTTGCCGACCGGCACTCTTTTTGGCCAAGATGGCATTTTTTTCCGGCCGATTGCTGTTCATCTGCTTTTGCAGATATTTTTAGACAGCTGTATTGCTTTTGCTCCCCTCCATACACGTGTATGGAGGGATCTCCCTCTTGCAAAGCTTGTCTTGTAAGCTTTACAAGAGGCATATAGAGAGAAGCTCTCTCCAAGGCAAAGAGAGAGCTCTTAGACATTTTTTGAGGAGAAAAATACAGAGAGAGCTCTGGTTTTTCTAGGGTTAGGGTTAGATATACACTTTCTATCTCTATCTCCCTCTCATTTTATTCACTAGGTGTTTTGTGCCTTACTGTTGCACACAAACACCTAGTGTTTCACCTTCCTCTTGGAGCTGAGGTTCTAAAGAGTGTGTTTTGAAGTTTTGGTGTTGGATTCAAGCTCAAGGAGGCCATTGGAGCACCATTTGTAAAGGGGTCTTCAAGGGTGAGAAACTAGTCCCTTTTTCTCCCATTTTTGCATCGATTTTCTACTAGTCTTAGAGCTGTTTTTGTGATTATTGTATAACATAAAAAAGTTCTGTTTTTAAGCCCTCTTTGTTGTTTATTAAGAGTGTTTTGTTGTTTGAGGGTTGTTGACCACCCTTAGGCCTCAAAAGGCCTCATTTTGAGCCATTTTGTGCTAGCTCCGGGATTTTGGTGTTGAGGTCTCTTCACCACTGAAATCTTGAGGGATTTCAGTGGTGAAGATGATGCTTTGAAGTCCCAAGAAGGAGAGGGCCACCCCCTCTCCTTGTTGTCCTTGAAAAGGGCATATTTTGGCCTCCTAAGGAAGCCTATGCTTGAGTGTGTGTTGAGCATGTTTGGTTTGTTTTTCATGCTTATATATCCATAATATAACATGATTTCAAGTTGGTTTTGGAACTCCATGCATGTTTAGCATAGTTGCCATGTAATGCCTTATTTATGCCTTAATGTGCCTTAGGTTGTTAGCCTTTGTTGGAGCATGTTTTAGGCTTGCATTTGTGAAGTTTATGTGCTTATTTTGCCATGTTTTAGCTCTGTCCATAGTCGTTTGGGTTGATCTTTGCATGCATTATATAGCTCCTTTGTATTTGGGCTTGTTAGCCTTGAGTATGTGCATGAGTAGCATGGCATCTTTGCATTGTTTTGGTGATTTGAGATCATTCTACATGCCATTTCAGTCCCATTTCCATGCTTGTTTGATTTCCTTGCATGTCTCTTTAATGCTTTGAAAGCATGTGTTGCAATGCTCCATGTTTTGGCCATGGTGTATGCCTTTGTATTTGGGCCATTTAGATGCCATCTAAGTAGTCCTTTAGCTTTGTTTTAACATGCTAAACCTCTGATTTTGGTCCTTCTTTGCATGCCATGTTTGGTCATGTTAAGTGTAGTTCAATGCCTCATTGATTTGCTTTGAACACTTAGGCCATTTGGTGCATGCTTGGCTTGATTTGTTGCTTGGTTTGGCACCATGTATTAGCATGATTTTAGAGCTTATAATGCATGCTAATTGCTCTTGTTTATCCCTTTCAAGTGTGCTTGAATGTTGCTTGATTTGTGCCCAAGTGTAGGCCTTCCATCATGTGTATGTGTGCATGTGTTTTGGCTTCTTGTTTTGGTCATTATGGCCACTGTTTTAGGCCTTATTAGAGCTGCCTAATTCATGTATAAGTCCATCTTGCCATCCGTTTGCATTGCCATGTGTATGCTTGCATGATTGCATAAGTGCTTTGCCATGCCATGTTGCATCCTTAGCTTGCATGCTTAGGTTGCATTGCATCTTGCATGCATGCCTTGTTCCTTGAAATGATGATAGGAATTAGGCCAAATTTGTTTGATTGGTTTGCATGCATTTGAAATCAAAGTTGCATACTTGGTTCCTTGGGCCATCATGCATGGAAATGCGTGATTGGTGGTCCGAGAACCAAGGTACGTGTCCCTTTGAGTCATCACAATGATAAGAGACATGGTTGGTGCATACATGCCTTGAATTGTGCTGCCATGCCTTGTTTTGCCCTCTGTTGCTGTGAGTTGCAGGTCCAGCAGACTTTCTTTGCCGACCGGCAGTGTAAGGTGCCGGCCGGCAACCTTTTCTCTACCGACAGACTCAATTTTGTGCCGATGGACACATTCCAGTGCCGGTGATGATTCCACTCAGCCGGTGGTACTCCCCAGTGCCTAGGGATGCAACCCTGAGGTTTTGACAGCCTCCAGAGGAGCATAGGAGAGAAAACAGAGGCAGCTTGCGCATGGTGGCGCGCTTCCCGAGGCGTTTTCCCGCTTTATTTAATTTATTCAATTTGTTAATTAAATTAGTTAATTTGTAATATTAATTAGCTGGTGTAGTTAATTAATTTGTAATATTTATTCGGTCCCTCCGAGCGAGGGCAAATCTGTAATAAGTGTGTGTGGGTGGTGTGTATGTCTTCCAACCCCACGTCTTTCTTCCCTTTTACTTACCTGCTTTAATGGTTAGTATTAGGACACGTTTAATTTAGCATACCTTATGCTATGCATGTGTGCATCCATGCATTTGTATTGCATGCATTAGGCTCGGTACATCATGCTAATTGCATCAACGCTTCAATTCCAAACTGAATATGTGATAATTGTGCATTTTCACATGACATGTTTAGGATAGCCGAGCCTATTCTAGTAACATTTTGTATGCGATGCATTAGGCACTTAACATGGACTTGGATCATGCATGTTTGCTAACAAGTTCTTTGTTTTGGCACGGAGTACTATGTAAGTATTTCCGCTTTAGCATATCACATGAGTGTGAATATTGCCATGACAGCATGCTTAACATGTGGCTAAATGCTTATGTGTTAAATTGTTTTGAATACCTGTGGGTGAAGGTTGGATTGTTTGAGTTGGAAGAACTCATTGAAATCCGTGTTTTTTTAGCCTACTTGCGAGTAGCAAATTCCAAAGCATTTTCAAACCGAACGGATATGCAATGTTTATTTCCAAATTAGGCAATCTAGTCTATACTTGTTTGCTGCGCGCATAACATAGTAATTCTAGGTTAATAATTGGTTTTAGAATACGTAAAGTTTTCAAAAAAGGATATCACGGTTAGTAGAGGCCGGTCTTCGGACCGGGCGAAAGGGGGTGCTCATAGCTGACCTTCCCCGATCGTACCCAAGCTCCCGAGCCGAGACAACTCCGGTGATGACGGACATGTGGCCTTCGGCACCGAGTCAGGGTTTCCTAAATTCCCCCATTTTAAAATATTTAGGTGGCGACTCTGTATCTGGCAAAGCAGTCCATGTTTGGCACTACTTTTTTCAAAAATCTGTTTCTCAAAACGATTTGCTAGATTTGGACTCTTTGGTTCAGATTAAGAACCGCGACAACAAAAATCGCGAGTCCGAACTGTAGTAGCATCGAGGCCCACGCGGGCGCCGTCTACAATATTACTATTGACATATGCATTCTAATTATTTAAGCCATATCCCAGACTGGAACACAATGATAATATTAGAGATTTATAGGCTGGTTATATGGCCTGGTCTGAATATCCAATAAATCTTAGAAGATGTTTGAGATGATATAAATAAATATATTTTGACTTTTTACAAAAAGATATGTAAAAAAATAGTGAGATAATGTAACTAAAAAAAGATATAAAGATAAATAAATATATATATACTTTTCAAAGGAATGCCAAATAATGCCTAAATTAATAGATTTACGTTTGATTATATTTTCACAACCCAATCCGTAACCTACAATTCTCATCTCAGACTGATTCTTATAATAAACTCATCGTTTTCCAACGATTTTTAATAATAAAAAACACAATTTTTAGGACTAATATGTCTATAAAAAGTCTTATTCAGGACTTATTAGTTAATAAATCTAACTAAAAGGACTGCCTGATAATTTTGCTTAATAAAATATATGAGCAGGGCTCCGAAGACGCCCAGATTTTCCGTACGCATCTAGGCCTCAGGCCGAAGAGAACCTGTATAATAATTTTTCCAGCCCAATAAAAGCCTCAGGCCCTAATTTAAGATCTTCAAACAAAGTTGAACAAAGCAGGAATGATATAACTTACCCATCAGCAAAAATCAATAAATTTAATATTTTGTATTACTATTATGGAGGATAAATTATGAGCCCAGGCCCAAACCCAATCATGCTAGTCCAAAACAAAAAGGAGTAAGTCTAAACCCGTCCCTTGAAGTCCACGGAATATAACTGGTAGCAATTTGGCATCCAATCAAAACTCAGGAGAAGGACAAGCAAATATAAAAGATAGTCTTTTAGAAGGCATATTTGTAAAATAAAAGAGACGTTGAATTGGGTATCATTCAACAATGATAAACATAAAACAAACAAGACTATAACATAGGCTGGGATAAGTAGAATGACAGTCGTTCGATCAAATTAATCCTACAGACGTAACGCTCGGCAAGCTAGCCACTAATGTCTAATATCATCCAAGTTGTCCATGCAACAAAGATCCAATTATCAAAGACAATGGCAACCTGGCAAGTTGCCTAGCCAAAACCAGGTGTGAGCAGAACCCTTCAATCAAAGCACAATCTAACCGATAAGATTTGAGTCAAAATAGTTATAAATGGGTAAGCAAGCAAAGCATAAGGGAACAAAAGAGAAAATCCAATTCCACTAAATCTTGATCAGCTTCTACTTTAGAAATATTTCATTTTTAAATATTTATGTGTAATGGCCAATTAGTGTACTAACTTAATCGTTGGAGGGTCTTTCCAGCCTACCCTAGTCGGGAGTAATCACTGACGTTTGGTTTCTCTTTACAAAGTGTAAAGGATTGAACGCATCATCACGCATTTCCTGTGGAGATAATCTCACCTTCCACAACTATAATTTTTTTTTTCATTTAAATAATGTGATTCATTCAAATTGGGGCCTAAATTAGATGAAATCTAATTCTCTTGATCTCAATTGTGTGCGCATCAAATTGACTATGTTTCTTTAATCCTTATTTAATTAGGTCTACCATTATGGACAAAGTTTTAAAAATTTGAAAAAAAAAAAAAAAATTAGTGCAAAATTCTTCTTCTACCCAAAAATCTTGTGATGATAGTATTAATCGCACACAAAAGATTGTGAACTAGGGTGTTGAAATTTTTTATTATTTAAAATTTAAAAATTTTAAATTAGTTTGTCCATTCTCTTATAATAATAAATAATAATTATATTTATAATATATTTTTCATAATATTTTTAATAAATCAAACACAAGAATAGACTATCCTGATCTAATAATCATTTCACTTCAATTCATTCCAATTAATCAAACATACATGATTGTGAAATACTGAAAAACCTCCATATATCAATTACTCAAATCTAGCTTTCCATAGATAGATAATCAAAGTCGTGTGAACAACGTTGTAAACTACAACTACCATATAGCTAGGGTCGTTTGTTCACTCGTGGTACACATGTAAACATGTATGATTCATTACATCAAATTAAAGTTTTAGAGGTAAAATTATTTTTTTATGGACAAAATATTTTTGTTGGCAAAAATTGTCATTATTATATTTTTAATAACAAAATTAGATATTTAATGATGATTTTTTTTGGAAGGGCCAAAATTTTTGTCTAAAAAAATAAATCTTTTTTAGACCAAACTATTTTATTAGTAACATTTTCAAAATTTTGTCACTAATTTTTTTTTAATTATTTTTGAAATGACTTTAATGATTATCCTTTAACAAAAAAGTTTCCTAAAACATCAATGTGTCTTATTATCCAAAGGTCACGTTTGTGTGGCAAATTATGTTAGATGAAATTATTAATAAAAGGATAGTTAGTGGAAAGATTGTTAACGTGGAGATTGTTAGTAAGGCGATTAAGTAAAATTATATTTATTTTGATGATCCTGAGAGTGATGATTAGCGATAAGATTATTAAATTATTTTTATATAAAATTAAAAAAAAAATATTTCTATACTAAAAAAAATTCTAAAACAAATATAATTTTTTTTTACAATAACAGATTGCACTTGGCGCTACAACATGTAAGAGTTTTAGAGACCAAATTTTCTGGTGTCTAAAAGTAAAATTTTTGTTATAAAAGACATTTAGTGACTAATTTCTATCGTCATAAGGATAATCACTAAAAGATCGTTTCGAAAAGTCAAAAATAAGGCTTTTAGCGCTTTTTTTTTTTAAATGTCACTAATAAATACACTTTTAGGGACAATAATTTGGTCTCAAAAAGATAGTAATTTATCACTAATGTCCAATTTTCGTTGCTAAAAATATAATAATGACATTTTTCGTAACAAAAATATTTAGTTCCTAAAATATAATTTTGTTTCTAAATTTTATTCTCCAAAACCTTAATTTTTTGTAGTGTTGGTAAAATAAAAATAAAAATAAAAATAATAAAACAACACTTAATTCCCTCATTATTTTTTTAATCCCATTCATTCTTCAACTTTATTAATCCGATTGTATAAGAGAATTGTCAACCAGCTAGACTAATAATTCACTCACAAATTTCTCTAACCAAATATACTTTTATAGGTCTAATTTCCCAATCACTCCAATCCAACCACTCAAACATGGCCATAGTGCTATGTAGGATGGACCACACTGAAGTCAACATGTTTTAATGAAAGCAAAATCTCGAACCTCCTATGCATGTGTACCCGAGGGAAGTTATCAAGTCTTTTTCAGACAGATGATCACCGTACGAAATGTGAACTAATAATACTTCATCGCACAGGAAATTATTAAAATAAATAAATATGTAGTTTAGATTCGGGCTAAACGTGGTATGGGCCACATATTTATTTTTTTATGTACTATTCTACCATTTTTCATATGTACCTAGTATTATTGTAATATGAGTTACATATTGTATGTACTATTCTATCATTTTTTCATATGTACGTAGCATTATTATAGTATGGACTACATATTCATTTTTTTTATGTACTACACCATCGTTTTTTCATATGGACTTAGCATTATTGTAGTATGGGTTACATATACATTTTTCTATGTACTATTCCATCATTTTTTTCATATGGATTTGGCATTATTATAGTGTGGGCTATATATTCATTTTTTTATGTACTATTCCATCGTTTTTTCATATGTCAAGACAAAAAATTAACGTTTTAGAGACAAAATTTAGGGACAAAATTATTTTTTACGAACAAAATAATTTTGTTGCAAAAAGTGTCATTATATTTTTGACAGCAAAAATTTTACATTAATGATGAATTATTATCCTTTTAGAACCAATTTTTTTGTCTCAAAAAATAAACCATTTTGAGACCAAATTATTTTGTCTCTAAAAGTCTATTTATTGGTGACATTTTCAAAAAAAATTCGCTAAAAGCCTAATTTTTGACTTTTCGGGACGAATTTTTAGCGACTATCTTCATGACGATAGAAATTGGTCCCTAAGGGTCTTTTACAACAAAATTTTCACTTTTAGCGACTAAAATATTTAGTTCTAAAACTCTAATATGTCGTAGTATGTACTTAGCATTACTGTAATGTGAATAAGTTAGGGTTGTTCATTCACCCGTGATACACATGTAATGCATACTACTGGGATTAAAAACTCATTTACAAAGTCATTGCTTGTTATGTTCTTCAAGTTGGACCACAGAAAAATTCTCTTTAAAATAAGAATAAAAAAAATTGAAATTCAGAAGAAAGTAAAATTAGCCTAGTATTTCTAATCAATTTGTAATGAAATTTTAAACCTCAATGAGGGGATGTAATTTTCAAAAGGTGAAGAGAGAACTGTAATAAACATAAATTTTAAGGGGTGTCAATGTAATTTACCCATAAAAAAATTAGTGCAAAATTCGTCTTCTACCCAAAAATCTTGTGATGATAGTATTAATGACACACAAAAGATTGTGAACTTGGGTGTTGAAAATTTTTTTATTTAAAATTTAAAAATTTTAAATTAGTTTGTCCATTCTCTTATAATAATAAATGATAATTATATTTATAATATATTTTTCGTAATATTTTTAATAAATCAAACACAAGAATAGATTATCTTGGTCTAATAAACATTTCGCTTCAATTCATTCCAATTAATCAAACATAACATGATTGTGAAATACTCAAAAACCTCCATATATCAACTACTCAAATCTAGCTTTCCGTAGACGATAGATAATCAAAGTCGTGTGAACAACGTTGTAATCTACAACTACCATATAGCTAGGGTCGTTTGTTCACTCGTGTTACACATGTAAACATGCATGATTCATTACAACAAATTAAAGTTTTAGAGGCAAAATTATTTTTTTATGGACAAAATATTTTTGTTGGCAAAAATTGTCATGATTATATTATTAATGACAAAATTAGGCATTTAATGATGATTTTTTGGGCGGGCCAAAATTTTTGTCTAAAAAAATAAATCTTTTTTAGACCAAATTATTTTATCAGTAATATTTTCAAAATTTTGCCACTAATTTTTTTTTTATATTATTTTTGAAATGACTTTTTAATGATTATCCTTTAACGAAAAAGTTTCCTAAAACATCAATGTGGCTTATTATCCATAGGTCATGTTTGTTTGGCAGATTAAGTTGGATGAGATTATTAGTGAGAGAATGGTTAGTGAAAAGATTATCAATGTGAAGATTGTTAATAAGACGATTAAATAAAAGTGTATTATTTTGATGATACTAGGAGTGATGATTATTGATAAGATTGTTAAATTATTTTTATATAAAATTAAAAAAGTATATATTTCTATACTAAAAAAATATAATTTATTTTTTATTTTTTATTTTAACAAATAACAGATTGCACTTGAGTAAAAAAAAAAAAAAATAACACTTAATTCTCTCATGATTTTTTTAATTCCATACCTTCTCCAGCTTTGTTAATCCAATTGTATAGAAGAATTGTCAACCCAACTGGATTAATAATTCACTCATAAATTTCTCCAACCAAATATAATCTCGCTATCACTCCAATCATACCACTCTTGGCGGATCATGGCCATAGTGTTATGTAAGATGGACCACCCTGAAGTCAACATCAAACATTGGATATTTTAATGAGAGCAAAATCTCAAAACCTCCCATCTATGTGTACACGAGGGAAGTTATAAGTCTTTTCTCAGGCAAATGATCACCGTACGAAGTGTGAACTAATAATACTTCAATTCACAGGAAATTATAAAATTAAATAAATGTGTAGTTTAGATTCAGTTTAAACGTGATATGGGCCACATATTCATTTTTTTTTTCTGTACTATTCTATCATTTTTTCATATGCACGTAGTGTTATTGTAGTATGGGTTATATATTCTATATACTATTCTATCGTTTTTTTCATATGTACATAGCATTACTGTAGTATGGGCTACATATTCATTTTTCTATGTACTATTCCATCGTTTTTTCATATGGACTTAGCATTATTGTGGTATGGCTTACGTATTCATTTTTCTATGTACTATTCCATCGTTTTTCATATGGACTCATTATTGTAGTATGGGTTACATATTCATTTTTTAATGTGCTATTCCATCGTTTTTAGTATGGACTTGGCATTATTGTAGTATGGGCTACATATTCATTTTTTTGTGTACTATTCCATTGTTTTTTCATATGTCAAGACAAAAAATTAAGGTTTGAAAGACTAAATTTAGGGAGCAAATTATTTTTTAGGAACCAAATAATTTTGTTAGGAAAAGTGTCATTATATTTTTAACAATAAAAATTAGACATTAGTGATGAATTATTATCCTTTTGGAACCAATTTTTTTGCCTCAAAGAATAAACTATTTTGAGACCAAATTATTTTGCCTCTAAAAATCTATTTATTAGTGACATTTTCAAAATTTTGTCGCTAAAAGCCTTGTTTTTGACATTTCGGAATGATTTTTTAGCGACTATCCTCATGACGATAGAAATTGGTCCCTCAGAGTCTTTTGCAATTAAATTTTTACTTTTAGAAACTAAAATACTTAGCATTACTGTAATGTGAATAAGTTAGGGCTGTTCATTCACTCGTGATACATATGTAATGCATACTATTAGAATTAAAAACTCATTTACAAAGTCTTTGCTTGTTATGTTCTTCAAGTTGGACCACAGAAAAATTCTCTTTAAAATAAGAATAAAAAAAATTGAAATTCAGATGAAAGTAAAACTAGCCTAGTACTTCTAATCAATTATTTATAATAACTAAAAAAAAAGATACTATTTTAAATCATCATATTGGCAAACTTAGAAGAAGCTGAAATTAGGATTGAAACCAGTCATGTTAACCTTTACCTGTGAGATTTTCTATGTTTAGATACAACATACATGGGATAAATTGAAGGGCAAAACATGAAAGATATGAATGGATGGTGGTTTCTTGGAGCACAATAAACTGTTTTTAGGGTGAAAACATCATGTTTGGGGTTGAATTCTCACAATGGTCTGGTTTATTTGATGGCTGCCATTGGTGCTTCAATGGTGGTGAAATTCGTCATCATGTTTGCTGCTCATATTTTGGTTGAAGAATTCAAAGAGCGGGGTGAGGATTTACTGCTTCATACTGAGGAGGGTATTCGTGGCAATTGAAGATGTTGATGTGCTGATTTTCTGTTTTCTGGTTACTTTTGAAGTAATGATGTGTGGCTGCTTAGGAATATAGGAGTTGTTTCTTTTTTATTTTTCTGCTTTCATCTCTGTTTTTGCCACTCTTTTTTTCCCTCTTTCTGCTCCCCTTTTCAGTTGGTTCCTTACCAGTTGTAGTAGCAGAGATGATTGGGTTTACTTATAAACCTAGTTGTGATTGATTAAGTTTTGTTGTAATTCTATGTGTACTCTGATAGTTTCATCACTAAAGATTATTTTTACCGATCAAAGAAAAAAAAAAGGTGGGGTCAAAACATCAAAATCAAATTGAAAACATGTGACCTACTTTTGATGGAGAAATTTGTCTCGGTTCGGTTTTTAATGGTAAAATTTCGCTAGCATGCACGTGCAGTTGTGACTAAAATATGTACTACCATATAGAGACAGGGTGCTCAGTTTTAGATTCCATGACCTTTGATGAGCCTCTTTGGCCACAGAAAAGATTAATGTTATACTTTAATCCATAAATTCAATCGTAATAATGTGACAAAAGAATGGGAGGTGTGTAACAAATCAAAAATTGACACATATCTTGACATATCATTGTGAGTAAAATTGTATAAGTTTTTTGAGAGTTTCAAACATTTTCCCTAAAATTGTGGTGCAAAGTATTTTTGATGAATCATAGGATATAAATTCAGATTTGATGGGATATGGATCTGGGTAACGCTCATAATAAACTTCGACTGCATGTTTCACATTTATGTTTTTTTGGACAAATAACAATGGACATAAATTAACGTAGTTTGTTTGTTAACTTAGTCGTTATTGTTTCAATTGCATCAATTCTATTATAGAATTTTTATATTGTGTCAATTTAGTTCAATTGATAATGTCTTTTCAAAATTTTGATTGAAATCAAGAGGTGAAATAGTCCTTTAACTATCCTTAAAGTGATTACGGGTTGACATCTGTGGGAGTCGAGTAAAAATAAATCTAATCGGCAAACAGATTACATCCAAGCCCATCTTTGATGGGCCAAATTTAGCCAAAGCCCAGTGGGCTCAAACAAGTCATTGCCGAGTAGATTCAAATGGGATGAAGAATGTGCTGCGTCAAGGGTACTAAGGTCGTGCATTTGAACCAAGTATATTGAATAAGTTAGCACGACCCCATTAGGTGAGCCCCGACTGTCCTGTTCTGAAAAATAAAGTAGGGAGATGGACCTTGACATGGAGATGATGAAGGGCAAAGCCGCAACAGAAAATATCAAGTTTAATGATTCTATAAAAGGGAGCAAAGGCTAAAGGAGGAGGTATGTGAAAAAAACTTGCACTCTAAGAAACTAAATACTCATCTTCCAAAAGAACCTAACTTGTTCGTCGGAGTGCTAATTCCGGCACCACAGACCAGAGTTTTTCTTCTATTTCAAGTAGCATCTCAAGGATCATTCAAGGGTTTGTTTGGATTTAAGGAGTATTCCAAAACCACTTTCCCATAATTGGCGTCGCCTGTGGGAATACTCAAACTCATCAATGGCAAACCCAGCTCAAGATCCTCCAATCATTGGAAATGACATTGTCCTACCTGGAACGATTTTAGGTCCGAAAGACGCTCCTGCACAAAGATTCTTAAACTTTGATCCCATAACCCCTTCTTTACCTTTGACATCAGCAGAGGATGCCATGCAAACTTTGATAAACCAAGCAAAGCGAAATGAGCATCGCCTGGAGGATATGGCGGCTGACAATAAGCACCTAAGCCAAAAGTTGGCAAAATCTCGGCAAATGCCACCACATAGTGAATGAGGCTGATCACCAAGTAAAGGTAAGCCTTTTGAGTTTCCTCACTACTTGACCCTGCACTGGTTTTATAGTGCTTACTCATTTCAGAACCCAAAACTTTAAACAAGATAAGCATTCCAAAGACTCTTTCGAAGGATATTACCTTATAAAGATGTCCAAAGAGTATGCTTATAAAACCTTCGAAGAGAACAAGCCATAACTAATGTCTTTCTAAGGCATAAGCTTCAAAGATCTTGGAAGGAAACTAGCTTCGAAGCCAACTACAGCTTTTCGAAGCCAAGCTAAGCGTTTAAAATATACTTCCCTCCCAAAACTTACTCTTGAAAGAGACTCTCTATGATGTGGTTTTGAGACCCCACGTGTTTTAAAACTAGAGTTTTAATTCCACATGAGTCGAAACCATCAAATAATTTATTTCGGGTCTTCTTGACCCATTGGGTCGACTTGGTAATTTTTTGGACAGCAAGGTTTAAAACCCTTTTTCTTCGTGCTTTAGCTATTCACTTGCCCAAAATTTCACTTCTCACCCCTACTGCTCTTGTCTGCAACTGTTCACTCCTCATCCACTTTCTTCCTTCAACTCCTCAATAATGGCTTCTTCTCCTCTAAAAGTACCAGTTGTTGAGCATGTAAGCCCATCTGTGGCTTTAAGGAGACTCATTAATGAGGAATGTGATAAATACAAAGCCGGTGAATGGTGTGCTGTCGATGGACGCATCCTCATTCCCTGTCACCATGCTCAAGAAGAATACGTGCTTGGACCCAATTTTAGGGAAGCCCTTGCTCAATTCCTTACCTTATACACACGTCTAGAGGATCATTGCCTCTTTTAGAAAGGTGGCCTTGACTGGGGGAGTTAGAGGTTGAACCGACCCCACCGCTGCTGGCCCACTTTGAGGCCTAAATGGGAGAAATGGTACGATCGAGTTGTTCCTGCTAGGATGTTGGACCTTCAAGAACTCTGTCTCCCCGACGCCCTTCGATTAGCCAGGTTTTCTATTTTTGAAGGCCCTTTCCTCATACCCGCTGCACTTTGTTTTGGGAATCCATCTTTCAATTTTTTTCCAATTTCGATGTGATATGATGGCTCCTACTGTTCTTGATATATGCCATCTCTTAGGGTTATTCCCCATTGGCACTGCTTTTGGCCTTGATTACCTCGACCTTAATGTTCCTTTTTCTATTCCCTCTCTTAACTCTTCCTTTAGTGATTTCGCAAATTCTGAAAACCAAAGAGAGGGCCTTGTAATAGACCAAGAATTCTTCTCTTTTTTTCTATACTGGCTTTGCAAATTTTTATTTTGCACTTATTCTCAGAGGATTATGCCTGAGTTTGCCCCTCTTGCCAAGGCTCTTGCTTTGGGAAAAAAGATAGCCCTAGGTCCATATGTTTTAGGCCACGTAGAGCCTGCTCCCAGTTTTGTGAAAAACCTTTGGATGCCAACCAAGGGGGGCTATTCTGGATATTTCAACTTTGGCTCTTTGCCTACTTCATCGATTTACACTCCAGATGTCTAAGGTCTTTGGTACCAAACCCTACTACTTATGGAGAAAAATATGCTAGAGTTTCACTCTACCCTTCCAACTTTGCTTACTACTTCACATTTTTCCACCAACTTCCAGCTTCCCCTCCTTCTCACACCTTTTTCTATCCCTTCGAAGCCAATGTTGGCCCAGTACGGTTGAGAACCTTCTTGGCTGATAGAAATTGCTCCTAACCTCAACATAATGACATGTGGGCTTCTATCTTAACTCCGAGGGAGCTTTTCATTGGCACTCTACACCCTCGAGCTTACAAATGCATAACAGAAGCCTATTGCCCAGCTCAATTTGCTGGGCAATTTGGGCTTACCCAGGGGATCCCTATCCTTCTATACAGCCAAACTAACCCAAATCTTGCCACTAGAGAGCTGAAAGTGCAAAGAACCAGGCTTGAGGAAGCAACCTCCAAATTGATTCAAGACTTGAACGAATTTCAATTCATTCCCTTTATCCCACAAGGCATTGCACTAACAAGGTACTAAAATTGGTGGACGGCCAACATGGAGGTGCTTTTGGCTATTTCCCCTGAGGATTTGTTAGTAGGATTAGATGTGCCCTCTCAAGCTAAACTCAAGGGGACTGGGGCTTGTGCTACTACTTCCATTCCTCATGCTATCCTAGCTCCTACTCTTACTGTGTCAGCCCCTCTTCCTGGAGTTACCAGGGCTGTTTCGAAGAAAAGTATTAATTTCTTTTTTTCCTTCTCCTTTCCTTTTATAATATTTCGTTTATTTTCTTATGGCCTTTATTTGATACAGGAACATCTTAGGAAGACTCTCCTCAGAGAGCTCAAGCCTTAACCATTCTCAAGAGCAAACAATAGTAGTAAAAGAAGAGAAAACTCTTGGTTGACCCTGAAGAAGAAGAAGAAGTATCTGCATCTCATACAGACAAGGAGGAGGAAGAGGAGGAGAAAGAAGTGCCATTAAAAAGAAAAAAAAAAAGAAAAATGTGATAGTCTTCCTTTTTTATTTTACTGAGGACCTTACTCACAAGATAATTGCTAAGGCAGTGGGGAGAGAACAATCCAAGGAAATAATTGTCTTCCAGAGGTCTGAGAAAAAGATACAGCAGTAGATGCTAAGGGATGAAACAGCTGTTGCTGATGCACTCTAAAGGAAAACTGCAAGGATGCAACAAACTGTCGAGCACGATACTCTTCGCAGTTCTCCAACCATCACCACCACTTCTCAGGCTAGTAATTTCTCTTAATCCCTGTGATAATTTTCTTTTCCAATATTTCAGCATAAAGGCTCACCATTGCTTCCTATTTTCTGATTCGCAGCAACAATTATTCCACCTCCCCATCCTTTGATACTAGTTTCTTCTGTTTTACTTGAAGATGAAAGGTCATTAGAGGCAGTCTCAAAAAGGAGAAAGAAGAACAACACCGAAGTTCCTTTAAGTGTAGAGCCTATCCAAACAGTATTTCTACTTCCCAGCCCTATACTTTTCATACCTTCTTTGAGGCCAAGCATTCCTCTTTCTTTATGCCCGTGTTTAACTCCATATCTGCCTCATCTAACCTTTGCCTCAGCCTAGTTTACTCTTCCTATAGTCCTAGCTGCTCCTTCATCACCCGAGAGGGCCCCAACTATCACCTCATCCTCAGTGATAGCTGGTATTCCCAGAGAAGATATAGGCAGCTCACTAATTTCTTGCCCACCATCCAGTTCCAGTCCCTTTTCCCTTGATCTGCTGGTGGCCAAGCCTATAGACACTGTTGGGAAACCTCACACTCCTTTTCCAATCCCCGTGCAACCATCTCTTCCTTCCACTAGTGATTTCTCTGTACTTTCAATGTCAGAAGAGGAGATGGATACTTTTGAAGCCCTTCTGGCTAGCCTATTTGACATGCCTTCCCCAGTTCAATTAACTAGCAATGAAGCTGAACCATTGGTCCTTGCCGACTCTCTCCTGGAAATTTTTGAGAATTCTTCTGCTATCAACAGAGTTCCTTTGCCTCCAGTGGACTTGGGCACCTGTTTGGAATTACTGATATTATTCTCAAGGATTCCATTCAAAACCTTATAAAAACCTATCATTAAGATTGGTTTCCTCCAATGTTGCAAAGTTATTGAGCAATCTAACATGGCTATTTCAGGCAACTTATCCCAGGTAGCAGCTACCATGGATTTCTATGTCAATATCTGTCATATTGCTGAAGTTGCAGAAAAGAAGCTACTGAAGGACAAGGAATTTGTTTCCTACATACATGCTGAGATATTTGAATTAAAGGGACAACATTCCTTTGTTTCTTAGTTTCAAACTCAACTCTTGGAGAAAAAGGCCCAACTAGAGGAAGAGTTAGCAGCAGTTAACCTAGCCTTGGATCGTACTGCTAAAAAGCTAAAAATTACCAATCAAGAGCTAGCTGACCGTAGGCAGGACGTGGTTACAGCCATTCAGTTGTTCCCATCCCTTAGGAGTAGAGAATCAATTATAAGGGAACAATTGAAGCATTGTACTGGTTTCTAGGCCAATTTATGTCTACATGTACTTAATTCTTTATGAAATGGAAAACCTTTTATTATCTATCTGAGTGTCTCATGCTCTCTCATTATTTTATTTAGCACTCTCTACACTCCTTGTGTCTCTCACACAGTTGGGTAATAAGGTTTTAGGTATTTGCCATTAATTTTCTTGGGATGCACATAACCATTCAGGTTCCTTAGATAGTAGGCTCCTCCAGGCAAGACTCTATGAACCTGATATGGTCCTTCCCAATTAGGTGATCATTTGCCAAATTTATGGCTCTTAATGCCTATTAGAAGTATTGTCTTCTATACCAAGTCACCTTCATCAAAGCTGATGTGCTTGACTTTCTTGTTATAACTTCTGGCTGCCTTTTTCTTTTGGAAAATGATATTGTTTAATGCCTTGGGGGTGGTTTGGGATGATCTAAATAAGTGCACTTTTTGAGTTTTTATGAAATATGGGTTGGGTGTGGATTGGATTTGAAGTGATGTGGTAGAGAGGTGATGCGACTTAAACAAGGCCCAAGATTCTAGCTTCATCCACATGTTCTATTTCCAAGAACATGCTTTGATGATATTGCTCAGAAGTTAACTGGTCTTGGCCTTTCACCCTTAAGGACTTAATGTTAACTTCCACAGGCAAAACTACATCATGCCCATACACTAAGGCATAAGGAGTGACTCTTGTACTTGACCTTGGAGAAGTCTTATAAGCCCATAATACATGTAACAACAAGTTATGCTAATCCCTAGGATTGTCTTCCACAACTCTTTCTATTCCTTTTTTCAAGGACTTGTTGGATGATTTTGTCTGACCATTTTCTTATGCATAATAAGGGTGGAATTAATAAGGCCAATTCCAAATTCTACTGTGAAAGATTTTACCATCTTTACATCAAATACAGTTCCATTATCTATAGTTATGGTCTGTGCGATGCCAAATCTGTGAATCAGATATTTAATAAATCCAATAACTTCAGTTTGATCCTTAACCTTATATGGTTTAGCTTCGACCCACTTAGTGAAGTAATCTGTGGCCACTAGGAGAAACAATGGTGCTTCGAGAAGGGTTGGTATATTTTCCCTATCATATCCATAGTCCAACCTCTAAATGGCCAAGGCTTTACAACTGCATACAAATCAGGCATTGGCACATGTCTTATCATGCCATGTTTTTGGCATGCCTGACAACCTCTAGCATATTCTATACAGTCGTTTAGGATGGTTGGCCAATAATAGGAATCCTTTCGAACCAACCATCTCATCTTCACACCAGGCTGATGGGCACCACAAATGCCTTTATGTATTTCAACCATAGCCGTCAATGCCTCTTTTGGCCCTAGACATTCCAATAATAACCCATCTGCTCCCCTTTTGTACAGAGCATTACCACACACTATATACTGCATAGACTGTAATTTAATCTTTCTGCTGGTCTTCGAAGATGGACCAGTCAAGTACTGTATGATTGGGTATCTCCAATCTTGATCTTGTAAGTCATTATGATTGACTTCCAACACAATGCCTCTTTTAACTAAAGGTGGTATTCATTTTTGATACGTTGCTTGACTTATGTTTAATTGAGTGTCATCCCTTCTTCTGAAATTCGAAGCCTTCTGAGCTACATCATTGGCTTTACTATTCATGAACCTTGGGATATAAGTCACATTTGCTATCTGAAATTGAGAAAGGAAATGTAATGCAGCAACATAATATGGCAACATGCTTGCACTTTGACATTTGAAAATTCTTTTTACTTGGTTGACTACCAATTGAGAATCTCCTAATATGTGAACTGCATGAGCTTGTAATCCAATAAGTATTTCAAGTCCCATTATTAAAGCTTCATATTTAGCTTGGTTGTTGGAACAAGTGATTTCATCAACTCTGAAATCATGTGTGGTTTCTACTCCCTGTGGTAACTTAATTACAACACCAATTCCAATTAGACCATTGGCCTTTGATCCATTGAACCACATTTGCCAGGGCTCAACATTGACCATGCCAAGATCCATTGTCTCTTGGCTTTTTGTTTGACATGGATGATCTACCAAAAAGTTAGCCCAGACTTGCCCTTTTACTGCCTTTTGGGGAACATATTTTAAATGAAACTCTGAAACAGCCAACATCCATTTGCCAATTCTTCCTTTTATAGCATAGGTCTAGATAACAAGTATTTAACCAAGTCTGTGGTTGTAATTACCAAGACGATAGTAGGCAAAAGATAATATCTTAATTTCATTACTACAAAGTACAATGCGAGGAACAACTTTTCTATAGTTGAGTACTTACATTCACAAGAATTTAAAAACCTATTAAGGTAATAAATTGCTTCCTCCTTGCCTTCTTCGTTGTCATGGGCTAGGAAAACTCCCAATGAATCTTTTGTTGCAACAATGTATAACTTCAAGGGTTTATCACTTCTTGGTGGCATCAACACTAGAGGTTTGGCCAAGTAGGCTTTAAGTCCTTCGAAAGTAGCTTGATGCTCAGTTGTCCATAAAAATTCTTCTTCATTTCTCAACTTCAACAAAGAAGAAAATACTTTAGTTTTTCTTGTAGTTTTAGAAATAAATCTTCAAAAGAAATTAACCTGGCCAAGTAACTCTTGTAATTCTTTCTTACTTGATGAAGGTTTGGCCTCAATGATGGCTTTGGCTTCATTCCGATAAATGTGTATTCCCTTCTTATGCGTTACATACCCTAAGAAGTTTCCAGCTGATACACCAAAAGCACATTTGAAGAGATTAAGTTTCAACTTGAACTTTCTCATTCTATCGAAAGTGGCTATCAAGTGAGTCAGGTGCTCTTTCATAGACTAGAACTTCACAACAATATCATCAATGTAACACTAGGTATCCTCCATAGAGATCATAGAAGATAATATTCATTGCCCTCTGATATGTTGTCCTAGCATTCTTTAAACCAAATGGCATTTTAACCCACTCAAAGGTGCCAATATTCACAGGACACCTAAATGTTGTCTTATGGATATCTTCCTCTGCAATGCAGATCTGCTTATAACCAGAATGTCCATCCATCATAGGTAAAATATTGTTTTCTGCTGAACTGTCCACCAGTAAATCTACTATGGGCATGGGGTATTCATCTTTTGGGGTTACTAAATTCAGATTTCTAAAATCGATGTATACCATCATTTTACCATTCTGTTTTACCACAAGCACAATGTTGGACAGCCATTCAACATATCTGGTTGTTCTAATGAAGCCTATGTTAAAGAGCCTAAGAATTTCCTCTTTCACTTCTGAACCACTTCAGGACTCATCTGCCTTGGTTTATGCTTGTATGGCTTGAAATTAGGTTTCATAGGGAGCCTATGTTCCACTAATGACTTGTCCAATCTAGGTTGTTCATTGTACGACCAAGCAAGACAATCCTTATATTATTTTAAGACAACCAATAACTGGTTCTTGTCATAAGGACTTAACCAAGCACTGATGCAAGTGGGCTGCTATACTGAATCTTCGCCCAGGTTGACTTCTTCTAAAGGGTCTTGTACTTGAGCACTCATTGATGCCTTCTTTTTACCTTCTTCCACCCTCGAAGCAACCCCTCTATCTTGCTTTGCTCCCACCTTTTCTGGTTCAACATCTTTACTTTCTTCTTCAAAGACAAAATCTATCCATAAAGCATTTTCTTGTATTTCCTGAACTTTATTTTCAATGTCCAATGCATAGTATTTACCAAGAGCCAAAGGTCTGGCCACTTGGTGCGTCTGACTATAGCCAACTATTATGGCTTCTTGCTTTTTCGCCTGTACTTTTTGGACTATTGCCTTTATGTCCAATGTTGAAAATTCGATTAAAGCTAATGGGTTGGCTTATCGGTCTTGATCTTTCTGCCTACAACCAGGCATCATCATCATCTTTGTTAACAAACTCTTCGTCAGCACTCTCCTACACTAAGTGCTTCAGGTGTGCTACTTCTTCATCAACCGTCACTTCGTCTGCTCCATCAGGCTTCCTCAGCACACTGAGCGGTACAACCCCTTCAGTGTATAGCTTGGCCTCAGCAAAATCAGCACAAACAATAAAAGGTTGCGGATCCGCATTGATTTTCTCTGTTTTCCCATTGCACAGAGCTATCATCATCTTCTGATGTAAAGAGGAAAGCACACACTTGTTGGTATGAATCCAGTCTCTGCCAAGCAAAGCATTATACTTGATATTACTATCTATAACAAAAAATGCGATCATACAATCTCTGGTTCTCACAATCAGGTTGATGGATAAAATACCCTAAGCCATTTGCTTGTTCCCAGCAAAACCAACAATGGTTGTACTGGTGGGGATCAACCTAGGGTTTCTCTTTCCTAGCTTCTTCAAAGAAGACTCCGGAAGCAGGTTTATTGTTGCGCCATTGTCCACTAACACCCTATTCATCTCTATCCCATTGAAGTGAGCTCTGATATACAAGGGCTTAACGTGCTGGGTCATAGATGTTGTGGGCTACTAGAAGGATATAAGAGGTTAATGGTCACCTCCTCACATTCTTCATCAGTTTCCATTGGCATGGCCACTTCTGACTCATCTTGAATCATACTGACCTACAAATCTTCACTAGAAACTGGAATAGGGTCATCTTCCTGACCTTCCTGGTCTCCCTCTTTAGCTTGGAATTCCTATGGCAACACATATACCATGTTCACTGGTACTAAAGGGAATAAACCAAACTGTACTACTGGCTGCAATTGGTCTTCTCCTACTTGGGCCTGTTTTGAAACTTGGGAGGCATCCTCCATGCTACAGTCTGGTACCTCAGTACTGGTGGCCTCCTTCAAATCAACTCGTTTGTGATCTGTTTCTGTTGGCTTTTTGACCAAAAAGGTCTGTTTAGCTATGAAGGCTTCAAACATCTCATCTTCAACCAATTTTTTCCTTTGGCCTAGTTCAACTTCTCCTTCTGTCTCACTATCGCTTTCTATCAAGGCCTTTTTAAGACCTGCTAAGCTGCACCTTTCCTTGGCTTTCAGTTCAGTGTGAACCTTAGCCAACCACTCTCTACTGACGTTTCTTTTGATCTGAGGTGCCAGCTTTGGATTTTCTTTTTTCTTTATCTAGCTTTTTGACTAGGCCATTGAAGAACTCTTTTCACTCTCTTTCAGATCCCTTTGGTACTAAGTGTACCTTCACTGAATCTTCCTCCTTTGAGACCTAGAAATTACTGGAACCATATCTGGTTCCTTTGTCTTTGGGTGTTTGAGTAATACCGAATTATTTGGAGCCACAAAGGAAGGTTTAATCATTTTGCCCTTATCTCCAAAAACATTTCTCTAGGCAGGTATTTCCTTAGGCTTGTTCTTCATGACAAACCAGTCTGGAACCCCAAATACCCATGAACTCACTAGCTCAATTGCTAAACTTGCTTTCACAGTCTTTGAAGCCAGCTTTGAAGCTAACTGTTAAGGCTAATCACTGGCTCTGGCACCCTGCCTTGAGCCTAATTCAGGCCTTCTTTCAGGGTAATTGCCTTGCATCTTGTTCGAAGTTGACCTTGAAGGCCAATCATTGGTTCTGCTTCCCTGACTTGAGCCTAACTCATGCC
The DNA here is from genome assembly GCF_055761805.1 of Camellia sinensis. Classification (NCBI taxonomy): domain Eukaryota; kingdom Viridiplantae; phylum Streptophyta; class Magnoliopsida; order Ericales; family Theaceae; genus Camellia; species Camellia sinensis. Next base: position 87,586,797 of record NC_138974.1, read on the forward strand.
TTCTCTAAAGATAATTGCTTTCCATCCTGTAGTAATTGGGTGATCTAAACTCATGTAGAGGTCTTTTATCTTTAGATTTTATTCTAGTTGCTGATGGTCCAGCCAAAAATGGCTACTGCCTAGGATTAGTTGGATATGGCCTCCTGTTGTAGATGTTGGTTGGCTTAGGGCGTCTCTGTACATCCTTGTAATGCTGCTTCCCATCAATTAGGAGCCCTCTCAGCCATTTGTGACTTAACCTGCACCTAGGACACATCCCTTGCATGATAGCTGCCTCAAGAGAGTCATCATCCAGTGCTTCCTCACTAGAGTCATCCTTTTGGTCTACAAAGCTTTGTCCATTTGTTGGTGCATTTCTAGTATTTTTCTTGAAAGTAGTCTGGCTGGCAACATGCATCTGCACATTAACCTCCTCCACTTCCTTCAAGGATAGGTTTAGGAAATATGGCACACCAACATTGGCTGCAGCCTCCCCAATTTCTGGAAATGGATTGGTGTCAATTCCCATAACTTTCTTTGCCTTGGCTAGAAACTTTAGCCTCCATTTTCAAATCTGTTCTTGGATCCTGTTCCCAAAAACAATACAGTTTTTAGTTGAATAAGACCAAGAATTGTGCCATTTACAGTACATCTTTCCTTTAAGTTCTTATGGGGTAGGGATCTTAACTCCCTTTGGTAACTTTAGGAAATTTGCAGCAAGTAAATGATGAAAAATGTCATCTGCTTTTATTAAATCAAAAGAATATTTCGTATGAAGGTCTTTCTTTTTAAACTGTCAATCTATTGTACTATCCTTCTGAATTAATGCTTCACAGGTCATAGGTTCTTTTCCTATGATTTCTGCCACATCGATTTCATAATTAAGGTCCCTATAATAAGTCTTATATGATGCATTACTTCGATCCTGTTCTTCCTCAAGTAGGGATTCATACCTAGACACCTTATAAGTTAATTCCACTAACTCTCAAAACTCAGTTGAATCGAACTTCTTTTGAAGCCTAAACTCCAAATCATTTTGAGTCAATCTCACAAATTCAGGCTCTAGTAGAATGACCCTACACTTATTTCGTGCTCTTTTGAATCTGGCAGTGAATTGAGCAGCATTCTCATAAGGCCTTTGCCTAACCCTTGCCAAATGTGCCATGGAAACCTCAGGCTCTGTTTGGAAGAACTGGGCATGAAATGCCTCTTCCATTTGCTGCCAAGTTTGGATAGAGCTAGGTGTAAGGTTAATATACCATGCAAAGGCTGCCCTAGTTAAAAAATTTGGAAAGAGTCTCAATTTCATATAATCATTATTGGTGAATTCACCACATTGGCTTGTAAACCTGGCAATGTGTTTTACTGTTGACTAGTTTCCATTTCCATAAAAGAGTGCAAAATCTGGTATTCTAAACCCCCTTGGGTATTCATATACCCTATGGGTTTGGACCCCCCGAGCCATGGGTCCACACATCTCCTTGACAATATCAGCAATTTGGTCCCTAGGAACCATATTCTTTGCTTGTTGGACTACTACTAGAGAAACAAACACAGGGTTTGGGGGAACTCCATGTGCTTGAGGTCCTCTTGGTCCATAGAGAGGTATATTTAGGACTAGCTGTCCCTGTGGTACTGGTTGCTGTTAAGGGTATGGTTGACCTCTCTGGGCCTGTCCTACGAAAGGTGCTGCAAGAGGAGGAACATGTGTTGTTTCTCTTCCAGCCGCAGGAAACCCTTCTAACCCCCCGAGTGTGAATTCGAATAGAGGGTTAGTGAACCCCCTTGTGCTAGGCATGGTTTCGAACATGGGATTTGGAAACATTCTCATGCCATTTTCTTGTGTTGGCCCAGATCCACCAATTTGTATGGCTTCACTGTTAGGTAATGACATATTTTGATTTACAAAAGGCCTCGAAGGAGGCTCATACCACAACTGAAGTACAGGTGATGGTCTTTCATAATTTTGATTACTAATCTGACCATTAGTTTGTCCATTAATTTGCATAGGCTGTTTATCTCTAGCCAATCTTTGCTGAAGAACATTTGAATTTTCCTCCATATACCTTGTGATAGTTGGTTGATGGGAATTCATTCGATCCATGAAGGATGTTGCCCATCTTTTCATTGTATACATTAAATGTTGTCCTATGGCATCTACCAAGCCTCCCCACGGATTCATTGGCTGGGTAGACGGAACAGTGGATGGTCCAATTCCATGGCTTCGTCTAATATTTTGAACATATGGTGTATGTTCCGAGGTGCTGGTCTGTTCGACCATAGGTTCTGATGAGATAGGTGCTTCCATAGGATTTGTTATTAGATTATCCTGTGGATCAGGTACTTCTACCTCTCCCTCCACACCTTCTTCCAAGCGTTTATTTTCTCCTTGTCTCCTACGTCTAGCCATTTTAGAGTCCCACCGGGCGTGCCAAAAATATATATTGGCTTTTTTGGCTTTTGAGGGTTAATAGTCTAAATTTTAGTGTGCCAGCAAGGATCAATTGGACCACACAAAATTTATAATTGCCAACCAATTATCAAGCGATTGTGTTGAAGTTCTTTCAGCCTCAATGAAGAGGACTTTTACTGGTGACTTGTTTAAAAGAAAATTATGAATTGTAACAAGTAAATATAATTCAGAAATTGAATTTCATTAAGCAAATGAAACTTACAATGACCCAGCCTCGACGAGGTTCACACCAACAAACTACTAAAAAACTTCTCCTGGGAATTGAAGTGAAGTACAGGAATTGAAGTGCTGGAAATGTAAAGAACTGGAAATGTAAAACTGAAAAGAAATATGAAGTAAATAAACTAGTTTCTGGATCTGAATCCGGGTCCTTCATTCTGGGGCCTTCCTTGCTATTTATACTTCCCAGTGGTAACCATCGAAGTGGGCTTCCAACCATCGAAGCATCCTCCCATGATTGCTAAACATGCTCTCTCACAGTCAGTCCCACTACGCCACTCTTGCAATTAGACTTCCTTCCTGATTTTGAATTTAAATTTATAAGTAACCGTTAGGCCACATCATCTTGTGTCTCTTGACTTTTTCAGTGCTATGCTGATCCATTATTACCAATATGAATTGCCACGTGTCCGACTTTGATTGGTAACTTATATTAACTCTCCAAATTTCCCTCTTCGTGCCATGTGTTAAGTTGTGATTGGCTTATACAAAATATATAGCCAACAGAATCACACTAATTTTTAGTTTAGCATCAAATAATAATTAGATTAAGTTGAATTGCGAATTTTATTAAGATTTCAATTCAACAGTGCACCTTCCGAGCCAAAGTACTTTCTGGGCCAAAAAAACATAAAACATTTAGTGCAATTAAAATTCATTTTCATCTTGAATTTCTCAGGATTTAAAGAAAACTCAATTTCAATAATTGCTTGAATTGTTTCTTTCCTAATTCTTTCTGAACCTACAAATAATAAACACAACTTTAAACCATAACTTCTCTAGAGATTCAAGAGGAAGATTGTTTAGCAGTTCTGTAAATCTTCTAAGTCTGAATTCTTCTTCATTTTCTTCTTGGAGTTTTTCAATTACTATCATAACAACTTCCTTAGTGGTTTCTTCAATCATCTTTATTTGATCATTTTCCGATAGATCCTTGAAATTAGATAATATAAAAAAAAAAAAATTCAGCATCAAACTTAGAGCAGGTTGTTATCGCAGAGGCTTTTTCAATCAGCTCCTCTGGCTAATCATTTTTTGGACGATACTTCTGGAGCTTAGACATTAAGTGCCTTGACATCCTTTTAATTACATTAGAGCCGGATTCCTTCTTTTTTTTTGATGCAATACTGATGTTATCGGTGCTCGTGGTGGATTTGAGACAATAATACCACCATTAACATCATTACAACTATTAATATTATTCTCATCAAAACCATGTTTCAACATTACTATGTCTGTATGCTATGTTATCCTTGTATGAAAACACTTGTTTATATATGAGACCAAGCCATTATTACTAATTTACTATAGCTAGCAATTTTACATTTCCAAACTGTGTCACAATCTATAAATACTTTTCAAAACCTTGTCCACTACAACAATTTGCACTTTTGGTGATCAAATTTGGCAATTAAAGGAAATTTAGTCTCCAAAAGTTGTATAATAGGTGATTAAACATTACATTGGTCGGCGTTGAAAACGATTTTAGTTACTAAATTTTTTTAGTAGCTGTATATTAATTATTGGCAACTAAAAAAAATTAGTCGCTAAATATGCCACCATAGGCGACAAAAAATTGCTTTAGTCGGCATTAGTTCATGTTTTAGGCTACTAAAGTTTGTTTTAGTCATCGCATACTATTTTTGGCTACTAAAATAAATTTAGTTGCCAAAAATCTAGTTTTTGCCTACTAAAATAAATTTAGTTGCCAAAAAGCTAGCATAATGTTTGCTATTAATCTTTGGTGATCAAAGTTTTGGTCGGCAAATATTAATTTTCAGTGACCAAACCATGTTTAGTCGTTGTAAAGTAATTTTGGCCTACTAAAATAATTTAGTTGCTACATAAAAAGCATAAATTATACTTTTATCTTTGGTAACCAAAAATTTAGTGAATATTTCTTTTTCATGACCAAAATACCTTTAGTTGCCAAAAGTGCTACAATAGGCAACTAAAATTTATATTAGTTGGCAATGATAGAAAATTTTTCGGTGTGAAGTTTTTCACATTAGGAGGTAATGCATTTATTTTATTACTTTTTTCATATTTGTTTTTATCAGTCTATAACCCAAACAAAAACAAGACTCTTGCTCTCCCCTCTCTCTCATAGACTCACCATCAGTATACATCACATCACTCACCATTAACAATGGCACCATCTCTCCATTGTTGATCTTCCACCATCACACATTGCAACCGCCACCGCTGCTCGCCTCATCTTCCATACCAAGTCACCTTCATCAAAGTTGATGTGCATGACTTTCTTGTTATAACTTCTGGCTGCCTTTTCTTTTGGAAAATGATATTATTTGATGCTGAGATTCTGGCTTCATCCAAATGTTCTATTTCCAAGAACATGCTTTGATGATATTGCTCAGAAGTTAATTGGTCTTTGCCTTTCACCCTTAAGGACTTAATGTTAACTTCCACAGGCAAAACTACATCATGCCCATACACTAAGGCATAAGGAATGACCCATGTACTTGACCCTGGAGAAGTCCTATAAGCCCATAATACATCTAACAACAAGTTATGCCAATCGCTAGGATTGTCTTCCATAACTCTTTGTATTCCTTTTTTCAAGGACTTGTTGGATGATTTTGCCCGACCATTTACTTCTGCATAATAAGGGGTCGAATTAATAAGGCCAATTCCAAATTCTGTTGTGAAAGATTTTACCATCTTTCCATCAAATACAGTCATATTATCTATAGTTATGGTCTGTGGGATGCCAAATCTGTGAATCAGATCTTCAAAAAATCCAATAACTTCAGTTTGATCCACAGCCTTATATGGTTTAGCTTTGACCCACTTAGTGAAGTAATCTATGGCCACTAGCAGAAACAATGGTGCTTCGAGGAGGGTGGATGCATTTTCCCTATCATATCCATAGCCCAACCTCTAAATGGCCAAGGCTTCACAACTGCATACAAATTAGGTATTGGCACATGTCTTATCATGCCATGTTTTTTGCATGCCTGACAATCTCTAGCATATTCTATACAGTCTTTAAGGATGGTTGGCCAACAATAAGAATGCCTTTGAAACAACCATCTCATCTTCACACCAGGCTGATGGGCACCACAAATGCCTTCATGTACTTCAGCCATAGCCGTCAATGCCTCTTTTGGCCCTAGACATTCCAATAATAACCCATCTGCTCCCCTTTTGTACAGAGCATTACCATACACTATATACTGCATAGACTGTAATTTAATTTTTTGCTGGCCTTCGAAGATGGGCCAGTCAAATACTGCATGATTGGATATCTCCAATCTTGATCTTGTAAGTCATTATGATTGACTTCCAACACAATGCCCCTTTTAACTAAAGGTGGTATTCATTTTTGATACGTTGCTTGACTTATGTTCAATTGAGTGTCATTCCTTCTTCTGAAATTCGAAGCCTTCTGAGCTACATCATTGGCTTTGCTATTTATGAACCTTGGGATATAAGTCACATTTGCTATCTGAAACTGAGAAAGGAAATGTAATGCAGCAACATAATATGGAAACATGCTTGCACTTTGACATTTGAAAATTCCTTTTATTTGGTTGACTATCAATTGAGAATCTCCAAATATGTCAACTGCATGAGCTTGTAATCTAATAGTACTTCAAGTCCCATTATTAAAGCTTCAAATTCAGCTTGGTTATTGGAACAAGTGATTTCATTATCTATGAAACCATGTGTGGTTTCTACCCCTGTGGTGACTTAATTTCAATACCAATTCCAATCAGACTGTTGGCCTTTGATCAATCGAACCACATTTGCCAAGGCTCAACATTGACCATACCAAGATCCATTGTCTCTTGGCTTTCTGTTTGATACAGATGATCTGCCACAAAGTTAGCCCAGACTTGCCCTTTTACTGCCTTTTCGAGAACATATTCTAGATGAAACTCTGAAAGAGCCAACATCCATTTGCCAATTCTTCCTTTTAGCATAGGTCTAGATAACAGGTATTTAACCAAGTCTGTAGTTGTAATTACCAAGACGACAGTAGGCAAAATATAATATCTTAATTTCACTACTACAAAGTACAATGCGAGGCACAACTTTTCTATAGCTAAGTATTTTACATTCACAAGAATTTAAAAACCTACTAAGGTAATAAACTGCTTGCTCCTTGCCTTCTTCATTGTCCTAGGCTAGGAAAACTCCCAATGAATCTTCTGCCGCAGCAATGTATAACTTCAAGGGTTTATCTCTCCTTGGTGGCATCAACACTGGTGGTTTGGCCAAGTAGGCTTTAAGTCCTTCGAAAGTAGCTTGATACTCAGTTTTCCACACAAATTCTTCTTCATTTCTCAACTTTAACAAAGAAGAAAATACTTTAGTTTTCCTTGCAGTGTTAGAAATAAATCTTTGAAGGAAATTAACCTGACCAAGGAACTTTTGTAATTCTTTCTTACTTGATGGAGGTTTGGCCTCAATGATGGCTTTGGCTTTATTCCGATCAATCTGTATTCCCTTCTTGTGCACTACATAACCTAAGAAGTTTCCAGCTAATGCACCAAAAGCACATTTGAGGGGATTAAACTTCAACTTGAACTTTCTTATTCTTTTGAAAGCTGCTATCAAGTGAGCCAGGTGCTCCTCCATAGACTGGGACTTCACAACAATATCATCAATGTAACACTCTAGGTATCCTCCAATGAGATCATGGAATATAGTATTCATTGCCCTCTGACATGTTGCCCCAGCATTCTCTAAACCAAATGACATTTTAACCCACACAAGGGTGCCAATATTCCCAGGACGCCTAAATGCTATCTTATGGATATCTTCCTCTGCAATACAGATCTAGTTATAACCAGAATGTCCATCCATCATAGATAAAATCTTGTGTCATGCTGAACTGTTCACCAGGGTATTCATCTTTTGGGGTTGCTAAATTCATATTTTTAAAATCGATGCATACTCTTATTTTACCACATGCACAATGTAGGACAGCCATTCAACATATCTGTCTGTTCTAATGAAGCCTGCATTAAAGAGCCTAAGAATCTCTTCTTTCACCTTCTGAACCACTTCAGGACTCATCCGTCTTGATTTTTGCTTGTATGGCTTGAAATTAGGGTTCATAGGGAGCCTATGTTCCACTAATGACCTGTCCAATCCAGGCAGTTCATTGTACGACCAAGAAAAAAAATCCTTATATTACTTTAAGACAACCAATAACTGGTTCTTGTCACAAGGACTTAACCAAGCACTGATGTAAGTGGACTGTTGTACGAATCTTTGCCCAGGTTGACTTCTTCTAAAAAGTCGTGTACTTGAGCACTCACTGATGCCCTCTCTTTACCTTCTTTCACCCTCGAAGCAACCCCTCTATCTTGCTCTGCTCCTACCTTTTCTAGTTTAACATCTTTACTTTCTTCTTCAAAGAGAAAATCTGTCCATAAAGCATCTTCTTGTATTTCCTGGACTTTATTTTCAATGTCCAATGCATAGTATTTACCAAGAGCCAAAGGTCTGGCCACTTCGTGCATCTGACTATAGCCAACTATTATAGCTTCTTGCTTTTTCCCCTATACTTTCTGGCATATTGCCTTTATGTCCAATACTGAAAATTCGATTAAAGCTAATGGGTTGGCTTGTTGGTCTTGATCTTTCTGCCTACAACCAGGCATCATCATCATCTTTGTTAACAAACTCTTCATCAACACTCTCCTGCAATAAGTGCTTTAGGTGTGCCATTTTCTCAACAATTGTCACTTCGGCTACTCCATCAGGCTTCCTCAACACACTGAGTGGTATAACCCCTTCAGTGTATAGCTTGGCCTCAGTAAAATCAACAGAAGCAATAAAAGGTTGCAAATCCGCTTTGATTTTCTCTGTTTCCCCATTACACAGAGCTATCATCATCTTCTGATGTAAAGAGGAAGGCATACACTTGTTGGTGTGAATCCAGTCCCTACCAAGCAAAGCATTATACTTGGCATTATTATCTATAACAAAGAATACAATCATACAATCTCTGGTTCCCACACTCAGGTTGATGGGTAAAATACCCTGAGCTATTTGCTTGTTCCCAGCAAAACCAGCAATGGTTGTACTGGTGGAGATCAACCTAGGATTTCTCTTTCCCAGCTTCTTCAAAGAGGACTTCGGAAGCAGGTTTACTACTGCTCCATTGTCCACTAACACCTTGTTCATCTCTATCCCATCGGAGTAAGCTCTGATATACAAGGGCTTAATGTGCTGTGTCATAGATATTGTGGGGTACTCGAAGGGATATGAGAGGTTAATGGTCACCTCCTCACCTTCTTCGTCGGTTTCCATTGGCTTAGCCACTTCTGACTCATCTTGAATCATACTGACCTGCGAATCTTCACTACAAACTAGAATAGGGTCATCTTCCTGACCTTCCTGGTCTCCCTCTTCATCTTGGAATTCATGTGGCAACACATATACCACGTTCACTGGTACTGAAGGGAATGAGCCAAACTATACTACTGGCTGTAATTGGTCTTCTCTTACTTGGGCCTATTCTGAAACTTAGGAGGCATCATCCATGCTACACTTTGGTACCTCAATACTGGTGGCTTCCTTCAAATCAACTCATTTGTGATATGCTCCTGTTGGCTTTTTGACCAAAAAGGTCTGTTCAATCATGAAGGCTTCAAACATCTCATCTTCAGTTAATTCTTTCCTTTGACTAGTTCAACTGCTCCTTTTGTCTCACTGTCGCTTTCCATTAAGGCCTTTTCAAGACCTGTTAAGATGGACCTTTCCTTGGCTTTTAATTCAGTGTGAACCTTAGCCAACAGTTCTCTGCTGACGTCTCTTTCAATTTGAGGAGCCAGCTTTGGATTTTTTTTTTCTCTGTCTGGGCTTTTGACTGGGCCAATGAAGAACTCTTTCCACTTTCCTTCAGATCCCTTTGGTATTGAGTGTACCTTCGCTGAATCTTCCTTCTTTGAGACCTAAAAATTACTGGAACCATATCTGGTTCCTTTGTCTTTGGGTGTTTGAGTAATACCCAATTATTTGGAGCCACCAAGGAAGGTTTAATCGTTCTACCCTTATCTCCAAAAACATTTCTCTGGGCAGGTATTTTCTCAGGCTTGTTCTTCATGACAAACCAGTCTAGAACCCCAGATACCCATGAACTCACTTGCTCAATTGCTAAACTTGCTTTCCCAGTCTTTGAAGCTAGCTTCGAAGCTAACTGTTGAGGCCAATCACTGGCTCTAGCACCTTCTCTCGAGCCTAATTTAGGCCTTCTTTCAGGGTAATTGCCTTGCATCTTGTTCGAAGTTGACTTTGGAGGCCAATCACTAGCTCTGCTTCCCTGACTTGAGCCTAACTCATGCCTTCTCTCGGGATAATTGCCTTCTATTTTATAGTAATTGGGTGGTCTAAACTCATGTAAAGGTCTCTTACCCTTAGATTGCATTCTAGTGGCTGATGGTCCAGCCAAAAATGGCTGCTGTCTAGAATTAGTTGGGTATGGCCTTCTGTTGTAGATGTTGGTTGGTTTAAGGCGTCTCTATACATCCTTGTAATGCTGTTTCCCATCAATTGGGAGCCCACTCAGCCATTTGTAACTTAACTTGCACCTGGGACACATCCTTTGCATGATAGTTGCCTCAAGAGAGTCATCATCCAATGCTTCCTCACTAGAGTCATCCTTTTGGTTTGCAAAGCTCTGTCCATTTGTTGGTGCATTTCTAGTATCCTTCTTGAAAGAAGTCTGGCTGGCAACATGCATCTGCACATTATTCTCCTCAAATTCCTTCAACGATAGGTTTTGGAAATCTGGCACGCCAACATTGGCTGCAGCCTCCCCAAATTCTGGAAACGGATTGGTGTCAATTCCCATAACTTTATTTACCTTGCCTGGAAACTTTAGCCTTCCTTTTTGAATATGTTCTTGGATCCTGTCCTGAAAAAGAATATAGTTTTTAGTTGAATGAGACTAAGAATTGTGCCATTTACAGTACATCTTTCCTTTAAGTTCTTCTGGGGTAGTGTAGACGTCCCCGAACGCCTCGGGAGGACGAGTCCCCCCGTTCTGTTCATTTTGGGCTCACTACAGTTCAGACTCTCAAATTGTCACGGTTCTAAATCTGAACCAAAGAGTCCAAATCCGGCAAACCGTTTTGAGAAAATAGATTTTGAAAGAAGTGCCAAACATGGACTGCTTTGCCAGATACAGAGTCGCCACCTAAATATTTTTTATGGGGAAATTTAGGAAACCCTGACTCGGTGCCAAAGGCCATGTGTCCGTCATCACCAAAGTTGCCTCAGCTCGGGAGCTTGGGTACGATTGGGGAAGGTCAGCTATGAGCACCCCCTCTCGCCCGATCCGAAGATCGACCTCTACTAACCATGATATCCAGTTTTGAAAACGTTATGTGTTCTTATTCCATTTATTAGCCTAGAATTACTATGTTATGCGCGCAGCAAACAAGTATAGACCAAATCGCCTAAATTGGAACAAAACATTGCATATCCGTTTGTTTGGAAAATGCTTTGGAATTTGCTACTCACAAGTAGGCTAAAATACGGATTTCAACGAGTTATCCCAACTCAAACAATCCAACCTTCACCCACGGGCATTCAAGCAATTTATATCACATAAGTATCTAGCCTCATGGTAATCATGCTATTATGTTAACGTTCACACTCATGTGAGATGCTAAAGCATAAAGAGCTCACCTAGTACTCTGTGCCAAAACAAGAACATGTTAGCAATCATGCATGATCCAAGTCCATATTTAAATGCCTAATGCAACGCATACGGAATGTCACTAGAGTAGGCTCGGCTAGTCTATAAATGACATGTTAAAATGCACAAGTAGCACGTATTCAAGTTAGATTTGAAATACCTATGCAGTTAGTATGATGCGCCGAGCCTGGTGCATGTAAGACTAATGAATGATGCACGCATGCATAGCATAAGGTATACTAAAGTAAACATGTCTTAGTACTAACCATCAAAGCAGGTAAGTAAAAGGGAGAAAGAAGTGGGGGTTGGAAGACAAGCACACATGCACCCCACACTTATTACAAATTTACCCTCGCTCGGAGGGACCAAAAGAATAATACAAATTAATTAACCTACAAGCTAATTAATTATTACAGACCACCTAATTAATTAAGCAAATTAACTAAGCTAAGAAAGCAGTAAAGGCCTCGGGAAGAGGATCCAATGCGCGCGTGCTCGGGTTTGCTCGGAAATCCAACGCCATGCACAAGTTTGCCTCTGCTTTGACTGTTCTGCTTCTCTAAAAATTGCACAACTCCCAAGGTTGCTTCTTTGAGTGTTTTAGAACACCACCGGCTGAGTGGGATCATCACCGGCCATTTTGAAGTGGTCATCGACCATAAATTGAACTCTCGGCCAAACATTCTTTGCCGATCGGCACTCAACACTGCCGGCCGGCCAATTCTTCCTGCTGAAACCTGTTTGACAGCTGCAGAGGGCAGACAAGGCACGGCAATGCATTTCAAGCAAATGTATGCACCAACCACACTCCTTATCATGCTTATGACTCAAACGAGGATGGGCCTCGATTCTCGGGCCACCAATCACGCATTTCTATGCATGATGGCCCAAGGGACCAAGTATGCATTTTGATTTCAAATGCAATGCACATAACCAAACAAATTGAACTCAACCTCTATCATACTCACTTCAAGAGGTCAAGCATGCATACTCATGCAATGCAATCCTAAGCGTGTGAACTAGCATACAACATGGCAATGCAATGCGAATATGCAAGTATGCAAGCAAACATACAGGGTGAGCACAAAATCAAGCAAAGGGGATGGACTTAAACTAATTTAGGATGGTTCGCAAGCATGCCAAAATCAGTGGCCGAAGTGCTCAAACATGAGGACCAACACACACACACACACACATGCACATGTTAATGGGCCAACATTTAAACATCAAAAGGCAACTCTCAAGCACACTTGCAAGAGACTAAACATGGACTAAGGGCATGCAATGTAAGCTCTGAAAACCATGCTAATGATGGTACCAAACCAACTTAACCAAGACAAACATAGCGTACAATTGGTCCAAGTACTTGAAGCTAGTCAAGGAGACTTAAACTATGGCTAAGCCAACCAAGCCTCACAAGGCCAAGAGGGCTTAAAAAAGGTTCAAGGTAGGCCTAGACCATGCAAAGGGAACACCTAGATGGCATCCAAGTGGCTTAAACATGGAAGGATGCAAAAGAGTCCAAACATGGAGCATTCAACACAAGCTTTTAAGGCATCAAAGGCATGCATGCAAGCATGTTATGAGAACTGAAATAGCATGGTAAGTGGTTCCAAACCACTGACAATGATGCAAGCAACGCACACTACACATTTACACACTTGAGGCTAAAAATCCAAAATGCAAAGGGACTATGCAATGCATGTCTTGGTCGACCAAAACAGCCAAGGACAGACCTTAAGCATGGCAAGACAAACATAAAAGCTTCACAAAGCTAGGCCTAAACATGCTTGAATAAGGGCTCAAAGCATAGGACATGCTAAGGCTAAAACAAGGCATTACAAGGCATGTATGCTAAGCAAGCATGGTGTACCAAAACCAACATACAACAATGCTATATTATGACATAATAAGCATGAAAATCAGTCAAGGCATGGTCAATACACACTCAAACTATATGCTCCCTCAAGAGGCTAAAATGGCCCTTTTCAAGGACAACAAGGAGAGGGGGTGGCCCTTTCCTTCCTAGGACCTCAAGGCACCATCCTCATCACTGAAATCCCTCAAGATTTCAGTGGTGAGGAGGGCCAAACACAATGGTCCCGGAGCTCAACCGAAATGGCACAAAACAAAGGCCAAACAAGCCTTAAGAGGGGTCAAACAACCCCAAAGCTTAAAACACCCTTAACAAACTATTTAGAGCACTCAAAAAGAAGACTTTTCTATATTATAAGTTAAGCTAAAAAATAGTTGTAAATATGGCAAAACAAGCTATGAAAACAAGGCTTAAAAGTGGTAAAAGCTCACCCTTGAAGCACAGCAGCAAATCAGCAACTTTTGGACCAAGAAAAGGCTTCAAATGACCCCAAAAATCACCTTCAAGGACCTCAGCTCAATAAAGGGACTAGAGAACTAGGCGTTTGTATGCAAAAGTGCAAAGAAAATGCACTTTTGAGCACAAACAAGCCCTAAACCTTAGAGAGAGAGGCAGAAAATGTAGAGAGAGAGAGAGATTTTTTGCTCCAAGTTCTATATCTCTTTCTTCCTTTTGTTCATCCTCTCTTCCTATGTGAGAGAGCTTGATTGATATAGATATGTATCAATCTGCAGCTCCTCAAAACACCCACGTCCAGGTATGGGCTGGGGTATGGCCTAGAATGGCAGCTGCCAGCTGTCTACAGAAATATCTGTTGAAAACCACATTTGGCCGGCCGGCCATCACATTTGGCCGATGGCAACAGAACACAGCCGGTGGCCTCAAGCCATGGCCGGTGGAGTGTGGGGATGTCCCAAAAGCCATTCCCTGCCCTCCAAAGCAAAAACACAAGTGTTTGGTGCAAAACCAGACACAAAACGGTCGAGTCAAGAGATCCTAAGGCAAGGCGCGTAGCCGAGGCCTCCGGGACCTCAAGACGAACACAAATATGGATGATCACCGAGTGTTCAAGCGGTGACGTCCAAGTCTTAAGGACGGTCAAAAATGGGGTGTCTACAGTTGCCCCTCTTTGACAGAACTCGAAAATCATAAGAATGACTGGAGTGAGTGTCAAAGCCCAGAGACGACCCATTTTTGACAAGGCCGAAGACTTAGACAAACATGCAAGACAATAAAGATATGTGCCCGAAGGCAGGGGCAAAATGCAACTGACAATGCAAGGAGCCGAGCATAACTTATGATCATGCAAAGAAAGCTGTAACGAAGCATAACATGCGACAGTTTTAAGCTAGCATACACCAAATTACACTACAATACAGAAAGGATGTAAGAGAATTATGTAATTCTCGATACGTCTCACTCGGAGAATACAATACCTGTGCGGTTCGTCTGGTTGCACCAACCTCAAATGATCCGTACATACAATATCGTGCCTGAAAAGAAAGCAAACTTAACAGGTACATATATCGTTAGCAATATGCAAAATGAATGCAAAATGATATGCGATATACAAAACTATGTATATGAAAATGCAATGCAATTGAATCATAATCAAATCATGAGCGATTCAAAACCACACAAATGTCAAATAGATTGATGGAGATGCAAAGTCCGTCTACCATAGAAAAGGTGCCGCAACCCTCAAACCAACATACCAACGTGGAATAGGCGCGTACACATGCAGAACTATGAGTGATGTAGACGGACACAAGAACAAGTAATTGGGTGGAATGACATAGGTGGGGAAATGACCCGCTGAAGAAAGACCAATGATCCTAATGCTGGATGCGAAAATTACACTATAATGTAATATATATACAATGGATATGGCAAGCGGCCAAACCAAATCTTGCCTAGGAAAGGCATAGAAAGGTGCAAGCCCTAGATGGAAGTGATGCAGTGAATGCATGCAAGCTACAATGCAACATATACAAATATGCAATGGAATGGAATATTTATAATGGATAAGGCACGCGGGCGAAACCAAATCTTGCCTAGGAAAGGCATGTACACAAACAAGCCGCATCTAACACAGAAACGGTGCTGCAACCCTCAAACCAACATACCAGCGTGGAATAGGCGCGTACACATGCAGAGCTGTGCTTCGATGTGAAAAGTGTGGGCACATACTAGACCAAGCTCAACATGGAAAGGCGCAAGCCATAGATGGGGGTGATGCAGTGAATGCATGCAAGCTACAATGCAACATATACAAATATGCAATGGAATGGAATATTTATAATGGATAAGGCACACAGGCGAAACCAAATCTTGCCTAGGAAAGGCATGTACACAAACAAACCGCATCTAACACAGAAACGGTGCCGCAACCCTCAAACCAACATACTAGCATGGAATAGGCGCGTACACATGCAGAACTGTGCTTCGATGTGAAAAGTGTGGGCACATACCAGACCAAGCTCAACATGGAAAGGCGCAAGCCATAGATGGGGGTGATGTAGTCGGTGCATGCAAGCTACAATGCACTATTTACAAATATGCAATGGATGGGCGTAAATGCAATATTTACAGTAAGATGCATGGCATATGCATTATTTACAATGGTATGCATGACATATGCATTATTTACAATGATGCATGACATATGCACTATTTACAATGATGCATGACATATGCATTTTTTGTCTTGTTTTGTTTTGTTTTTGAAATGCAAATGCATGATGATGCATGATTTTGAAATGCGCGACAACGCGTGGCTTTTGGAATGCACGTGAACTTAAATATGCGACGACGCATGTCGCTTGAAATACGTGTATAATGCAACTTATCAAAAGTTGTTCGGGCACGACAAACATCGAAGGGCTTGCACCTTCAGAGGATTTAAGGTCTCCTAGACCGAGCGTATTTAAGGTCTCACCAGACTGTGGCGATGCATGTTGCTCTCTTTTCGTTTTTCTTTTGAAAATGCATGATAATGCATGATTTTGAAATGCACGACAATGCGCGGCTTTTGAGATGCATGGCAATGCATGTTGATGTAAGTGCGCGACCACGCATGTCTTTTGATATGCATGACAATGCATGTGAACCCGAATGCGCAACCACGCGCGTCGTTTGAAATGCATGACAATGCAACCGAGCGGGTTTAAGGTCTCACTAGACCGGGCAAATACATGAATTTTGTTATTTTGAATGCATGATTATGCATGATTATGACATGCATGACAACGCGCGGCTTTTGAGATGCATGACAATGCATGTTGATGTAAGTGCGTGACAATGCATGTCTTTTGATATGCATGACAATGCATGTGAACCCGAATGCGCAACCACGCGCGTCGTTTGAAATGCATGACAATGCAACCGAGCGGGTTTAAGGTCTCGCCAGACCGGACAAATACATGAATTTTATGATTATGCATGATTATGACATGAGTGACAACGCGCGGCTTTTGAGATGCATGACAATGCATGTTGATGTAAGTGCGTGACAACGTATGTCTTTTGATATGCATGACAATGCATGTGAACCCGAATGCGCAACCATGCGCGTCGTTTGAAATGCATGACAATGCAACCGAGCAGGTTTAAGGTCTCGCCAGACTGGGAAAATGCATGAATTTTATGATTATGCAAGATTATGCATGATTATGACATGCCTGACAACGCGCGGCTTTTGAGATGCATGACAATGCATGTTGATGTAAGTGCGTGGCAACGCATGTCTTTTGATATGCATGACAATGCATGTGAACCCGAATGCGCAACCACGCGCGTCGTTTGAAATGCATGACAATGCAACCGAGCGGGTTTAAGGTCTCGCCAGACCTTGGAGCTGACCGCTTCAATGATGGGGATGCTCTAGCAGAGTCTCGACCTTCTATCCATTTATAGCATTCCGGTATGTCCTTTTGACCACAGTCTCGAACCATACATAGACTGTTTCACATATTCTGACACAAAATGACACCTGACATACTGCCCTCACAGCATCTGATACATTGTACTCTGTATTGATAAACTGCTCATGGCATTCACACACTGTACTCATACACTGCATTCTGCACTGATACTCTGTTCACAGTATTCACACACTGTACTCATACACTGCATTCTGCACTGATAAACTGCTCATGGCATTCACACACTGTACTCATACACTGTATTTTGCACTGATACTCTGTTCACAGTATTCACACACTGTACTCATACACTGCATTCTGCACAGATACTCTGTTCACAGTACACTGATGCATTCACTTTTTGTACTTTTCAGCATCCCTTCCAGATCCCTGCCGTAGGAGGTGCCCTAGTTGGACCTTCTGTTCCTACCGGAGGAGATGGGAGAGTATACCCTCGCACCTAGGCAGGACACATCCACGTCCGGAGTAGCTCGCGGGCTCCAGTCCCTGATGACGATGACGAGGAGTCGGAGGCAGAGGCAGAGGCAGAGTCGTCCTTGGAGAAGACCGGAGACGGCTCGGACTCGGACTCAGATGATAGCGTT
Organism: Camellia sinensis; assembly: GCF_055761805.1. Classification (NCBI taxonomy): domain Eukaryota; kingdom Viridiplantae; phylum Streptophyta; class Magnoliopsida; order Ericales; family Theaceae; genus Camellia; species Camellia sinensis. The sequence goes on from NC_138974.1 coordinate 87,604,552, forward strand.
GATGATGCTCCTGGACCGTCGTCCAGGAAGAGGACTAGAACGGACTCCCAGGCCTGAGATCCTTTTGACATTGATCCAGACTTTCGCTATTTTTTTTTTTTTTTCTTTTTCTTTTGTACCTTTTGCTGGTAGCTAGAGTACCTTGTACTGCCGCAGGCAGATTTTTATTTTCAAAACCATGTACTTGAAAAAGAAGATGAAATGAAACAAACTTTTTGTCTGAAAAAGTGTTGTATTTGTACATTTCATATATTGCATCGCATTGCATCATGTTGCACCTCAATGTAAATGAAATTGATCTGTTGTCTGAAAATTGAACACTTGCATTGTAATAATCAGATAACGAACAAGCCAACAGCAAAACAACCCATACCAAACACTGCACATTCTGAAGACTCGGCTCATACTCTACTGGGGATTAATCTGCATACAGCTCATAACACAGCGCTTGGCTCATTTTGCACACAGGGGATCCTGAACAAACAGCCCAAATCTGACAAGACGGACCATGAAGGTTGAATCTGCTGAAGTTGAAGCACACTCAGATGCAATCTGAAACCCAGAAGCTTCAAAGAGGCCCAGGTTTTCCTAATCACACTTATCGGGAGTGGACCCTGCAGTTGTATGAAAGAACCAAATCATGTTTTTGCACAAATGTGGAGAATGGCACAGCATTCTGAGCACAAAACGATTAATTTTTGAAATCGAAAAAAGGGTTTTTCAAACCGGGGTATTGAGCTTACAACTGAACTCAGCGAGAAAGACTTAACAGTGGAGACAAAAAAAAAGGTAAACAACCTAAGCACAACGAGACGCACTCGGAAAAGACTCAAAACAAAGGTTGAAGTAAACAAGACAAAAGACACGACACACAGACACGTTAACGAAGACGGGGGACCTCAAATCACGAGGAGCCAGTTTCTCTGGGTATTGTTTTCCACCTTTTCTTATTTGTGATTCTTACATCCCTCTGGCACTCAAGCTCGATTTTTCTCTCAAAACCCTTTTTGCTCACTCTTTCTCTCAACTTACACCTCTCTATTCTTTATTCTCTCATTTTTATCCCTCCCCGGGGTGTTTAATGGATGAATAGGAAGTTGTGGGTTCACGCCCAACCGTACCAGCTCGCGGCTATTCCTTTTGGTGACGCTTGGTCGATGCCTAGGATGGGGAATGAAGTATCTTGATCTATTCCAATTCATGCTTCGCACTTGGTTCGATACCTCGTTGGTCGGAGGTTGAGAGAGCTTTCAGCCCTTTAATGACAGCCTGAGTTGTGCCCTTCTTGGCAAGTATGTTGGCGATGGGGGAAAAACAGGAAGCCTGACTCAACTATGCCCCTAGTTCATCATTATGACCATTTTTGTTTTGGTTTTCTACTAAAACAATTTTGACCAATATGAGAGTTAGATTAACACACTTGTTCGATTTTTGATTTGAAAATTATGCAAGTCAGGCCACGAGCAATGAAAATTTTCCTTTTTTGGGTCCAAAACGGTCTAAGTTTTGGAGAAATGAAATAGTTTTCGAGAAAATAGTCAACCTCAGTAAAAATTTTCAAAAACTATTTTTGCAGACGGCCGATGCTAAACAAGCACGGAACTTACCCTCGAGATGCGCAACCTCGGTTCGGAGGCAATGGAAAATTACCCTTTGTTCGAAGGACGCTGCATGGCAACGGAAAGTTGCCCCTGGTTTGAACGGCGACTCATGGCAACGGAAAGTTGCCCCTTGTCTGGATGATGCCACAGCATATTGTAAACAGTCCTCACTAGTGATGATCACGACTGAACTTTCTCGGATACAGAGAAGACGAAGATGGTCAAAACCAATATATGGACACAGTCACTTTGAAAGTGTTGGTGGCTGGACTTCAAGACGAAGCTTCCTACGTACCCCAAACATGGGAATCGCGGATGATTAAAACCATTACATGGACTTAGTCGCTATGAAAGCATTCGGGGCTGGACTTCAGGATGAAGTTGCCTACGTATCCCAAACATGGGAATCACGCCTTACGTAGTTCCGGTGTTAAGGTACACTCGGGTATTTAACCTCTCCTTTTGTGCTCTAACTTTTGCCAAGGCCGCTCTTTGCGGGTTTTCAACCTTACGAGCTATGTTCTTCAATTCTTTTCATTTCTTTTCTTCTTTTTTCTTTTTCATCTTTTTTTTTTCATTTTTTTTGCATTTTTTGTTTTGTATTTCCTCTTGCTCTAATTTTTGCCTGGGCCACCCTTCTGGGTTTTCAGCCCAGCGAGCCTCTCAAAGGGTAAAAGTGTAACAAGTCCATGCCAAATGGTTTTAGGGTTTCAAAGGCATCCGTGTCCAGGAGAATGGCTGTTGTATCGATTTGCTGAAGGACCCCTCTTCGGCTCTTCGAGCACATCGGACATTTTGGCCCTTAGTTGGAGGGGTACTTTTGTTCTAGCTTCATAAGCTTCTTCTGATGAGATCTGATCTTCTTAATCTGGCTTTGGTGCCTCTTGTTCGAGGGCTGCTTCCAATTTGGCCACACAGGCCTCTCTTGATGGTCGATCGTTGGACACTCCGAATTGCGATTCAAGGCTTCAAAACAAAGGCTCGAGTCTTGAGGCTGAGAGCGATCCTAAGTTGCACAATCTCAAGAGTGATTCCACACAGGTCTTCGCAGGACTGCGCAAAACATTTTGTTTTTGAAATTTTTTTTTAAAGAAGCGACAAATCGCTCGCGCTGAAGAGAGTGTGGAACCAGTCTGGATCAAGCCAGGGTCCTTCTCAGTGCTCACGCTGACAAGCATGATTTCGATCATTAAAGGCTTAGCATGCCTTTCTTTCTCTCAATTTGATCAAAGTTTGCAAAACCCAAGGAATTCCTTCCTCTTCGTTTTCATCGCAGTGTTCAAAAAGTTTTGAAAAACTTAGGTCAATGCAATGATTTTCAGGGCACAAGAGAACAGGTGGAATGTACTGTTGTTCCATTCAAGTCCCCTGGCACAACTAATTCAGAATAGTAGTAAGCATGGGAACATGATAGCTGCAGCTGTTTCATTCAGATTCCCTGGTTGCAACTGGCTCTACGACAGAGACAGACTCAAAAGAAAACAAAAGGGTAATTACAAAACAAAATGGTGTTCGAGGCAACAGCTCCGGAATCACCCGACATTCTATACAAAGGGGACTGACTCGCTACAACAAGACAGACCCATAAGCAAAAGGACTGACTCAAGACAATGAGACAGACTCAAAACAAAAAAAAAAGACTGACTCGACACCCAAACTAGAATTTACAAAACTAGCATTCGCAGATGCTCCAAAAATGCGTGCCAGACGCCACATCCAAAATACGCCGAGCGCTACCCGCAGGTGGTTCACTTTCTGATTACATACTCGCAGTATCCTCGAAGTCCAACAGCTCAGTGGTAACAGACTTTGCTGAGGTAGGCAGGAGGATGACCTCATTGTCGATCAAATCTTGCACCTCATGACGAAGACGGAAACAACCATCGGTACCGTGACCGGACTGTTGGTGGTACGCGCAGTACAAGGTAGCATCATGCGAGAGAGGGAGATTCTTCGGGAGAGGCCATGGCTCGAGGGGTTTAAGATGCCCCTTTTTAGCCAATATTTGAAATGCCCTAGACAGAGGCATATAGAGGGCATGAAAGGCTCTACGCCCTCGAGGCAGGTACTTTAAAGTCTGAGGGTTCTTGCTGGACGCACTAGCGAAAGGGTCGGCAGCCACTGCCTTGGCTTTCTGATCTTTTCCTGGTACAGGGTTAGGGATGACAGGGACTGTCTTGGCATGACGGGGCCCATCCCGATTTTCTGCCCGGCTTGAACCGCCTTCGGTTGGAGTGGGGAAAGCATCATCCACAGCTTTAGTCATGACTGCAAATACTTGTTGCTTATTCATCCCCCTGGCTTTCAAAGCCTCGGCTGCCCACAGCAGTTGTTCAATGGGATCGGCATCTGCCTTCATTTTGTTCTTGTCTCTGGCCTCAGCCTGATCGGGGGTTTAGGTTACTACATCAGAGCGAAGCCCGGTTGTTGCTGACACGTCGTTGCTGTAGCAGGAGGCAACCTCTGGTTAGCTGAGCTCGATCACAATCCGCCCCAGTAGCAGGGGCTCCTGTGGTATGAAATTCCCGGCATACGGTGCAGCTGGTGGCGAAGCCGACATTCCATAGGCCAGATCGGCCACAGATCTTTGGAGGTCACCTATCATTCCCATCAATTCGAATGTGGTAGGCTCACGAGCCTGATATAACTGGGGGGTCCAGATCGGGTGCGCGACAGGCGACCTCGGTGGATGCGGTACATCGACATTGGTCTTGCTTTGTAGAGTGGTTCATTGATCTGATGCGGTCGTCATAACCACAATCTCCTCTGAATTCTGCGTCATGATAAGTCCGCTGTACTGAATGGTGACTGACGGATCAGATATCTGTCTTGCCTCAGCGAGGGGGAACAATAGCTATTCTGTATCAACTCTCTGAACCTTGAAAGAGAAAACACGCAGCATTTCGGACCAATCAGAATAGATGCTAGTATAACTGAATAACTGTACTCTACTACTGATCACTTTTGCCCGAAATCACTGCCCCCAAAATACTGAATCGGATACCCACAAATATAATTGATTCGTATAAACTGATACTGGTACCCTCAGGTCTAATACTCAAACTTGCAAACTGACATGTACGTTCCCTGTAGAGATGCATTCTAAAAGCACATTGCAAGTAAAAGAGAGCCAAAACGCCCCTAAGTTGGGGTAGGGTTTCCCTGTCCTATTTTTGTCAGGAGCTAGGGTTTTACTATGCACGCAGCAGTTTTCAAACAACCTAACATCGGGTAAGTAACCTGTCCTAGTTTGGAATAGTCATTATGGATTCCGAATATGCACTAGGTCGAATGGTCGAAAAGGGTGCCCCGGTAAAACCGGGGTTTGTGTTCCCATACTGTCAGAGCCCACAACCGGTCAGCCTTATGGCATGCTTTGACAAAGTCAAGCCTCCGGCAAACCGTTCAGGAATGGCAGATGGCAAACATGGTGTCCTAGGCGTACCAATGCACATGCAATGCAAAGAAACACATAAGTGAAATCAAAACAGGATATCACGAGTTCGAGTCAAGCTCTCTAAATCCCCAGCAGAGTCGCCAGAAACTGTAGACGTTCCCGAACGCCCTGGGAGGACAAGTCCCCCCGTTCTGTTCGTTTTGGGCTCACTACAGTTCGGACTCTCAAATTGTCGCGGTTCTAAATCTGAACCAAAGAGTCCAAATCCGACAAATCGTTTTGAGAAAACAGATTTTGAAAGAAGTGCCAAACATGGACTGCTTTGCCAGATACAGAGTCGCCACCTAAATATTTTTTATAGGGGAATTTAGGAAATCCTGACTCGGTGCCAAAGGCCACGTGTCCGTCATCACCAAAGTTGTCTCGGCTCGGGAGCTTGGGTATGATTAGGGAAGGTCAGCTATGAGCACCCCCTCTCGCCCGATCCGAAGATCGGCCTCTACTAACCATGATACCCAGTTTTGAAAACGTTATGTGTTCTTATTCCATTTATTAGCCTAGAATTACTATGTTATGCGCGCAGCAAACAAGTATAGACCAAATCGCCTAAATTGGAACAAAACATTGCATATCCGTTTGTTTGGAAAACGCTTTGGAATTTGCTACTCACAAGTAGGCTAAAATACGGATTTCAACGAGTTATCCCAACTCAAACAATCCAACCTTCACCCACGGGCATTCAAGCAGTTTATATCACATAAGCATCTAGCCTCATGGTAATCATGCTATTATGTTAACGTTCACACTCATGTGAGATGCAAAATCATAAAGAGCTCACCTAGTACTCCGTGCCAAAATAAGAACATGTTAGCAATCATGCATGATCCAAGTCCATGTTTAAATGCCTAATGCAACGCATACGGAATGTCACTAGAGTAGGCTCGGCTAGTCTATAAATGACATGTTAAAATGCACAAGTAGCACGTATTCAAGTTAGATTTGAAATACTTATGCAGTTAGTATGATGCGCCGAGCCTGGTGCATGCAATACTAATGAATGATGCACGCATGCATAGCATAAGGTATGCTAAAGCAAACATGTCCTAGTACTAACCATCAAAGTAGGTACGTAAAAGGGCGAAAGAAGTGGGGGTTGGAAGAAAAACACATGCGCACCCACACTTATTACAAATTCACCCTCGCTCGGAGGGACCAAAAGAATAATACAAATTAATTAACCTACAAGCTAATTAATTATTACAGACCACCTAATTAATTAAGCAAATTAACTAAGCTAAGAAAGCAGTAAAGGCCTCGGGAAGAGGATCCAATGCGCGCGTGCTCGAGTTTGCTCGGAAATCCAACGCCATGCACAAGTTTGCCTCTGCTTTGACTGTTTTGCTTCTTTGAAAATTGCACAACTCCCAAGGTTGCTTCTTTGAGTGTTTTAGAACACCACCGGCTGAGTGGGATCATCACTGGCCATTTTGAAGTGGTCATCGACCATAAATTGAACTCTCGGCCAAACATTCTTTGCCGATCGGCACTCAACACTGCCAGCCGGCCAATTCTTCCTGTTGAAACCTGTTTGACAGCTGCAGAGGGCAGACAAGGCATGACAATGTATTTCAAGAAAATGTATGCACCAACCACACTCCTTATCATGCTTATGACTCAAAGGAGGATGGGCCTCGATTCTCGGGCCACCAATCACGCATTTCCATGCATGATGGCCCATGGGACCAAGTATGCATTTTGATTTCAAATGCAATGCACGTAACCAAACAAATTGAACTCAACCTCTATCATACTCACTTCAAGAGGTCAAGCATGCATACTCATGCAATGCAATCCTAAGCGTGTGAACTAGCATACAACATGGCAATGCAATGCGAATATGCAAGTATGCAAGCAAACATACAGGGTGAGCACACAATCAAGCAAAGGGGATGGACTTAAATTAATTTAGGATGGTTCGCAAGCATGCCAAAATCAGTGGCCGAAGTGCTCAAACATGAGGACCAACACACACACACACACATGCACATGTTAATGGGCCAACATTTAAACATCAAAAGGCAACTCTCAAGCACGCTTGGAAGAGACTAAACATGGACTAAGGGCATGCAATGTAAGCTCTGAAAACCATGCTAATGATGGTGCAAAACCAACTTAACCAAGACAAACATAGCGTACAATTGGTCCAAGTACTTGAAGCTAGTCAAGGAGACTTAAACCATGGCTAAGCCAACCAAGCCTTACAAGGCCAAGAGGGCTTAAAACAGGTTCAAGGTAGGCCTAGACCATGCAAAGGGAACACCTAGATGGCATCCAAGTGGCTTAAACATGGAAGCATGCAAAAGAGGCCAAACATGGAGCATTCAACACAAGCTTTTAAGGCATCAAAGAGGCATCAAAGGCATGCATGCAAGCATGTTATGAGAACTGAAATAGAATGGTAAGTGGTTCCAAACCACTGAAAATGATGCAAGCAACATACACTACACACTCACACACTTAAGGCTAAAAATCCAAAATGCAAAGGGACTATGCAATGCATGTCTTCGTTGACCAAAACAGCCAAGGACAGACCTTAAGCATGGCAAGACAAACATAAAAGCTTCACAAAGCTAGGCCTAAACATGCTTGAATAAGGGCTCAAAGCATAGGACATGTTAAGGCTAAAATAAGGCATTACAAGGCATGTATGCTAAGCAAGTATGGTGTACCAAAACCAACATACAACAATGCTATATTATGACATAATAAGCATGAAAATCAGTCAAGGCATGGTCAATACACACTCAAACTATATGCTCCCTCAAGAGGCTAAAATGGCCCTTTTCAAGGACAACAAGGAGAGCGAGTGGCCCTCTCCTTCCTAGGACCTCAAGGCACCATCCTCATCACTGAAATCCCTCAAGATTTCAGTGGTGAGGAGGTCCAAACACAATGGTCCCGGAGCTCAACTGAAATGGCACAAAACAAAGGCCAAACAAGCCTTAAGAGCGGTCAAACAACCCCAAAGCTTAAAACACCCTTAACAAACTATTTAGAGAACTCAAAAACAAGACTTTTCTATGTTATAAGTTAAGCTCAAAAATAGTTGCAAATATGGAAAAACAAGCTATGAAAACAAGGCTTAAAAGAGGTAAAAGCTCACCCGTGAAGCACAACAGCAAATCAGCAACTTTTGGACCAAGAAAAGGCTTCAAATGACCCCAAAAATCACCTTCAAGGACCTCAGCTCAATAAAGGGAGCCGAGAACTAGGTGTTTGTATGCAAAAGTGCAAAGAAAATGCACTTTTGAGCACAAACAAGTCCTAAACCTTAGAGAGAGAGGTAGAAAATGTAGAGAGAGAGAGAGAGATTTTTTGCTCCATGTTCTATATCTCTTTCTTCCTCTTGTTCTTCCTCTCTTCCTATGTGAGAGAGCTTGATTGATATAGATATGTATCAATCTGCAGCTTCTCAGAACACCCACGTCCAAGTATGGATTGGGGTATGGCCTAGAATGACAGCTGCCAGCTGTCTACAGAAATATCTATTGAAAACCACATTTGGCCGGCCGGCCGGCCATCAAAGTGGCCGACCGGCAGTCAAATTGGTCGGCCGGCCATCACATTTGGCCGATGGCAACAGAACACAGCCGGTGGCCTCAAGCCATGGCCGGTGGAGTGTGGGGATGTCCCAAAAGCCATTCCCTGCCCTCCCAAGCAAAAACACAAGTGTTTGGTGCAAAACCAGACACAAAACGGTCGAGTGGAGAGATCTTGAGGCAAGGCGCATAGTCGAGGCCTCCGGGAACTCAAGACGAACACAAATATGGATTATCACCGAGTGTTCAAGCGGTGACGTCCAAGTCTTGATGACGATCAAAAATGGGGTGTCTACAGGTGGGGATCTTAACTCTCTTTGGTAACTTTAGGAAATTTGCTGCAAGCAAATGATCAAAAATGTCGTCTGCTTTTGTTAAATCAAAAGAATATTTTCTATGAAGGTCTTTCTTTTTAAACTGTTGTAGACTCGACTTTCTTCGCGCCCCCTTTCGGGGGGCTCAAATTTGTCCTACAGTTCAGACTTCTGTCACGGTTCTGAATCTAATCTCACAAAGTGCGATGTAAGACTGATAAACACCAAAGAGTCCAATCCGGCAAATCATTTTAGAAAATCAGATTTTAAACCAAACAATGTCAAAACTGGACTGCTTTGCCAGATTACAGAGTCGCCAACTAAATATTTTATTTTTGAAAAATTTAGGAAACCCTAACTCGTGCCAAAGGCCATGTGTCTGTCATCACCAAAATTACCTCGGCTCGGGAACTTGGGTACGAGAGAGGAAGGTCCTAAAATGTGCACCCCCGCTCGCCCGATCAAAGATTGGCCTCTACTAAGCATGATATGTTGTTTTATAAACCTCATGTGTACTTATCCGGTTATAAGCTAACTTTATTATGTGACGCACACAAGCAAATATAGACTAAATCGCAAGAATTGGAATGAACTCAACTTGTGTTTGCTTTTGAAAATGGTTTGAATTTGCCACCCTCAAGTGGGCTAAAACACGGATTTGCCACCTCAAGTAGGCTTAAAACATGATTTGCCACTTCTCAAAGTGGGCTTAAAACTCTCATTCGTTGAATTGTTCCAATTCAAGCAGCAAAGCCTTCATCCACAGGCATTCATGGAGTTAATCATTTAAGCAAATAGCCTCATGGCAAGCATGCGAAAGATGGCAACACTCACACTCATGCAAACGTGCTAAAGCGTAAAACTTACCGAGTACTCCAAGCCAAAACAAAAGCTAGTTAGAAATATGCATGATCCTAACTATGCTAAGATGCCTAATGCAACACATGCAATAATGCAATAGGCTCGGCTACCTAATCATTGTATTTGCAACACTTTGATAGCATGCTTTGAAACACGTATTCAAGGAAGTGTATTGAATTGACAATGCAGTTTGAATGATGCGCCAAGCCTTGGTGCATGCAAGACAAATGAATGATGCAAACATGCCAGCATAAGGTGTGCTAATCGAAAATGATCCCTAATCTAACCATCAAAAGCGGATAATTAAAAGGGAGAAAGACATAGGGTTGGAAGATATGCACACACACACACGCACACTTATTACAACATCATGCCCTCTCGAAGGAGGGTCCGAATGAATAACCTAAGCTACACTAAGCTAAGCTAATTATTACAAAACAAAGCTAATTAACTATTCTAGCTAATTAATTATTACAACACAATTGAATAACTAGCTATGGTAAGCTAATTAAAATATTAAAAAATGAATTGAATGATTAGCTACGCTAACTAACTAGTGAAGCAATTTAAACGGCCTCGAGGGACGAGGGATGCATGCATACTCGGTTGCTTCCTCCCGAAAATGCTCTTGCCTTGCCATCGGATGCCTCTGTTTATGCTCATTTGATATTGGAAAATTGCACCAACTTCTAGATTGCCTCTGCTCCAACATAGGAACACACTTGCACAAAAATTCACTGGTGGCCGGTAGACTACAAAAAGTGGTTGTCGGCCACCTCAACTGGCCGGTCGGCTACTTCAAGTGGCCAGTCGGCCACCCTATTTATTGGACTTCTGCTTTTGCTATAACAGAGGCAAAACAAAGCATTTTCAAGAAATGTATGTACTGCTACCCTCTTATCATTTCTCAAGCTCAAAGGAGTGTAGCTCTTGGCTCTCAAGCCACCAACCAAGCATTTTCAATGCATGATGGCTAGAAAACCAAGCTTGTACAAGCTTAATGAATGCATAAACAAGACTTGAAGGACCACCACCCTATCACGCATAATCAAGGGTGTCGGTGATCAAGAAAAGTGGCACGTTTCATCACTTTGAGTATGAAACGTCCCATTTTTCTTGTGTTTGGATTAACATCCGATCCAAACACATGAAATGCAACACAACATGCTTATCTTGCTCAAGTTTTGCTTGGTTCATTTTGTTTACACATTTTAGATTACCGATTAGTCCTTTAACCGATTAAATCCAAAGTGAGAGTCCTCTAATTGGAAAGAGGGCTTAAGCCACAAGTACCTTGAGCATGAAAGAGGCCTCATGCTATTGGTTAGTCGAAACCCTCAAGAGAGGATTAAAACCATTAGGCATGAGAGCCTTAATTCCACACTCAAGCCAACAAGGGGCTCAAGGCCACTTTCAAAACAAAGTAAAAAATGAAGAATAGAGAGAGGTTGCAGATATTTCAGTACTGAAATGAAATGCAAAACGACACTAAATCATGCAAGCAACACATGCAAGACATGCTAAGAACCTAAAACATTAAGTTAGTGAAGATCACAACACTATAGACATGCAACACAAAGCTCAACTGACCAAACCAGTTCTGGACAGAGTTAAAACATGCCAAATCAGTGGCTAAAACATGCTGAGATTGAGGCACAAACGGCTAGAAAAACATGCTTACATGTTAGCTTGCAAACAAGACTCAAAACACAACTCTCAAAAGCAATGAAAGAGTGAAATAAGTGAGAGTGTGACAGAGCTATATACACTGAAATCATATGTGAAATGATGGTATAACATGCAAGCCACTCAAACACTTCATGCTTAAAGCCTCAAAACAATGAGCTAGTGAAGACCATTACACTATAGCCATGCAACACAAGCCTCGAAGGACTTAACCAGCCCAAGATAGAGTTAAAGTAGGCGACAATAGTAGCTAAAAATGCTGAAGTTAAGCTAACAAAAGCTAGAATAATAGGCTAAACCATTAAGCATGCTAGACTAGTAAGCACAATTGCACTACAAGTACAAAAAGCAAGCAACAAAGGCTCCAACCAACCCAAAATAGAGTTGAAACATGCAAAAAAAGAGTCTAAAACATGCTTCAACTAAGCTAACACAAGCTAAAAAATAAAGCTAATATGTGAAGCTAACTAGGCATGAAAGCAAGACACAAGGAGGGGAGGCTAACCCCTCCATTTTTGGACTTCAAAACATAATTTTTACCACTAAAATAACTCTGAATTTCAGTGGTTTAAAGGCCTAAAAAGTTTGATTTAAAGGTGGTAAGAAATGGCACAAAAGGCTTCACAAGCCAAAGGGCAAAAAGAGGAGACAACCCCCTAACTCACCAAGACTTAAACCACCATTTTGAAACCTTAAAAATAGAGTTTTTTTATGGTTGAAAAACCAGGTCAAAACACTGTAAAAAGATAGCCAAGAAAGCAACTAAAACAAAGCTTAAGTGAGGTAAGCCTTATACCTTTGAAGCACAACACTAAACAGCCACAATTCTGAGCTAAAACTAGCCTTAGGAGCTCAAACCAAGCATCAAAGAACCTCAGCTCCAAGATGAAGATGTTTGGTTAAGGGTCTTAGTGCAAAGTGGTAGAGAATTCTCACTTTCAAGCATAAAACAAGAAGAGAGAGAAAGAGAATTCTAGAGAGAAAGGGAAAAATTTGCTCCAAATTGTGTAACCCCTCAAAATGGGAGAGAGACCTCTCCTTATTTAGAAAATCAAGCTAAAGGCTTGTATTCATCCCTTCATACACGTGTATAGAGATGAGCATCAGTGAACAGCAGCTAGCACAACTGGCAAATAAATATCTGAATGAGGAGAAAAATGGCCGTCGGCCATCACTAGTGGCCAACCGGCCATCAATGTAGCCGACTGGCCATAAACATAGCCGACCGGCCACCACTGGTGGCCGACAGGCACAAGTCATGGCCGGCAAGCTAGGGGGATGGCTGACAAGTCACCCTCTCCTCCAGAAGTGAAGCAACAAGCTTTTGGCCCACAACCAAGCACACAAGATTAGAGGCTCCAAGGTAAGGTGCTCAGCCGAGACCTTCAGGGACTCAAAATGAACACGAGTGAGCACAATCATCATGTGTTCAAATGATGACGTCCAAGTCTTAAGGACGGTCAAAAATGGAGTGTCTACAACTGTCTGTCTATTATACTGTCTTTTTGAATTAATGCCTCACAGGTCATAGGTTCTCTTCCTACGATTTATGTCCCATCGATTTCATAATTAAGGTCCCTATAATAGGTCTTATATGTTGCATTACTTCGATCCTATTCTTCCTCAAGTAAAGATTCCTATCTAGACACCTTATAAGTTAATTCCACTAAGTCTTGAAACTCAGTTGATTCGAACTTCTTTCGAAGCCTAAACTCCAAACCATTTTGTGCCAATCTCACAAATTCAGGCTCTGGTAGAATGACCCTACACTTATTTCGTGCTCGAATCTGGCAATGAATTAAGCAGCCTTCTCATCAGTCCTTTGGCTCAGCCTTGTCATATCTACCATGGAAACCTCAGGCTCTGTTTGAAAGAATTGTGCATGAAATGCCTCTTCCATTTGCTGCCAAGTTTGGATAGAGCCAGGTGTAAGGTTAATATACCATGCAAAGGTTGCCCCAGTTAAAGAATTTGGAAAAAGTCTCAATTTCATATAATCATTATTGGTGAATTCACCACATTGGCTTGTAAACTTGGCAATGTGTTCTACTGTTGACTGGTTTCCATTTCCATGAAAGAGAGCAAAATCTGGTATTCTAAACCCCATTGGGTATTCATGTACCTTATCCACCCATTCTGGGTATGGCTTTCTATATATAGGAGTTTGGACCCCCCGAGCCATGGGTCTACATATCTCCCTGACAATATCAGTAATTTGGTCCCTAGGAACTATATTCTATGCTTGTTGGACTACTACTGTAGGAACAAACACAGGGTTTGGCAGAACTCCATGTGCTTGAGGTCCTCTTGGTCCATAGAGACGTATATTTAGGACTGGCTGTCCCTGTGGTACTGGTTGCTATTAAGGGTATGGTTGACCTTTCTAGGCATGTCCTACAAAAGGACCTACGAAAGGTGCTGCAAGAAAAGGAACAGGTATTGTTTCTCTCCTAGCCGTAGGAAACCTTCCAATCCCCCAGGTGTGAATTCGAACAGAGGGTTAGTGAACCCCCTTGTGCCAGGCATGGTTTCGAACATGGGATTTGGAAACATTCTCATGCCATTTTCTTATGTTGGCCCATATCCACCAATTTGTATGGTTTCGTTGTTAGGTAATGACATATTTTGATTTACCAAAGGCCTTGAAGGAGGCTCATACCACGACTGAGGTATAGGTGATGGTCTTTCATAATTTTGATTACTAGTCTAACCATTATTTTGTCCATTAATTAGCATAGACTGTTTATCTCTAGCCAATCTTTACTGAAGAGCATTTGAATTTTCCTCCATATGCCATGTAATAGTTGGTTGATGGGAATTCATTCGATCCATGAAGGATGTTGCCCATCTTTCCATTGTATACATTAACTGCTATCACATGGCATCTACCAAGCCTCCCCACGGATTAATTGGCTGGGTAGACGAAACAGTGGATGGTCCAATTCCATGGCCTCGTCCAATATTTTGAACATGTGGTACATGTTCCGAGGTGCTAGTTTGTTCGACCATAGGTTCTGATGAGATAGGTGCTTCCATAGGATGTGTTACTACATTATCCTCTAGATCAGGTACTTCTACCTCTCCTTCCACACCTTCTTACAGGCGTTCATTTTCTCCTTGTCTTCTACGTCTAGCTATTTTAGAGTCCCACTAGGAGTGCCAAAAATATATGTTGGCTTTTTTGGCTTTCAAGGGTTAATAGTGTAAATTTAAGCATGCCAGCAAGGATCAATTAGACCTTACATAATTTATAATTGCCAACCAATTATCAAGCGATTGTGTTGAAGTTCTTTCAGCCTCAATAAAAAGGACTTTTACTGGTGGCTTATTTAGAAGAAAATTATGAATAGTAACAAGTAAATATAATTCATAAATTGAATTTTATTAACCAAATGAAACTTACAATGAAGTTACAATGATCCAACCTCGACAAGGTTCACAGCAACAAACTACTAAAAAACTACTCCTAAGAATTGAAGTGCTAGAAATGTAAAGAACTGGAAATGTAAAACTAAAAAGAAATATGAAGCAAATAAACTGGTTTCTAGATCTGAGTCCGGGTCTTTCATTCTGGGGCTTTCCATGCTATTTATACTTCCCCAGTGGTAATCGTCGAAGTGGGCTTCCAACCATTGAAGCGTCCTCCCATGCTTGCTGAACGTGCTCTCTCACAGTCAATCTCACTATGCCACTTTTGCAGTTAGGCTTCCCTTTTGATTTTGAATTTAAATTTATGAGTAACCATTAGGCCACATCATCTTGTGTCTCTTGACTTTTCTAGTGCTACGCAGATCCATTATTACTAATACGAACTGTCACGTGTCCGACTTTGATTGGTAACATATATTAACTCCCCAAATTGCCCTCTTCATGCCACGTGTTAAGTTGTGATTGGCTTATACAAAATATATAGCCAACAGAATCACACTAATTTCTAGTTTTAGCATCAACTAATAATTAGATTAAGTTGAATTGTGAATTGTATTAAGATTTCAATTCAACAGTGCACCTTCCAAGCCAAAGTACTTTATGGGCCAAAAAACATAAAACATTTAGTGCAATTCAAATTCATTTTCATCTTAAATTTCTTAGGATTTAAGGAAAACTCAGTTTCAGTAATTTCTTGAATTGTTTCATTCCTAATTCTTTCCGAACCTACAAATAATAAACACAACTTTAAACCACAATTTCCCTAGAGATTCAAGAGGAAGATTGTTTAGCAGTTCCATAAATCTTTTAAGTCTGAATTTGTAACAACCCCAACCTCTGATTTATGGTAATTTATGGTAAAATGAGCCTAATTAGTAATTAAGAGAAATTCCAAATTAAATTGCATGTGTATGTGTTGCATTGTTGTGCTTATCTCTATTTATCATAGAAATATTCATTTTCGTTTCTGTTTCGTTCTATCAATTGAAGGCCTTATCGGCATCCAATCACGAAATTGACATGAATTACGTGTTAGTTGGAATTTTTTGAATATTATAGTAGGTTTAATTGAAATTCGGTTCAGAATGATTAAAATAGGAAAGTTAATGTCTAATTAAGCCTAATTACTGAATCACTTAATTCAAGCCTATATGAGGAACCTTTTTATACCTTCACTCATCATTTTCCTTCATTTCAATACATTTTTGAGCCCATATACACACACAAATGTGAGAGTAGAAGAGTAAGGAGAAGATTGAGCTCAACCAAGGGATTTGCTAGGAGGAGGAAGAATTGAACTTAGAGATTCAAGAATTAAGCCTCTAGCTCCCATCTTGGGAAGTTTAGGTAAGGTTTTAACCTTTAGATTGTTTACATATGATGTTTAGGACTCTAAAGAATTAAGTAGGTTGATACAAGATTTGAGTTAGAATTAAAGAGAAATGAACCATATCATGCATGCATGCTCATTTCGTCATAATTTGAAGTTGTTTTCAAAGAATTCCCTCTTTCATGTCCTCATTTTGACCTTGGTTTGAGAATTCAACATATTTTTAAGTTAGACACCTCATTAGATCATGTTTTCGAAGCTTGGAACTTACACCTTTACATGCATGATGTATATGGTTATGTTTTCAAAGAATTGAGTTTTGTTTTGCATATATCACATGCTCTTAAACCTTGATTTTGTGGAATTAATTTTCAATTCACTATGTTTTCCAAGTTTATAAGAGTTTCCTCAAGTTTTTGGCCCAAGAAACCATAATTTGCAGCTTTAGGGTTGAATTTGAAACTTGGAAGCAAATCTGGAAGTTCCAGAATTCTGCTTCCACGCTTGAGCGACATATCCTGCACTCCAGCGACCACCTTCATTTTCACACTTCTGCTTGAGCGACCAAAAGTTAGCTCAAGCCTAAAATGCTTACTCCCAGAAGTTTGCGTGTTTTACAAACCGCTCGAGCGACAGAAGTTACACTCGAGCGAGGGTATGAGTCTCACGTTCAAGCGAGCGTCGAGCAAGCATTGAGCGGAAAAATCAAGCAACCAGCACTTTTGTAAAAGTTTACAAACCGCTCGAGCGATAAAAATTGCGCTCGAGAGACCACTCACATTTTGCATGTCCGCTCGAGCGAAAGAAGTTGCGCTCGAGCGAGGACCCTGTTTTCAACAAGTTTTCTTAAGTGTTTTCAAGTGCATTTTAGCATCCTCATTGCATCCTAGGCATTTCTAGGCCAAGATTAAGATATAATAAGAGCGATAAGAAGTAGAAACACACTAAGACAAGAAAGAACCAAGTTAATGATTTCGGGTGTGTAATTCAGTACGTATTCATTCTGTATTTGTGTAGGTCACACGCCACAAGATATCTGAATTGCCTACTCTGTCCGTTTACTTGGAGCCATTTGTTATCTGTGAGTAATAACTTAGTAAAGCTATGTTCAAGTTAAATTATTTTTTGTATGTGGAACAAGAGTTGTTTTACGAAATGTTATGTTTTGTACTATGAATGATTGTCCAATTTTGACAAATATTTGTGACATTAAATTTGTGATTCAAGTATGCTATCTATACCCAGACTGGAGGTTCCTTTATGGAACTGACAAGTTATCTATACCCGGCTGGAGATTCCTTTATGGAACTGACAAGTTATCCGTTTCCAATCCGGAGGTTCCTTTATGAAACTGACAAGTTATCTGTACCCGGTTGGAGGTTCCTTTATGGAACTGACAAGTTATCCGTTCCTAGTCCGGAGGTTCCTTATGGGACTGACAAATTATCCGTACCCGGCCAGAAGTTCCTTATGGAACTGACAAGTATAACTTTTGATGTTCTGTATGAGATCTATTAGTGCTAACGGATAAGCCATGTAAGATTAAGTATGAACTCTGATTTCTATATATGCTTAGAACAAGAATACGAATGTGGATCTATTTCGATATGAACTTTTGTTTCTGAATTAGTTATGGGACATCATTCATTTAACCCTTTACTTTGTTATTATTCACTGGGCTTCCGCTCACTGTATTATTTATATATGTAGGTGAGCAGGCGCGCGACCAGGCTTAAGATGATGCCTAAAGAATTTTGTGTTGTCAACCACCGTTTTATGCCTCCCAAGGAGGTTCTGGATCATGTCAAGTCTTGTGGCCTTGTTTTGTAAATGTTTAAGTCTTTGTTCCTTTTGGTTTGTTTTACGAACAAACTTTCTATTAATTACACATGAAGTGGCGTGTGGCTACTGTAACTTTTGACGTCACACATATGTTTATAAAAGTTTAAGACTATCTATCTCATGTATGTCTTCACAGCTCAATGGACTATGTACATTTTTTCATATTGCTTCCGCAGCCCCTAACTACATGTTATTCTGTTAAAAGGCCTTCGGTAATCCAAGGATTACTGGCCGGTTACGATGCTAAACTTATAGGGGCGAGTTTGTGTCGTGACAAAGTGGTATCAGAGCACATGTTATACCACGCACACGAGTCCATATGAGCTTAGGATGTCCTAGTAAAAAGTAAGGGCATTCCATCTATATGTGTAAGTGTGTGTTCATTGAAAGTGAAAACTAAAATCTGATCTTGACCACATAATATGAAAACAAATGATCTGAATGTTGTAAAAAGGACTATTTGCCTATGTTGACAATGTTCTGTTCACCTATAGCAATAGAAAATACAAGAAGTGATGGAATAACTAAATCATCTGAGGCTCGAATGAGTCACATGAAACAAATGCTTACAGCTTTAACTAAGGCAATGGCTCAACAACAACAGAGGCAACAACCTTTTTCCCTTCCACCTCTGCCAGTGCAAGTTGAACCAGATAACAATGATATAATCAACTTAACCTAGAAGTTTATGAAGATGAAACCACCAACTTTCTTGGGTGGTATTGAACCCTTAAAGGCAAAAACATGGTTACTTGAAATGGAAAAGTTATTTGAAGTGTTCCCTTGTTCCGCAACACAGAAAGTACTCTTGGCCACCTACGCCCTAAAGGATGAAGCCCGGAGATGGTGGTTATTAGTTCGAAATAACAACAGGGACATGGCATGGACTCAGTTCAATGAGATATTTTACAACAAGTACTTTCCCCAATGCTTCAAGGATCAGAAAGTGTTAGAGTTTCAAGAACTTAAGCAGGGCAGGATGTCCGTGGCTGAGTATGAAGCCAAATTCAACAAACTAGCTCGGTTTGCTCCACATATGGTGGATACTGATTACAAAAAGGCATGGAAATTCGAAGGCGGCTTTGATCTGGAAGTGTTTGATTACGTAGGCATCTTGAAATTTCCTACCTATATGGAAGTTTTAGACAGAGCGATAATGGTGGAAGCCACACTAGTAGCAATGAAACAAGCCAAGGCATCAACAATAGAATGGAGAAGCAAAAGACCTAGATCCAATTTTCGGAAGGGTCATTCATTCTTCATGAACAAAAAGCAAAACACTGGATCTTCAAGCAGTTCAAGCCAAAGTAGTGGGTCTATGCCAATCTGTTCAGAATGTGAAAGAAAGCATAAAGACATGCGTCATTGTGCATCGGGTGTATGTTTTCGGTGTGGTAAAACTGGTCACATGATTAAGGACTGTCTAATGAGGTTCGATAATACAAACCACCCAGCAACAAGTTCAGCCGGATCTGCTCCTGTAATGAGGGTCAATGCCAGAACTAATGCCAAAAGTAACACCGGGAATGAAACACTAAGGCAAGGAAGAGTGTTCGCTCTAGTACCTGGGGATGTAGAGAATACTGAGCCAGTGGTGTCAGGTATAATCTCTATTTGTGCGTGGAATGCCTATGTACTGATTGATTCTGGTTCTACGCATTTATTTGTATCGCATGCTTTTTCTCGGAAGTTAACTGGATTATTAGAACCTATGAATTGTATACTATCTATGTCTACACCATAGGGAAGTTTTATGATGTGTACTTATGTATATTCGGAATGTGATGTTTTGATTGGTGATATAACATTGTACGTTGACTTGCTACCCTTGAGCATTGATCATTTTGATTGTATTATGGGTATGGATTGGCTGACTAAATATTGTGCCACTATTAACTGTGTGAATAAAGCTGTCATGTTCAAACCACCTGGTATGCCTGAGTTTGTTTTCATAGGGTATGGGGTAGTTCCTTCGCCATATCTAATTTCATTCATGAAAGCCAGGAAGTTGTTGAGGAAAAGATGTCGGGCTACTTGTGTTGTGTAACGACTGATTCTTTAGATAATGCAAGTATGAAACTATTTCCGTGGTTTGTGAGTTTCCTGATGTGTTTCCTAATGACCTACCCGGGGACTTAATTGATAAGGAAATTCAGTTTACTATTGATCTAGTACTTGAACACAACCTATATCCAAGACCCCTTATAAAATGTCAATTTCCGAACTTAAAGAGTTAAAAGTCCAACTCCAAGAACTCTTAGACAAGAAATTCATCCGTCCGAGTACCTCACCTTGGAGAGCTCCAGTGTTATTTGTCAAAAAGAAAGACGGGTCTTTGAGGCTATGTATTAACTACCATGATTTGAGCAAAGTAACTGTCAAGAACAAGTATCCGCTACCCCAAATAAATGACCTATTTGACCAACTCTAGGGAGCCCAAGTGTTTTCAAAAATTGACCTTCAATCTAGGTATCACCAATTAAAGGTCAAGGCAGAAGACGTAGAGAAAACTGCATTCAGAACTAGATATGAGCATTATAAATTTTTAGTCATGCCATTTGGGGTAACTAATGCACCTGCGGCATTCATGGACTTAATGAACAGAGTGTTCAAACAATTCCTTGATGAGTTTATTGTTGTATTCATAGATGATATATTGATTTATTTTAAAAGCAGGGAAGAACATGAAAATCATCTGAGAATTGCTTTACAGACCCTAAGGGAAAAGAAGTTATATGCAAAATTCTTCAAATGTGAATTTTGGCTTGACAATGTGGCATTTATGGGGCATATAATCAACAAGGATGGTATCTCTGTTGACCCACAGAAAATTGAAGCTATTGTGGACTGGCCTAGGCCAACAAATGTATCAGAAGTTCAAAGTTTCCTAGGACTTGCAGGCTATTATCACAGATTTGTAAAGGATTTTTCCAAACTTGCTTTGCCACTCACTCAATTGACATAGAAAGATACACCATTTGATTGGACTGATCAAAGAGAGACTGCTTTCCAAGAGTTAAAGACCAGGTTAGTAACTGCACCAATCTTGATTTTACCTAATTGTACTGATGGGTTTCAAATTTACAGTGATGCATCCTACAAAAGTTTGGGTTATGTGTTAATGCAAAATGGTAAGGTAATTGCTTATGCTTCTTGGCAACTCCAACTACATGAAAAGAACTATCCGACACATGACCTTGAACTAGCAGCTGTGGTGTTTGTGTTGAAAATTTGGCGACACTATTTGTATGGTGTAACTTGTGAAGTATATACTGATCACAAAAATTTAAAATACTTCTTTACCCAAAAAGAACTGAACATGAGACAGAGAAGATGGCTGGAATTGATCAAAGAATACGATATGTAAATTTTTTATCATTCAAGGAAGGTAAATACCGTTGCAGATGCATTGAGCCGAAAATACATTGGGAATTTGCCATGTTTGCTCACCGGCCAGAAGGGATTGTTATGTGACCTGGAAAGGAATGAGATTGAAATTGTATTACATGAACAAGGCAGGATCTTGGACGCCATTTCTGCTCAACCTGCAATCATTGAAGAGATTAAAGCAAAACAATGTGAAGATGAGTTCTTGAAGAAAATTTTCGATGAAATTGACTCAAAACCGAGGCCTGGGTTCGTGATTGAAAATGTTGTGTTAAAATTTTAGAGTTGCCTTTGTGTGTCAGATTGTTTTAACTTGAGAAAATGCATCATGACTGAAGCTCACAATTTGAAATTTGCTATGCATCCGGGAAACACGAAGATGTATCATGACTTGAAACAAAATTTCTAGTGGTCAGGAATGAAAAAGTCTATTGCAGATTTCATGGCTAGATGTTTATACTGCCAACAAGTTAAAGATGAACATCAACGACCCGCTAGTTTACTACAGCCGCTTCCAATACGGGAATGGAAATGGGAACATATCACAATGGACTTCATTGTCGGATTACCTCACTCTCCTCAAGGTATGGATTTTATCTAGGTAATTGTTGATCGTTTGACTAAATCTGCACATTTCTTACCTGTCAAATCTTTGTATAATGCGGATAAGTTGGCTAACTTGTGCATTAATGAGGTTGTGACATTACATGGTATGCCAGTATCTATTGTATCCGACAGAGATCCTAAGTTTACTTCAAGATTTTGGCAGAGTCTACAGCAAACTCTGGGAACTGAATTGAGACTAAGCAGTGCTTATCATCCACAAATAGATGGCCAATCTGAACGAACCATTCAGACATTGGAAGACTTGTTACGGATGTGTGCCCTAGACTTTCACGGCAGTTGGGAAACCTACTTACCATTGGCCGAGTTTGTATATAACAGCAACCACCTTTCGAGCATTGGTATGGCTTCGTATGAGGCTCTGTATGATAGGAAGTGTCGTTCTCTAATTTGCTGGGCTGAGGTAGGTGATAGACCGTTGTTGGGACTAGAACTTGTGCAAGAAACAACTGAGAAAGTGAAATTGATTCAACAACGTCTGAAAACTACACAAAGTCGCTAAAAGAGTTATGCTGATGTCAGAAGAAGAGATAGAGAATATGAAGTCGGGGACCACGTGTTTATCAAAGTAACTCTGATGAAGGGCCAAACATGGTTTGGAGTGAAAGGCAAGTTAGCACCGAGATATATTGGACCGTATGAGATCCTTGAGAAATCCAACCCAGTGACATATCGGGTGGCCTTACCTCCAATGATGGAAAATATGCACAACATTTTTCATGTTTCAATGCTTCGGGATTATTTGAGAGATCCACTACATGTGATTGAACCGACTCATGTTCTTCTAAAAGATGATTATACGTACGAAGAGAAGCCAATACAAATTGTGAATTGTCAAATCAAAAGATTAAGAAACAAGGAAATTCCATTAGTAAAAGTTGATTGGCAGAATCACGGAGGAACCTATACAACATTGGAGACAGAATAAGATATGATAAAAAGATACCCATATTTGTACCCTTTGGACTTGATATTTTTCCAAAAAGAAGGTAACTCGAGTTTGGAGGACCAAATTCTTTAAGGGGAGAAGGCTGTAATAACCCCGACCTCTGATTTACGGTAATTCATGGTTAAATAAGCCTAATCAGTAATTAAGAGAAATTTCGAATTAAATTGCATGTGTATGTCTTGTATTGTTGTGCTTATATCTGTTTATCGTAGAAATATCTATTTCTACTTCTGTTTCGTTCTGTGAATTGAAGGCCTTATCGGCATTCAATCGTGAAATTAACTAGAATTACGTGTTAGTTGGAGATTTTAGAATATTATGGTAGGTTTAATTAAAATTCGGTTCGGAACGATTAAAATAGGAAAGTTAATGTCCAACGAAGCCTAATTACTGAATCACTTAATTCAAGCCTATATAAGGCACCTTTTTATACCTCCACTCCTCATTTTCCTTCATTTCAATACACTTTTGAGCCTATATACACACACAAACGTGAGAGTATGAGAGTAAGGAGAAGATTGAGCTCAACCAAGGGATTTTCTAGAAAGAGGAAGAACTAAACTTAGAGATTCAAGAATTAAGCCTCTAGCTCTCATCTTGGGAAGTTTAGGTAAGGTTTTAACCTTTAGATTGTTTACATACGATGTTTAGGACATGTACTCTAAAAAATTAAGTAGGTTGATACAAGATTTGAGTTAGAATTAAAAGAAGTTTACCATATCATGCATGCATGCTCATTTCATCATACTTTGAAGTTGTTTTCAAAGAATTCCCTCTTGCATGTTCTCATTTTGACCTTGGTTCGAGAATTCAGCATATTTTTAAGTTAGACACCTCACTGGATCATGTTTTCGAAGCTTGGAACTTACATCTTTACATGCATGATGTATATGGTTATGTTTTCAAAGAATTGGGTTTGGTTTTGCATATATCACATGCTCTTGAACTTTGATTTTGTGGAATTGATTCTGAATTCACCATGTTTTCCAAGTTTATAAGAGTTTCCTCAAGTTTTTGGCCTAAGAAACCATAATTTGCAGCTTTGGGGTTGAATTTGAAGCTTGGAAGCAAATCTGGAAATTCTAGAATTCTGCTTCCACACTCAAGCAACAGATCCTGCGCTCGAGCGACCACCTTCATTTTCACCCTTCCACTCAAGCAACCAAAAGTTGGCCCAAGCGTAAAATGCATACTCTGAAAAGTTTGTGTATTTTACAAACCGCTTGAGCGATAGAAGTTGCACTCGAGTGAGGGTGTGAGTGTCGTGCTCGAGGGAGCATCGAGCAAGCATTGAGCGGAAAAATCAAGCAACTAGCACTTTTGCAAAAGTTTACAGACCGCTCGAGCGATAGAAGTTGCGCTCGAGTGACCACTCACATTTTGCATGTCCGCTCGAGCGAAGGAAGTTATCTGTACCCGGATGAAGGTTCCTTTGTGGAACTGACAAGTTATCCATTCACAGTCCGGAGGTTCCTTTATGGAACTGACAAGTTATCTGTACCCGACTGGAGGTTCCTTTATGGAACTGACAAGTTATCCGTTCCCAATCCGGAGGTTCCTTATGGAACTGACAAGTTATCCGTACCTGGCCGGAGGTGCCTTATGGAACTGACAAGTATAACTTTTGATGTTCTGTATGAGATCTATTAGAGCTAACGGATAAGCTATTTAAGATTAAGCATGAACTCTGATTTATGGATATGCTCAGACCAAGAATACGAATATGAATCTATTTCGATACGAACTCTGGTTTCTGAATTAGTTATGGGACATCATTCATTCAACCTTTTACTCTGTTATTATTCACTAGGCTTTCACTGACTGTATTATTTATGTGTGTAGGTGAGCAGGCGCGCGACCAAGCTTAAGATGATGCCTGAAGAATTTTGTTTTCTCAACCACCCTTTTGTGCCTCCCGAGGAGGTTCCGGATCATGTCAAGTCTTGTTGCCTTGTTTTGTAAATGTTTAAGTCTTTGTTCCTTTTGGTTTGTTTTACGAACAAAATTTCTATTAATTACAGATGAAATGGCGTGTGGCTACTATAACTTTTGACGTCACACGTATGTTTATAAAAGTTTCAGACTATCTATCTCATGTATGTCTTCATAGCTCAATGGCTTATGTACATTTTTGCATATTGCTTCCGCAACCCCTAACTACATGTTATTCTATTAAGAGGCCTTCGGTAATCCAAGGATTACTGGCCGGTTACGACGTTAAATCTATAGGGGCAGGTTTGGGTCATGACGGAATTTTTCTTCATTTTCTTCTTGGTGTTTTTCAATTACTATCATAACAATTTCCTCAGTGGTTTCTTCAATCATCTTTATTTGATCATTTTCCAATAGATCCTTGAAATTAGATAATATATAAAAAAAAATTTCAGCGTCAAACTCAGAGCAGGATGTTATCGTGAAGGCTTCTTCAATCAGCTCCTCTGGCTGATCATTTTTTGGAAAATACTTCTGGAGCTTAGACATTAAGTGCCTTGACATCCTTTTAATTACATTAGAGCTGGATGCCTTCTTTTTCTTTTGATGCAATACTGATGTTACTGGTGCTCGTGGTGGATTTGAGACAATAATACCACCATTAACATCATTACAACTATTAATATTATTATCATCAAAACCATGTTTCAACATTACTATGTCTGTATGCTATGATATCCTTGTATGAAAACACTTGTTTATTTACAAGAAGAAGCCATTATTACTAATTTACTATAGCTAGTAATTTTACTTTTCCAAATCATGTCACAATCTATAAATACTTTTCAAAACCTTGTCCACTACAACAATTTGCACTTTTGGTGATCGAATTTGGCAATTAAAGGAAATTTAGTCTCCAAGAGTTGTAGAATAGGAGATTAAACATTACATTGGTCGGCGTTGAAAACAGTTTTAGTTACTAAATTTTTTTCGTAGCTGTATATTAATTATTGGCAACTAAAAAAAATTAGTTGCTAAATATGCCACAATAGGCGACAAAAAATTGCTTTAGTCGGCATTAGTTCATGTTTGCGGCTACTAAAGTTTGTTTTAGTTGTGGTACACTAGTTTTTGCCTACTAAAATAAGTTTAGTCACCAAAAAGCCAACATAATGTTTGCTATTAATCTTTGGTGATCAAAGTTTTGGTCGGCAAGTATTCATTTCATTGACCAATCCATGTTTAGTCGTTGTAAAGTAATTTTGGCCTGCTAAAATAATTTAGTTGCTACATAAAAAGCATAAATTATACTTTTATCTTTGGTAACCAAAAATTTAGTGAATATTTCTTTTCGACGACCAAAATACCTTTAGTTGCCAAAAGTGTTACAATAGGCAACTAAAATTTATATTAGTTGACAATGATAGAAAATTTTTCGGTAGGAAGCTTTTCACATTTGGAGGCAATGCATTTATTTTATTACTTTTTTCATATTTGTTTTTATCAGCCTGTAACCCAAACAAAAACAAGACTCTTGCTCTTCCCTCTCTCTTACGGACTCACCATCAATATACACCCCATCACTCACCATTAACAATCGCACCATCTCTCCACCGTCGATCTTCCATCGTCGTACATAACCACCGCCACCGCTGCTCGCCTCGCCTAAAACATTGAGGTTTTTATCTTCCTCTCTCTATTTCTCTTACTCTGTCTATCTATATCCTTCTCAGGCTCTAGTTTTCTGCCTATGATGTTCTCTATCTCCCCATTTCACTCTATCTCCAGGGGTTTTTTTTTTTTATGTGTAGGGTTTTGATTTATGTGCAATCAATGAACCAATGATTGAAATGGCTTTCTATAAAATGATTGAAGGAACATGTAATTTATTGGGGTTTTTTTTTTTAGCCAGAATCAAGATTTCCCCATTTCACCATTTCACTCTAGGTCCAGTTTCATTTCTTTGTGACAAATTTTTTGTCTTCTTGTTTATAGTAAGCCAAAAATATTCAATTTCCAGTGAAACAGATTTCATAAATCTAATGTTCTTTTCTTTTCTTTCCTATATATGGTAATCTTAGTAGATGATAGATCATTAGAAGAGTTATGTTGTTCTTGTTGCTTCGAATTTTGTTCTCTACGTTTTCCTGTTGCATCAATACTTGTGTTTGTTTATTGAACAATTTATTTTATTTTAATTCTTTTACAGTTCTGAATACCAATATACTCCAATTGCAATGTTGTTAGAAATTTGGTATATACTAGGATCAGGAAAAAGCAATGCATACAGAATAAAAATATTTAACCATATGCATGTATTACCCATATCTTCTATCATTGTGGAAGTTGGGTTCCATTTGACAGACACTTGGAGGTAGACTGATTTGTGGAAATTTTAAGATCGATATTTTAGTTATAAGGTGGCATAAAGGCTCAGAAGGTTGTTTTTATGCTTTTAAAATAGATAAAATTTCATTTTTACCCATATACTTTGCCTCAATTTTGAATTACTCTCTTAAACTTCGAATAATTTCAATTTTACTCCCAAAATTTTTGAGATCGTATCATTTTTACCCCTACCGTCACATTTGAAACATAAAATGTTAAAAAATTATATTTTGGCCCCAAATTTCAAAAGAAATATGCAAACACATGTTGAATCTAGAAATTAGAGTACATAAAATCTTTTTATTTTTAGTATTATATATATAATTGGTGATTGTATCAATCATTGACTTAGTATTATTTCTTTATTTATATCATTTCTTTATTTATATTGTTCCCTAAATTGTATTATGAATCTATTTTATATATATATATATATATATATGGCCTCTACCTCATTCATGGGTAAGCCAAATAATTCTTTTCATTCTTTTTGGTATCAGAGTTAGGCTAAGTACCTAGTAATTTTGCTTCACCGACGGGCAGCAACCTTGCCTTGGCCGCCTGCCAGACCTCAACCCATTCTGCTACCATATTTTCTTTCAGTATCACTTCGTGGTAATCTCTTGCTCTATCCACTAGTGTATTCATATCCCAAATATCTCTATCATATTTTTTTTTTACTCATAATTCACTTTTTTGTGTGTTTATGTTCTACTTTGTCTCTCCTTCTATTTCAACTTCAAATAAGTTTCTATCTTCAAAGTTATTTGAGTTTGAGGGGGGTATTATACCTATGTCATGGTGAGCATGATGACATACCATGTGAACCACCTAAGCCGCCCCCTCTGGTGCACAACCCAAATTGCCTCCTTGGCGCATCACTTAAGCCGTCCCCTCTAGCACACAACTAAGACATGACCCAGTAAATTGTCTTGACATTGATTCCAGTCAATTTCTACAATGGTCCAGCATGACCTTAAACTGCCCTAACATCAGTTCCGACCAGTTTCTACAACAGTACGACACGACCATGAACTATGTCCCAACATTAGTTCCGGTCTCTGATGCCGACCAGGGTCTTGTCGACTGCCGACCAGGGTGTTTCCTGGCCATAGATGCTTCGGCAGCTCTTCTAGGGCAGTTCAGTCCTTGTTTTTTTCCCTTTCTAGGGTGTGATGCTGATGTATTAAGCATTTTTTGGCGTTTTTTTATTTAGTGAACCACCAGATTTGTTCGATAGCATTTATTTGGACTAGCTGTTGAATTTTTTTCGGCTTCTTCCAGTCATCCATTGGCAAGCTGTAATTGTTGAATATCTTCACACTAGCCTGAGAAGGAGTATTGAATATAAAAATTAGAGTACATAGAATCTTTTTATTTTTAGTATTATGTATATAATCTGTGATTGTGTCAATCACTGATTTAGTATTGTTTCCTTATTTATATTGTTTCCTAAATTGTATCATGAATCTATTATAAATATATGGCCTCTACCTTATTCATAGGCAAGCTAAATAATTCTTTTTATTCTTTTACACACCATCTCCTACCCAAACTCACCATCTCTCCTCTTTCTCCAATTTTTCCCTCTCCTCTGTCCTTGTAAGTGCTGCCACCATCGCAATCACTCAATTCTCTGACCCAACTTCTCTCAAACCCAAATTCACTTGCTCAATATATATATATATATATATATATATACATATCATCTCTTCATCAACTTCTCTCAAATCCAAATTCACTAATTCAATATTCTCTCAAACCCATATTCACTGACTTAATATTCTCTCAAACCCATATTAATTATCTATATATATACAGATCATCTCTTTATCACCTTCATCAACTTCACTAACATCACCACCCGAACCACCAACTTCACTGCTTCCGAACTCCATTACCGCCACCATAAGCACCACCATCACCATCACCATCACCACCACCTTTCAAAACCAAACTCACCTCTTTCACAACCAAGTTACATACCAGTACCATCAAGCTCCATGAACACCATCTCCACGAGCTCCGCTGCCATCATCAAACTGCCACTACCACTATCACCAACTCCATTACCACCTAGAACCATGTTCCACATCATGTTATAAATGAAGAAGAAGAAGAAGAAGAATAAGAAGAAGAAGAATGAGGAAGATAGAAGAGAAAAAAAACAAAAGATGAATGTTTCAAAATTTTTGAAGTCAGTTTTTGGGCAATTTTTGACATATCGAAACTTCCCATTACACGAAGAAGTGAGAAAGCGAGGTAGTGTAGGATGAAGTAGGAAGTGAGATGAAGAGAATGGAAAAAGAATAAAATAGAACCGTTAAGAATCAAGAAAGATATGAAGTTCGAAAGATGGCTCAAAGAAAAGTCAAAATGAGAAGAAAAGTCCTTTTTATTATCAACTTTCAAAGCTCCAATGGCACGCAACAAGAGGAATAACGAGACATGTTAGAACTGATACAAAAACTAGGCCGTGAGATGAATCCAACGACGTAAAAATGAGGTAAAACGGAGTTATAATGAAGGAGATACAAGGGCTTGAAGTGGTGGTGAGGAAAGAGGGTGAGTTTTATGGAAAATGATAAACTAATTCTCATTGAATGAATAGATGAGCAGGGCTCATAGATATACAAGTGCAAGTAATTACAACTAACTAGATATCTTTAACCAAACTAGATATTTTCCTCCTCTATTCCCATACGTGCATCAGTCTATTAGTGATGACTTAACATTATCATCAACATAAACCACTAAAATTGTAATGGAAGAGGGTGATGTGCGAATGAAAAGAGAGGAATCCTAATAACTATACATTATGAAAACCTCGAGAGAGTAAGAAGGTAGAAAATGTTGAATACCAAGCACAAGCGGCTTGCTTAAGCGCATACAAAGCCTTATAAAGCTTGCACACATGAGTAGGATAGGAAGAATCAACAAAACCAGGTGGTTGGGTCATGAACACCTCTTCTTCAAGCTTGCCATGCAGGAAAGCATTAGATATATCCAAGTGTTTAAGTGGCCAGTGATGATGCAAGGTAAGACAAAGAATAATCTGGATAGTAGGAAGCTTGGCCACTGGACTAAAAGTCTCCTGAAAATCAATCCTGCTTGTTGGAGGTAGCCTTTAGCAACAAGACGAGCCTTATAGTGAGCAATCGGACCATCAGAGTTATGTGTGATCTTAACCACCCACGTATATCCAATTTGATTTTTATGGGAAAGTAATGGCACTAAGAACCAGGTGTGTTACTTGTGCAAAGCCCCAAACTCTTCTTCCATAGCCTTAAACCAAACAGGAGAGGTAAGAGCTACTTTATAGGTGGGAGGTTCAGAATCAATATGTAAGGAGGAAGAAATATTGAGAGGAGTAGAATGAGTAGAGGATTTAGATCTAGTGATCATAAGAGGGATATTGGTAGAAAAATGCGGAGGCAAAGTAGGAATGTCAATGTGTATGAAGTGAATAGGATACGTATGGAGTGGTGGTGGACTGTATATATTAGAGGTAACAGGTATACATTGTGTAGAGGACAAAGGTGCACTGGAGGTTGAACAGATGACAGGGCTGCAGTTGGAACATGAATAGAGGAAGGCACAGTAGCAGATGGCAAAGTTATGGATACAACAACAGATGGCACGACTGCAGTGGGAGGCTGAACATATTGAGACACGATAAAGGTAGAGCAGGTCAAGGAAGTAGTGTGGAGAGGAGCTGGAGAACCATGCTGAGCAGTTGAAGCTAGAAAAATAAACTGAGTAGACTGTGATGGAGCTGGAAAAGCAGGACAAGGAAGAGAAATAGTACTTGTCTTAACCGGAATCCGAGGCTGAGCAGTAGATTGATATAAAAGCAGTGACTGAGAAGATAGACCTATAGCTGGAGAGAGAGAAGCTGTATCTGCAGGGCAAGGTATGGACTGATGGATTGGTGGAAAGGTCCAAAAAAAAGACTAAGGGCTTGTTTGGTTTGTTTTTGGGAGAGTTGTTTTTGAAAAAAAAATTGGGGAGAGAGTTTAGAAATTTTTTTGGTTTGTTTGGTTGTATATTTTGGGAGAGTTGTTTTTTTGGGAGTTTAGGATGATTTGATATTTGGGGAGAATTTGAGTAGATGTGTGTGAGAGAAAAAGTGATTGAGAATGAGAGAGGACAGAGAAAAAGTGATTGATTGATGTGTAAGACAGAGAAAGTAATTTTGGAAATTTTTTGAGAAAAACTCAAACCAAACAATTTTTTAGAAATTTTTTTCTAAAACTCATCTCCCAAATGCAAACCAAACATGCTGTAAATATCCCCCAAAGAGGGAGGTTAAGACAAAGCAATTAGAGAAAAAGAAACAAAAGAAAAGGAAAAAGGAAAAATATGTTCATGAAAATCACATGCTTAGATAGATAAAGCTTACAAAATTTAGGATCAAAACATCGATAGCCGTTAGCAAATAGATGATAACCCAAAAACACACAAGAAATAGATTTAGGATGAAGCTTAGATGAAGTATATGGTCGAAGTCAAGGAAAACATTGAGTTAGATATAGACTGGGAAGAAGATTGAAAATATGGTTGATACTGTGCATCCAACCGGTGCCAGCAATCAAAAACTACGTGACCAAAGACACCACAAATTTCACAAACTGTACCATTACACCTTCTGCCTCTAGAAAAGGATCTACCATGGTTGCGAGATTGATAAGAAAATCGACCTCCTCGGCCTCCTTTAGAAAATATCAACCTTGTGAATGAGAAACTTGACCTCGAGAATATCCAGAAGAACCAGACTGAGTAGATCGTGAGCCTCAAGCAACAGAGAAAGCAACATTAGGCTTCTCAACAGGTGATAATTTTTGACTTTTGAGTTCAACACGAATAGATTCGGAACAAAGCAAAGCACATAATTCCTCCATTGAAATACCTTCTGATCTTGCCCTAATAATAGTTTTAAAGGAGTCATATTCATCAAGGAGCCCATTCAATGTGATTAACACAAGATCTTCATCTTTAACTATAGCAGATACGAGTGCCAACTGATTTGATAATTCCTTGATGTTATTCAAATAATCCTCCATGAATTCACCTTTCTTGGACACATTATTCATCTTATTTTGGAGTTGATGAATATGTGACCAAGAGAGAATGGTGAATCTTTTAATCAAAGCAGTCCAGATCTCATAACAGTGTCGAAACTGTATTACGGTTGAATAGATAGGAGAAAATAGAGTTGTCATAACACAACCGAGCAAATGTGCATTTATTAGATCCCACTAGACTTGTGCTAGATTAGAAACTTCAGATCCAGAAGAGTCCTTGATTATTGCTAGTGGACATGGAATTGTTCCATCAATGTATCCAAGCAAA
Source organism: Camellia sinensis (assembly GCF_055761805.1). Lineage (NCBI taxonomy): Eukaryota > Viridiplantae > Streptophyta > Magnoliopsida > Ericales > Theaceae > Camellia > Camellia sinensis. The sequence goes on from NC_138974.1 coordinate 87,637,243, forward strand.
CCAATAGCCCTAAAGATATTTTGGATTTGGTTCTTCCAAATCGGAAAATTTGAAACATCAAGCTTCACTGTCACAAATGAGGACAGATTAAAGATGAGAAGTGTTAGGTTTGGAGGAATTACAGTTGAAGAAGATGAAGAAACTAAGACTGAACGATCAGCCATTGAAGCCAATAATCGATGCTCATTTGTGCTTATGTGTGCTCTGATACCATGTGGAAAATGTAAACTAATTCTTATTGAATGAATAGATGAGCAGAGCTCAAAGATATACAAGCACAGGTGGTTACAACTAACTAGATATCACTAACAAACTTAGTAACTGACTAACTAGATATCTCTAACCAAACTAGATATTTTCCTCATCTATTCCCGCACATGCATCAGTCTGTTAGTGATGACTTAACAAGTTTGCATCTTTCATTTAAAATTTGGCATCAAAATGTAATTTTTTTAATGTTTTCCATTTCAAATGTGACCGAATAAGTAAAAATGATACGATTTCAAAAACTTTGGGAGTAAAATTGAAATTATTCAAAATTTGATGACGCAATTGAAAATCGAGGCAAAGTATAAGGGTAAAAATGAAAATTTTTCTTTAAAGTATCTGAAAACTAGTGGACTGATTTAATATTAATAATTAGATAGGATGGGTAAGCACTGCCTATTCATATGTTAGATTAAAGAGCCAAAATCGAATAATTCATTAATCTGTTTTGTTTAATTTGGAAAAATATCCAGTTGGTTCTTCAATCTGAAGGTGCCCAAAGGTCTTAAAAATTAGAAAGAAAGGTATTACTACATCATAGAGGACAACTAGCTTCTAGTATGACTATAGTGGTCAATGGCCTGCTATGCAGTAATATGCTTTTTTTGCTTTTGTAATTCAGTGCCTTCTATCATATTATTATTGTTACTATTCACTCAATTTTTTTTCCCTGGTTTTCATTATGGTTATGATTTTCAGATAGACTTTTAGTTAGGACGGCTCATACTAGGAAACCAATATTTTATGATGGAAAATTGTATTTAGGCTCTTAACTCATTATATCACAACCACTATATTTTCAAATTGTCATAATAATTTAGGCTATTGTCTCATCGACAGGACTAGATTAGCTGGTTTTCATGCACAAATCCTTGTAACAACTAGTATCATTACAACAAATAAGAGTTTTAGAGACCAAATTTTTTGGTCTCTAAAAGTGAAAATTTTGTTGCAAAAGACATTTAGGGGCAAATTTCTATCGTCGTGAGGATAGTCGCTAAAAGGTCATCCCGAAAAGTCAAAAATAAGGCTTTTAGCGACAAAATTTTCAAAATGTCACTAATAAATAGAATTTTAGAGACAAAATAATTTGGTCTCAAAATGGTTTATTTTTTGAGACAAAAAATTTGGTCCCAAAATGATAATAATTTATCACTAATATCCAATTTTCGTTGCTAAAAATATAATGACGACACTTTTCGCAACAAAAATATTTGGTCTCTGAAATATAATTTTGTCCCTAAATTTTAATTTCTAAAACCTTAATTTTTTGTAGTGTATTAAAAGCGCAACACAACCACTGTAATCTAATAACAAATGTTATAGTAGCCTTAAGCAGTAGCTAGCTATAATGGCAAAGACTAATGAATTCTTGAAAAAAGTGGATAGGCAAATCATAGTTTTGCAACGCAAAAGAAAATACATAGACATCACTCATTGCATACACTAGCACACCAATAATTAAGTCAAGAGAGAAATGGTAAGGAAGTCCTTATGCAACCATACCACACATCATTTTTTTCTTTTCCCTATTGATTTGAAGTTTTAACATAAAACAATAGGTTTGGTGACAATGAAACCAGGTTCTATTGTTTTCATTTTTATGTTTTAGTTTTTTGTTCTTGTCAAATTATGTCTAGGATTAGTGAGGCAAGTGTGAAAATTTGTAGTGGGCATACTTTAAAACTCACCTTTCTTCACCATAGAATATTCATAGGGCATTAGTCCTCTTCAGGGGTAAAAATGCAAAATAGCTCATGAACCAATGTATAGATGTCACAAGCAACTTCCTCGTGGCAAATAGGACTTGTGGGGATAGACGGCATTAAATTAGCACATGTAGGTTGTGAGTTAGAGTTGAAAATGCATTAAACTTAGTAGAAAAATGACGTTCGGGCCTTAAACTTAGTTACCGTAAGATTTAATTAAAAAAGGTATTTACTAGTGAGCAAGATATTTTAATTTGCTAGAAATGGATGGAGATGATTAGTAATATTCCTTGAATATCCAATTAGAGGTGCGCGTATTGCTATGCCTTTTGGTTGAAACAAAGTGCATCTAGGACTATTTGAATGTAAATAAAACATTGGTTACTATCTTGTTTACCACGCGTAGTATTAATTACAGATAACTAATTTATGAGTCTTCAAACATATTTTATCATTGCTCTTAATCTTAAATGTTACGAGTGATTACTATTATTCATATGCATTTTAAACTTTACGCTGCTTGAGTTTATTGTACTGAATCTACTGATATTTTATATGGCAATAAGTGCTACTACTTGTTTCCATGCATCTCCTATTTATAAAAAAAAAAAAAAATGCATTCAAAATGTCATCTTTTCAATTAACACTTTAACCATGTCTAAGAGTATAATGGAAAAAGCATTGAAGAAGATGAACAGTTTAATTCACTCACCATAATGTAGACCCAACTTTCTTCGCACGCCCCCTTTCGGAGAGGGCGTGAATTTGGTCTTACTACAGTTCGGACTCCTGTCACGGTTCTGAATCTAGTCTCACAAAGTGCAATGCGAGACTGATAAACACCAAAGAGTCCAAATCCGGCAATTGGTTTTGAAAAAATCAATTTTGGATGAAAAAGCGCCAAACATAGACTTCTTTGTTAGATTACAGAGTCGCCACCTAAATATTTTATTTTTGGGAAATTTAGGAAACCCTGACTCGTGCCAAAGGCCACATGTCCGTCATCACCAAAGTTGTCTCGGCTTGGGAACTTGGGTACGAGAGGGGAAGGTCCTGAAATGAGCACCTCCGCTCACCCGATCAAAGGATCGGCCTCTACTAAGCATGATATGTTGTTTTATAAACATATGTGTTCTTATTCCGGTTATTAGCTAATATTACTATGTGATGCGCACAGCATACAAGTATAGACTCAACCGCGAGAATTGGAACAAAACAACTCGTGTTTGTTTTCGAATATGGTTTGAAAGTGCTACTCGTAAGTAGGCTAAAGTGCGGATTTTCCACCCTCAAGTGGGCTTAAAACATGATGATTTGCCACTTCACAAAGCGGGCTTAAAACTCACATTTATCGAATTGTCCTAATTCAGGCAACGAAGCCTTCATCCACAGGCATTCATGCAGTTAAGCACTTAAGCAAATAGCCTCATGGCAAGCATGATGAACATGGCAACACTTACACTCATTCAAGGATGTTAAAGCATAAACACTTATAGTGTACTCCGAGCCAAAACAACAAGCCAGTTAGAAATATGCATGATCCTAACTATACAAGATGCCTAATGCAACACATGCAGTAATGCAACTAAATAGGCTCGGCTATCTAAGATGGCATATGAATGCAACACTTTGATACATGTATTCAAATAGGTATTGAAATAAAAAGCAGTTTGAATGATGCGCCGAGCCCGGTGCATGCAAGACAAATGAATGATGCACGTATGCAAGCATAAGGTATGCTAATCGAGATATGCCCTAAACTAACCATCAAAATCTGATAAGTAAAAGGGAGAAAGAAGAGGGGGTTGGAAGACATGCACACACACACGCACCCTTATTACAACATTGTGTCCTCTCGGAGAAGGGTACGAATAAATAAGAGCTAATCTAAGCTACTTATTACAAAACAACTAATTAACTATGCTAAGCTAATTAATGATAACACAATTGAATAACTAGCTAATCTAAGCTAATTAGTTACAAACCGAATTAATCAATTAGCTAATCTAAGCTAATTAGAATATTACAAAATAAACTAATCTAAATTAATTACAGCACGTGTAATTAACTACAACTAGCTAATGAAGCAATGAAAATGGCCTCGCAGACGAGGGAGGCATGCATGCTCGGTCAAGTTCTCCCGAAAATCCACTACCTTGCCTCTAAATGCCTCTGTTTGTACTTTTTTGACTTCTGAAAATTGTGCCAACCTCCAGATTGCTTCTGTTTGATCCCAGGAACATGTTGATGAACTGATCGGCTAGAAGTGATGGCTATCGGCCAGTATTGGTGGCCGGTCGGCTAGGGCATGTGGCCGGTCGGCCACTGATTCTTGAAATTTCTCCTTTTGTTGCAACAGAGCACAAACAGAGGCATGGCCATGTATTTGCAAGGAAATATGTGTGCAACTACCCTCCTTATCATATCTCCAGCTCAAAGAAGCGTAGTACTCGGCTCTCAAGCCACCAACCACGCATCTCAATGCATGATGGCCAAAGAGTCAAGCTTGCACAATGTTAGTGAATGCACACATAAGACTCTAAGTGTCGTCACCCTATCATGCATGATCAAGGGTGACAACAACCAAGAAATGCAACACGATTCATCACTTTGAGTATGAAACGTACCACATTTCTAGTGTTTGGATTAACGTCCGACCCAAACACATGCAATGCAACACACATATGTTATCTTGGCATGTTTTACTTTACTCGATTCTTGTTTACACATTTTCATTACCAAACCATTTCTTAATTGATTCAGTCCAATGTGCAAATCCTCTAAGGAGAGGAGGTCAACCAAAAGAATGGCTTAGGACATAAGAGGGATTATGCCCTTTAACTAGGAGGAACCCTCAAAAGAGGGTTAAAGCCATTTGGGCACAAACCCTACTTCATGCTTAAACACAAGCTTAAGGCCAAACAACCCTCAAATCAAATTGAAAAATGAAGAAATGGGGGAGGCTGCAGCTGCTTTAGTGCTGAGATGGCATGCCAAAACCTTAAAGCATGCAAGCAATACAAGCATAACATGTTGACGGCCAAAAACATCAAAGTTAGTAAAGAGCATCACACAAGAGGCATGCAATACATAGCCTAAACAAATAAACCAGCTCTAGATAGAGCTCAATCATGCCAAAAAAAAATGGCCTAAACATGCTGAAATGGTAGCCCAAAAGCTTAGACAAACATGCGTACAAATTGGCTTTCGAGCAAGGCACAAGTCACAATTCCCAAAAGCATTGAAAGAGTAGAACATGTGAGAGTGTGACCACACTATATACACTGAAATCATGTGAGAAATGAGGCTAAGGGATACAAACAACTCAAGCAAAGCATGCTAGAGACTTTGAAGCTCAAAGCTAGTCAAGGGACTTCACTATGGCAATACAAAGCAATCCTCATATGACCTAAACCGCTCAAAACAGAATTAAAGCATGCTAAATCAGAGCCAAAAGCATGCTAGAATCAAGCTAACTCGTGGTAGAATGATAGGTTAAATCATTACACATGCTAGGCTAGCAAGTAAGATTACACTATAAGTGCAAGAAGCATGCAAGAGGTGACCAAACCAGCCCAAAACAGAGTTATGACATGGCAAATCAGTGGCAAAAACATGCTTAAACCAAGCTTCAAAAGGGTAGAAAAGCATGCTCACTTTGTAGGCCATCAACACATGTAAACAAGAGATGAAGAGCGGGGACCACCCCCTCCTATTTTGGACCTCAAAACCACCTTTCCACCACCGAAATTCCTCTGGAATTCAGTGGTTTAAAGCCCAAGAAAATGTTGTTTCAAAAGCTCTAAAGGATGGCACAAAGCTTAGCAAATAAGCAACGAAAGAGGGTGGACCACCCCTAACTCCAACAAGGACTCAAACAATCACTTTTAACACTTTAAAATAGAGGTTTTTTTAGTTGAAAGCTAGGCCCAAAACAGCATGCAAAGGTGGCCAAGATGGTGTACAAAAATAAGCTTAAAAGAGGAATATGCTCACCCTTGAAGGACAGTAGCAAGACAGCAACTTCTGAGCCAAAAACCTACCTTCAATAGCCCAAACAAGACCTTCAAGCACCTCAACAACAAGGTAGTGGTGTTTGACTAGGTGTTCTAGTGCAAATATGTGAAGAAAATACACTTTCAAGCACAATATATATATATAGAGAGGGAGAGAGAGAATTCTAGAGAGAGAGTAAGATTTTGCTCTTTCAAAATTCTGAACCCCTCTAAAGGGAGAGGGACCTCCCCTTATATAGATAAAGCAAGCCAAAGCTTCCTTGACAAGCTAGAAACTTGTTTCCATCCCTCCATACATGTATGGAGGATGGCTTCAATGTTCAACAGTTGGCCCAGCTGGCACATAAAATATATAAAAAAGCAGAAAAAAGGTCCTCGGCCAAAACTTGTGGCCTACTGACCATTAACGAGGCCGACCGGCCACCACTGATGGCCGATGGAAACAAGGCCTAGCCGATGGGTTGTAGGGTTGGCCAGCAGGCCACCCTCTTCCCCCAGAAGCAAAGATACAAGTTCTTGGTGCACAACCAAGCACAAAAACAGACAAGTCAAGAGGTCCGAAGGCAAGGCACTCCGCCAAGAACTTCAGGCGCTCTAAACGAACATGAGCATGGATGATCATCGAGTGTTCAAACAATGACGTCTAAGTCTTGAGGACGGTCAGAAATTGGGTGTCTACACATAACCTCTAATATTTTTGCCCCAAACTAGCAAGTTCTGCAAGTATTTCCCATACTGATGGTGTAATTTTTTATTTTTATTTTTTAAGGTGGCTTTTGGTGTGGAGTTATGGATATGCCATTTTTGTGTACGAAAGACAATTTATACTTTTGTATAATCCGGCTATTTTGTTGTCCTACGCTTTTATGTGGATTAGCATTACTCGTACAGATAACTTTTGGCATTAAACGGACAAATTTTGTTGTTGTATATAAATTACTTTTTTGTCATGGTACAGATTACCATAGTAATTTGTACGAAGCCGAATAACCATTTGGCATGGTAGTGAATATATTTTTTGTGTAAAGAGGGCATGATTTTTGTATGATTCTCTAATTTGTATGAATTATTATTTTAGGTTGGAATATGGTTGGTTTGTATGGAATTTGACATTAAAAGTTATTCATTTTTGGATGGTTGGAAATGAAATGAATGCAAATTGTTGAATGATTGATAATGGCCCCGTTTGATGTAGCTGTTAAAACAGATTATAGATTATAGCTTAACAGATTATGATGATGATGATGATGATTTGTTCCTCCATTCTCCATTGGTGTTTTCAATCTTGTGTGTTCTCTAGTTAAGTCCTCAAATCATGCAATTAAAAAGCAACAACACAAACTCACCTTTATCAATCTAAAATTTATCCAAAAAAAGAAATTAATAGTACAAATTCATTTTACTCACAAACCACACACTTTATCAATTTAATTTCCACCACACAAATTCATTCGAAATAAATTATGAAATCCTAAAAGTGGGTTCATAGCATTTTTCATTAAAAAACATATGACTCGTGTACTTGGGGAGACAAGTCAATCATAGAGAAAAACGTGATTTGGAGAAAGTCCTAATCACATAGGGGTAATTTCTGAGGCTAAAGCCTATAAGGAGTCAACCCCTTAAACGTCACCCTTAGGTGGTTGTTACATAACAAGGCCACTCAGCCATATAGTGGTAAGTCACAGACTCACACATAGGCAGGGATTCGAACACACACTCTTGACATTGGGTACAATTCGCCTAGGTTTAGAAGGTTCGTCCTACCAATTATATGTATTGTGGCTCAGGTGACTGACCCAGGAAGAGTGGAACGTGAGATATGCTTAACTTTTTTTCCTTTGCCCTCAATTTGAAAATAGATAAAGAATATTCGTCAAAAATAAAAGTCTTAACACTATAAAATAAAAAAATTTATCAAAATACATTTTTATTATCAAAATTATCACTACTGTACACATCGTACTGATAATAATTTTATATAAAAATTATGAAAAAATAACCTTCTTGTTTGATTTAATTTTTAAGTGGGAGGGAGGTGCTGTTGGGATTAAAACTCTCAACCTTTGATAAGCACCCTTCAATGCCCTACCACCTCTAGCTAATTGGAAGATGAAAGCAGAATACAGGTTCGTTTACTAAGATATGAAATAAATAAATAAATAATTAAAAGAAAATGTTTTTTTACAAAAAGCATGCAAAAAATAATATGAGAAGAAATCTTTTTTAATTTTTTGTATGAATTAATTTTTTTTTAACTTGTTAATAATTTTTTAACTAAAGTAGCCACTTGCAAAACAGGGCCTCTATGCCTTGAAAAATATAATAATAGAAAATAAAATCTAGTGCGTGCATATTACTATTGGCATATGCATTCTAATTATTTAAGCCATATCCCAGACTGTAACACAATGATAATATGAGGGATTTATAGGCTAGTTATATGGCCGGGTCTGAATGTCCAATAAATCTTAGAAGGTGTTTGTGATGATATAAAAAAATATATTTTTTGACTTTTTACAAAAAAATATGTAAAAAAATAGCGAGGTGATGTAACTAAAAAAAGATATAAAGATAAATAAATATATATATATATATATACTTTTCAAAGGAATGCCAAATAATGCCTAAATTAATAGATTTACATTTGATTATATTTTCACAACCCAATCCACAACCTACAATTCTCATCTCAGACCAATTCTTATAATAAAGTCATCGTTTTCAACGATTTTTAATAATAAAAAACACAATTTTTAGGACTAATATGTCTATAAAAAGTCTTATTCAGGAATTATTAGTTAATAAATCTAACTAAAAGGACTGCCTGATAATTTTGCTTAATAAAATATGAGCAGGGCTCCGAAGACGCCCAATTTTCTGTACGCATCTAGGCCTCAGGCCCAAAGAGAACCTGTATAATAATTTTTCCAGCCCAATACAAGCCTCAGGCCCTAATTTAAGATCTTCAAACAAAGTTGAACAAAGCAGGAATGATATACCTTACCCATCAGCAAAAATCAATAAATTTAATATTTTGTATTACTATTATGGAGGAAAAATTATGAGCCCAGGCCCAAGCCCAATCATGCTAGTCCAAAACAAAAAGGACTAAGTCTAAACCCGTCCCATGAAGCCCACGGAATATAGCTGGTAGCATCTTGGCATCCAATCAAAACTCATGGGAAGGACAAGCAAATATAAAAAATAGTCTTTTAGAAGGCAAATTTGTAAAATAAAGGAGAGACGTTGAATTGGGTATCATCCAACGGTGATAAACATAAAACAAACAAGACTAAAACATAGGCTGGGATAAGTAGAATGACGGCCGTTTGATCAAATTAATCCTATGGACGTAACACTCGGCAAGTTAGCCACGAATGTCTAATATCATCCATGCCGTCCATGCAACAAAGATCCAATTATCAAAGACAATGGCAACCTGGCAAGTTGCCTAGCCAAAACCAGGTGTGAGCAGAACCCTTCGATCAGAGCACAATCTAACAAATGAGATTTGAGTCAAAATAGCTATAAATGGGTAAGCAAGCAAAGCATAACGGGACAAAAGAGAAAATCCAATTCTACTAAATCTTGATCAGCTTCTACTTTAGAAATGTTTCATTTTTAAATATTTATGTGTAATAGCCAATTAGTGTACTGACTTAATCGTTGGAGGGTCTTTCCAGCTTACCCTGGTCGGGAGTAATCACTAACGTTTGGTTTCTCTTTACAAAGTGTAAAGGATTGAACGCATCATCATGCATTTCCTGTGGAGATAATCTCACCTTCCACAACTATAATTTTTTTTTCATTTAAATAATAGATTCATTCAAATTGGGGCCTAAATTAGATGAAATATAATTCTCTTGATCTCAATTGTGTGCGCATCAAATTGACTATGTTTCTTTAATCCTTAATTAATTAGGTCTACCATTATGGACAAAGTTTTAAAAATTTGAAGAAAAAAAAAATTAGTGCAAAATTCATCTTCTACCCAAAAAATCTTGTGATGATAGTATTAATCACACACAAAAAATTGTGAACTAGGGTGCTGAAATTTTTTATTATTTAAAATTTAAAAATTTTAAATTAGTTTGTCCATTCTCTTATAATAATAAATGATAATTATATTTATAATATATTTTTCATAATATTTTTAATAAATCAAACACAATAATAGATTATCCTAATCTAGTAATCATTTCACTTCCAATTAATCAAACATACATGATTGTGAAATACTGAAAAACCTCCATATATCAATTACTCAAATCTAGCTTTCCATAGATAGATAATCAAAGTCGTGTGAACAATGTTGTAAACTACAACTACCATATAGCTAGGGTCGTTTGTTCACTCGTGTTACACATGTAAACATGTATGATTCATTACATCAAATTAAAGTTTTAGAGGTAAAATTATTTTTTTTTATGGACAAAATATTTTTGTTGGCAAAAATTGTCATTATTATATTTTTAATAACAAAATTAGATATTTAATGATGATTTTTTTTTGGGAGGGCCAAAATTTTTGTCTAAAAAAATAAATCTTTTTTAGACCAAATTATTTTATTAGTAACATTTTCAAAATTTTGTCACTAATTTTTTATTAATTATTTTTTAAATGACTTTAATGATTATCTTTTAACAAAAAAGTTTCCTAAAACATCAACGTGTCTTATTATCCAAAGGTCACGTTTGTTTGGCAAATTAAGTTGGATGAAATTACTAATAAGAGAATAGTTAGTGAAAAGATTGCTAACGCGGAGATTGTTAGTAAGGCGATTAAGTAAAATTATGTTTATTTTGATGATCCTGGGAGTGATGATTAGTGATAAGATTAATAAATTATTTTTATATAAAATTAAAAAATATATATATTTCTATACTAAAAAAAATTCTAAAACAAATATAATTTTTTTTTACAATAACAGATTGCACTTGGCACTACAACATGTAAGAGTTTTAGCGACCAAATTTTCTGGTCTCTAAAAGTAAAATTTTTGTTATAAAAGACATTTGGAGACTAATTTCTATCGTCATAAGGATAGTCGCTAAAAAGTCATCCCGAAAAGTAAAAAATAAGGTTTTTAGCGATATTTTTTTGAAAATGTCACTAATAAATACACTTTTAGAGACAATAATTTGGTCTCAAAAATATAATAATTCATCACTAATGTCTAATTTTCGTTGCTAAAAATATAATAACTACATTTTTCGTAACAAAAATATTTAGTCTCTAAAAAATAATTTTGTCTCTAAATTTTGTTCTCTAAAACTTTAATTTTTTATAATGTAGGTAAAATAAAAGTAAAAACAATAAAATAGTACTTAATTCCCTCATTATTTTTTTTAATCCCATACATTCTCCAGCTTTATTAATCCGATTGCATAAGAGAATTGTCAACCCAACTAGACTAATAATTCACTCACAAATTTCTCTAACCAAATATACTTTCATAGGTCTAATTTCCCAATCACTCCAATCCAACCACTCAAACATGGCCATAGTGCTATGTAGGATGGACCACACTGAAGTCAACATCCATTTGATGTTTTAATGAAAGCAAAACCTCATACCTCCCATGCATGTGTACACGAGGGAAGTTACCAAGTCTTTTTTCAGACAGATAATCACCGTACGAAATGTGAACTAATAATACTTCATTGCACAGGAAATTATAAAAATAAATAAATATGTAGTTTAGATTCGGGCTAAACGTGGTATGGGCCACATATTTATTATTTTTTTTTTATGTACTATTCTATCGTTTTTTCATATGCACATAGTATTACTATAATATGAGTTTCATATTCTATGTACTATTCTACCGTTTTTTCATATGTACATGGCATTATTGTAGTATGGGTTACATATTCATTTTTCTATCTATTATTCCATCGTTTTTTCATATGGACTTGGCTTTATTGTAGTATGGGTTACATATTCATTTTTCTATGTACTATTCCATCGTTTTTTCATATGGATTTGGCATTATTGTAGTATGGGCTACATATTCATTTTTCTATGTACTATTCTATCGTTTTTTCACATGTCAACACAAAAAATTAAGGTTTTAGAAAGAAAATTTAGGGACAAAATTATTTTTTAGGATCCAAATAATTTTGTTGCGAAAAGTGTCATTATATTTTTATCAACAAAGAGACCATTTTTTTTTTCTCTCGTTTTAAAAATTCTCTCTCTAAAAAAACCTCCATCTCGGCCTCACCGTTGGCCGGCCGGCCGCCGCCTTTGGCCATGGCGGTTGGCTGACCTAGCTTTCTCTCTTTGTGCTGTTGTTTTTCTCCTAATAATCTTGAGCCCCCATTTGTTTCCCAGTTTTCTTCCTTTTTAGATCTAACCTCTAGATTTGTTTAGGGTCCTTTCGTTTTAGTTTAGGTTGTTTGTGTTCTCAGGTTTTCTTTGGGTTTTTTAGTTGTTTATACCTTGGGTGGTTTTAGATCTTTCTTCACTTTGTGGGTTGGTGTTTTGGAAGCTTTGTTGGGTGGGTTTGGTGGGTTCGTTTCTCGGCCTTGGGTTCAGCTTCGGCCTTGCGTTGACCTTGGATGGGTTGGTTCAGGAAATTCATTCGGGCACTTCGCTGCAAGAGGGAGTTTGAGGGGTGGAGGATTCAGAGATGTTTAGGATCTTCATTCGAGCGCTCCGTGCGAGTGGGAGTTTGAGGGATGATTTCCGTTCAATCCTTTGGTGGTCGGTGTTTGTGTTCGGTTAAGCTTGACGAGGAGAGTGAAGCAAGAAAAAGCTAAGCATCTGCAGTGGAGGGTGATGTTTGGGTCACGGAGAAGAGGAGAAGGAAGCAAAGGAGGTTCAGAGGTGAAGAGGTCCAGAGGCTCAGAGGAGAAAGAAGGAAAGGGGTTTAATTTTAGAGTGTTAACAAAATGTTCAGAGGCTGTCGATGTTCAGAGATGAAGCAAAGGAGGTTCGGTCACGGGTGGTCCTCGACGGCGATGGAGGAGTCTGTGTGTCCGGCAAGTATGGAGGTTGAGTATTTCAAGTGTGTATCAGTGCATCAAGTGTGTATCAGGCAACCGGTGGGGGTTGAAGTCAGGAGCAAAGAATTTTGGAGGTTGAGTGTGTGGTTTTTTAGTGTATCTGTGGAGGTTGAATTCCCAGTAGCAGCAGCAGTCCCAGTAGCAGCAGCAGTCCCGGTGCAGCAGTCCAGCTGAAGAAGTAGTTTCAGAGCTTGAGTGTCCGACAATGATGGTTCTCGACGGGTGGTCCTCGACGGTAATGGAGCCCGAGTGTCTGGCAATTTTGGAGGTTGAGTGCCCGACAATGGCGCAGGGTGCTCGGGTCAGGCGTGGGGCTCAAGAGTGTCTCAGTGTTTGAGTCAGACGTGGGGGCGGGGGCTCATGAGAGTGTATCAGGCGTGGGTCTATTTTCAGTGTATCTGTGTTTAGGTGGGGGCTCAAGAGAGTGTGGTTGTTTTTTTCTTTTTTTTTTATTTTCTAGTTGTATTTTAAAATGTAAAATCGTGAGGCTAAGAGGTTGATTTTATGAACGCGAGTAGCAGTAGTAGGAGAGTGAGTATTTGCTCTTCGAATCTCTCTCAATGTGTTTTATCTCCTTGTACCTTTAAATTTCATATTTTTAATGGAATTTTTCTTTGCCGATCAAAAAAAAAAATATATATATATATATATATATATATTTTTATCAACAAAAATTTTACATTAGTGATGAATTATTATCTTTTTGGAACCAATTTTTTTGTCTCAAAAAATAAACCATTTTGAGACCAAATTATTTTGTCTCTAAAAGTCTATTTATTGGTGACATTTTCAAAATTTTGTCACTAAAAGCCGTATTTTTGACTTTTCGAGACGATTTTTTAGCGACTATTTTCATGACGATAGAAATTGGTCCCTAAGTGTCTTTTACAACAAAATTTTCACTTTTAGAGACCAAAATATTTGGTTCTAAAACTCTAATATATTGTAGTGTGTACTTAGCATTACTATAATGTGAATAAGTTAGGGTTGTTCATTCAGCCGTGATACACCTGTAATGCATACTACTAGGATTAAAAACTCATTTACAAAGTCTTTGCTTGTTATGTTCTTCAAGTTGGACCACAGAAAAATTCTCTTTAAAATAAGAATAAAAAAAAATTGAAATTCAGATGAAAGAAAAATTAGCCTAGTACTTCTAATCAATTATTTATAATAACTTAAAAAAAGGAACTATTTTAAATCAAGATATTGGCAAACTCAGAAGAAGCTGAAATTAGGATTAACACCAGTCATGTTAACCTTTACCAGTGAGATTTTCTATGTTTAGATACAACATACGTGGGATAAATTGTAGGGCAAAACATGAAAGACATGAATGGATGGTGGTTTCTTGGAGCACAATAAACTGTTTTTAGGGTGAAAACATCATGTTTGGGGTTGAATTCTCACAATGGTGGTGAAATTCGTCATCATGTTTGCTGGTCATATTTTGGTTGAAGAATTCAAAGAGCAGGGTGAGGATTTACTGCTTCACACTGAGGAAGGTATTCATGGCAATCGAAGATGTTGATGTGCTGATTTTCTGTTTTTTGGTTACTTTTGAAGTAATGATGTGTGGCTGCTTAGGAATATAGGAGTTGTTTGTTGTTTGATTTTTCTGTTTTTGCCTCTGCTTTTTCCCTTTTTCTGCTCCCCTTTTCAGTTGGTTCCTTACCAGTAGTAGTAGCAGAGATGATTGGGTTTACTTATCAACCTAGTTGTGATTGATTAAGTTTTGTTGTAATGCTTTTGCATCCCGTCTCTCTTTATTGTTGTTTCATCATTGTTATATGTATACTCTGATAGTTTCTTCACCAAAGATTATTTTTACTGATCAAAGAAAAAGAATAGGGGGTGAAAACATCAAAATCAAAACGAAAACATGTGACCTACTTTTGATGCAGAAATTTGTTTCGGTTCGGTTTTTAATGGTAAAATTTCGCTAGCATGCACGTGCAGATGTGACTAAAATATATACTACCATATAGAGACAGGCTGCTGAGTTTTAGATTCCATGACCTTTGATGAGCCTCTTTGGCCACAGAAAAGATTAATGTTATACTTTAATTCATAAATTCAATCCTAATAATGTGAGAAAAGAATGGGAGGTGTGTAACAAATCAAAAATTGACACATATCTTGACATATCATTGTTAGTAAAATTGTATAAGTTTTTTGAGAGTTTCAAACATTTTCCCTGAAATTGTGGTGCAAAGTAGTTTTGATGAATCGTAGGATATAAATTTTGATTTGATGGGGAATGGATCTGGGTAACGCTCATAATAAACTTCGTCTGCATGTTTCACATTTATGTTTTTTGGTCAAATAACATTGCACGTAAATTAACGTAGTTTGTTTGTTAACTTAGTCATTATTGTTTTAATTGCATCAATTCTATTATAGAATTTTTATATTCTGTTAATTTAGTTCAATTGATGGGTCAAATTTAGCCAAAGCCCACTGGGCTGAAACAAGTCATTGCCAAGTATATACAAATGGGATGAAGAATGTGCCACGTTAAGGGTACTTAGGTCATGCGTTTGAACCAAGTATATTGACTATGTCAGCACGACCCCATTAGATGAGCCCAGACTGTCCTCTTCTGAAAAGTATAGTAGGGAGATGGACCTTGACATGGTGATGATGAAGGGCTAAGCCGTAAGAGAAAATATCAAGTTTAATGATTCTATAAAAGGGAGCAAAGGCTAAAAGAGGAGGTATGTGAAAAAAACTTGCACTCTAAGAAACTAAATACTCATCTTCCAAAAGAACCTAACTTGTTCGTCGGAGTGCTAATTCCGGCACCACCGACCGAAGTTTTTCTTCTATTTAAAGTAGCATCTCAAGGATTATTCAAGGGCTTGCTTGGATTGAAGGAGTATTCCAAAACCACTTCCCCATAATTGGCGTCATCTGTGGGAATACTCAAACTCATCAATGGCAAACCCAGCTCAAGATCCTCCAATCATTGGGAACGACATTGTCGTACTTGGAACGATTTTAGGTCCAAAAGATGCTCCTGCATGAAGATTCTTAAACTTTGATCCCATAACCCCTTCTTTACCTTTGACGTCAGCAGAGGATGCCATGCAAACTTTGATAAACCAAGCAAAGCGAAATGAGCATCGCCTGGAGGATATGACGACTGACCATAAACGCCTAAGCCAAGAGTTGGCAAAATCCCAGCAAATGCCACCACATGGTGAATGACGCTGATCACCAAGTAAAGGTATGCCTTTTGGGTTTCTTCACTACCTGACCAAGTACTAGTTTTACATTTCTTACTTATTTCAGAACCCAAAACTTTAAACAGGATAAGCATTCCAAAGACTCTTTCGAAGGACATTACCTTATAAAGATGTCCTAGGAGTATGCTTATAAAACCTTCGAAGAGAACAAGTCGTAACTAATTTCTTTCTAAGGCATAAGCTTCAAAGATCTTGGAAGGAAACTGGCTTCGAAGCCAACTACAGGTTTTCGAAGCTAAGCTAAGCATTTAAAATATATTTCCCTCCCAAAACTTATTCTTGAAAGAGACTCTCTATGATGTGGTTTTGAGATCCCTTGTGTTTTAAAACTAGAGTTTTAATTCCATATGAGTCAAAACCATCAAATAATTTATTTCGGATCTTCTTGACCGATTGGGTCGACTTGGTAATTTTTTGAACGGAAAGGTTTAAAACTCTTTTTCTTCACACTTTACCTATTCACTTGCCCAAAATTTCCCTTCTCACCCCTACTGCTCTTGGTTGCAACTTTTCACTCCTCATCCACCTTCTGCCTTCAACTCCTCGATAATGGCTTCTTCTCCTCTAAAAGTTCCAGTCGTTGAGCACGTAAGCCCATTTATAGCTTTGAGGAGACTCATTAATGAGAAATGTGACAAATACAGAGCTGGTGAACAGTGTGCTGTTGATGGACGCATCCTCATTCCCTGTCACCATGCTCAAGGAGAATACGTGCTTGAACCCATTTTCAGGGAAGCCCTTGCTCAGCTCCCTACCTTATACCCACGTCTAGATGATCATTGCCTCCTTCAAGAAGGTGACCTTGACTAGGGGAGTTGGAGGTTGAACCGACCCCACCGCTGTTGGCCCACCTTAAGGCCTGAATTAGAGGACTAGTACGATCGAGTTGTTCTTACTAGGATGTTGGACCTTCAAGAACTCTATCTCCTTGACGCCCTTCGATTAGCTAGGTTTTCTATTTCTGAAGACCCTTTCCTCATACCCGCTGCACTCTGTTTTTGGAATCCATCTTTCAATTTTTTCCAATTTCGATGTGGTATGATGGCTCCTACTGTTCTTGATATATGTCATCTCTTACGGTTATTCCCCATCGGCACTCCTTTTGGCCCTGATTACCCCAACCTTAATGTGCTTTTTTCCATTCCCCCTCTTAACTCCACCTTTAGTGATTTTGCAAATTCTGAAAACCAAAGGCAGGGCCTTATAATAGACCGAGAATTCTTCTATTTTCTTCTATACTCGTTTTGCAAATTTTTAATTTGCACTTCTTTTCAGAGGATTATGCCTGAGTTTGCCTCTCTTGTCAAGGTTCTTGCTTTAGGAAAACAGATAGCCCTAGCTCCATATGTTTTAGGCCACATATATAGAGTATGCTCCTAGTTTTGTGAAAATCCTTTGGACGCCAACCAAGGGGGGCCATTCTGGATATTACAACTTTGGCTCTTTGCCTACTTCACTGATTTACACTCCAGATGTCTGAGGTTTTTAATACAAAACCCTACTACTTATGGAGAAAAATATGCCAGAGTTTCACTCTACCCTTCCAACTTTGCTTACTACTTCACCTTTTTCCACCAACTTCCAACTTCTCGCTTCCCCTCCTTCTCACACCTTTTTCTGTCCCTTCGAAGCCAATGTTGGCCCAGCATGGTTGAGGACCTTCTTGGCTGACAGAAACTACTCCCAACCTTAACCCAAGGACATGTGGGCTTCTATCTTAACTCTGAGGGAGCTTTTCATTGGCACTTTACACCCTTGAGCTTACAAATGCACAGCAGAAGCCTACTGCCCTGCTCAATTTGCTGGGCAATTGTCACGACCCAAACCCGGCCCTATGGGTTTAGCACCGTAACCGGCCAGTAATTCGAGATTACCGAAGGCCTGCCTAACAGTAATCCAGTAAAATAGAGTACAGGGCCTGGCGGAAGCCAATACAGTAAATAAACAATGTTCAATGAGCTGTGACAGTCTACACATACAAGTACAATCATTCAGAACAGGGATCTAATCCCTAATAAACGGTACAGTAATAGTCTATACAGTCTATACAGTAAACAAAACAGTTACAGGGACAGACGGGGAATATTAAAACACCCCAAAGCCGAAGCTTGAACGGCTTAGAACCTCACAGTGAGGCACAGTGGTTGGCTGACAAAACAAAAGCTTGCCTGACGCTCCTAGCAGCGGTCCAGTGCCTGAACACCTACATATATATATGAGCAGTGAGCTAAAGCCCAGTGAATAACATAATGCGTAAAGAGGTTTAGGATGAATGTCTTTTCAAAATTTAAACAGTTCATTGATTCAGTATATCGGTCAGTCAGTTTGTGGCTCATATTGATGCCGTAACAGTCATTTAGAAATCATAGTAATCGTACGTGGCACATCCGTTAGCAGTACTAGTAGCAGTGTCAGTACAGTAGCAGTAACGGTAACAATAAAGTAGCAGTAACAGTAACAGTACAAGCAGTACAGTAACAGTAACAGTACAGTAGCAGTACAGTAACAGTAACAGTGCAGTAGCAGTACAGTAACAGTAGCAGTGCAGTAGTAGTACAGTAACAGTAACAGTACAGTAGCAGTACAGTAACAGTAACAGTGCAGTAGCAGTACAGTAACAGTAGCAGTGCAGTAGCAGTACAGTAACAGTAACAGTACAGTAACATTTCAGAAAACAGTACAGTTCTTATGGATTCAAGAGGTGTCTCGCACAGACTCTAGAGGTGGCTCACTCTGTAGCACTTAGTTCCGTGCAGCACTTTGCTCCAAGTTTCACAGATTATAACAGTCATATGTGGTACATCCAGTAGCTAAACAGTACAGTAGGTCTTAATAGACCGGGTCTTAATAGACCAAACAGTGAATGATGGCCATCATATCAGTAAACAGTAGTGGTTCCAACATGGGAACCGACAGAGATCTCTGTGACAGTAACAGTAACAGTAAACCGTAGATACTAAGGATGCCACAGTACAGTTCAGAAATAAAGGACATACATTCATTCAGTAAATAATACCAGTTCAGTAAACAGTTCAGTTCAGTATTCAGAAGATAATCAGTTGAACATATCTTTACACAATCGTTACTCACAGAGTTCTGGGCTATAGTAAGCTAGAGCGTCTCCTCGGAAGTCAACCCTACACAGACAACAGATCGAACACACACTAAGCTACACAGTTGGGAAAGATAATAACTTAACCCCTAATTTGCCTTGGTGTGCTCTACATCTATATCCTCATTAAGATGTCTTAAACTAGGCCTAGGAATGCCTAGAATGGGATGAGGATGCAAAGATGCACTCAGAAAACATTTTTAGAAAATCAGAGGTCCCGCTCGAGCGTGGATTTCCCCGCTCGAGCGGACATGCTGACAAAGGTCTACGCTCGAGCGTACATTACTCCGCTTGAGCGGACTGTAAAACAGTGCAAGATGCTGGGAGCTCGAATTCCACGCTCGAGCGGCACTTCCCCCGCTCGAGCGGAAGTGCGAAATCTGGAAAACCCAGATTGCACCTCCAAGCTCAAAACCAAGTTCAAAAGCATCAAAACTCGACCTCTTGGGCTAAATTTCCAGAAAACATTTGTAAACTCATAGTTAAACATGATTCAAAACTCAATTTGAGAAATCAAAGCCCAAGGGTGTTTCATTCAATCCCAATTTCAAACCAATTTTCAAGAACAATCCTCAAACATGACATGCATGATCTTAAGTCATTTTCAAAGCTTTAATGCTGTTTCAAAAGAGCTCAAACCTTCAAAACAAGATGAACTCATGGAGTATGACCAAAAGATGGACATGCATGTGACAATTTGCCATGAATTCAACTCAAAATCCAACAATATTAACATGCATGCATGAAATGAGCTTCAAATCATCAACAATGAACCAAAACATGACTTAGTTCTACAATGAAGCATGAATCATGCAAGAACTAGCTTAGTGGCAACAATAAGAAGATGAGTTTCCTACCTTAGTCTTGTATTCAAGGTCAAGGAGCTCAAATAAGAAATCTACACTTCAACAATTCTTCAACTTCCAAGCAATTCACAAGGTAGAACTCAATCTCTCTCCCTCTCCCTCTCTTGGTCGGTTAAGTACAAGAAATGAGCTGAGCAAATGTTTGATCTAGGTGTAATGAGGCTCAAATATGTTATATTGAGTGGGCCACTAAGTGTGGCAATTTGGTAATTAAGTCCAACTCTTTAATTAGCTTATTTTAATCTAATTTAATCATACCTAATCAGTTTTTCAGGTAAATACACCATAAAATCACATTAATCATGACGATCATAAAACATTAATCGGTTTCTAATTCGGCCGCCGATAAGGCCTTCAATTAGCAGTTTAAACATATAAGCATGAACAGATAATCATACAGTCAAACAGATAGAATGCAATTTAACTAACATATATTCAATCAATTCGGTTTCCAATTTCAGTCAGTCAGTTCAGTACTTTTACCAGTCCAATTATCAGTCATAATCAATTCAGTTTAACGGTAATCAGTGTTTATCAGTAAACAGTAACGAGGGTTGTTACAGTCTCCCCTCCTTATAAAGAGTTTAGTCCTCTAAACTCGGATTAACATACGGCAACAGAGATAATGCCTAACATAACAGTAGCTTTTACTCTTTAAAAGGAGCATGGTCATAATCATAACAGTTTCATGACCCAATCTCAATCTTAGCAGTGCACAGAAACAGAATCATAAATCGCATACAGAGATTAGGGTCCGAATTATAATGGAGTCTTAGACCTAGTCAGGTTTTAGAGTCAGGAACAGGTTCAGATACAGAGCAGAAGCTGAGCCCTCATGACGAGGCCTCCGCTACGGGTAACAGAGTGCAGACAAATATAGGTTCCATAAGGAACCTCCAATACCGGGCAGCTAACATATACCACATAATATTAAGAGTCACGAATAGATATCAGGAATCCAACAATCATTCAGTAAACAGCATATAGCATTTCCGAGACAACTTATTTCGTGACACAGAACATGAATACAGTTGCACACAACTTTACTGTAGTAGTAATCACACTACTTATACCAAGTGCTTATCGGGGTTATAGATTGCACTGGCCTCATTTCATAAGTAATTTCCCCCGTTAAGTTACAGAGATTCGATTTATTCACTTCTGAGTCATTCATCTGGTCTTTGTTCAATTTGTCCTTAATTCGGTAATCCATCACAGTCGGTCCAGTTCATTCGGGAGTTATTGGAAACATAAGGCGAATTTGTACATTACTTCCATAGCAGTAGGCAGAGTTCTGAAGTAATCATTCACATACTATTCATCAGTTTCAGTCCTTACAGATTCGATCATACTACGTATCAATACGGAAGCAGTCATACTGACTACATATACTTCCGGATAGTGAGGGTTCATAATCAAAACCAGTCTGTTGTCAATAAATCCCATCAGTTCTGAAGTACGGTAATCGCCAGAACAATCATTCCCTAATCAAACAAGTTCATAGTTATACGGTAATACCGGGTGATTAATCACATGGCATGTACCCAGTTTTCCCCATATTGGAAGCAAATCAGGTAATAGCTCTCAATAAGAGTTTTCTCAAGTCGATGAAAGTTCGACTAGGTCATTTCAGATGCAAGTTCTGTCCAATCATAATAAGTAAGAGTTCGAAGCACAAGCATCAAACAGAAGTTCTATTAGTTACACAAAGGGTTTCATCAACCCACGGTTCTATCAGATCAGATCGGGTAGCAGTTTCATTCTTATCATTTCCAGATGAGGTACAGAAGTTCATACTCCAGTCATTTCAGTACATAGTCAGTAGTTTCGCAATTAGTCTGAGTCCATTTATTGTCAACTTACATCAGGGTCTGGTATCATTATAATTCATATCGAAGCAGTACAGATCATATACAACGTGTTCCTCCCATTAAGTTTACAAGCAATGTAATTATTCACATCGAGAGGTAAACATCACAGTCAGTATAGCAACTTCCAAATAAATCTTTCATATAGGCATATGGCATACAGTAATACATTACGCGAGATTCTAGGACACATAATAGGGAGTTGCCCTACGAGGGTTCCGAATCAGTCATACAGTCACTAGAGCATAGGCTCGCAGGTCTATTCAAACAGTCATGTCAATTTTCCACGATCACGATTCACAGTCAAGAGTTTATTCGTCGGGGTCTTTATTCAGTCACACAATTCTGGAGTCATAGTCCCAACGGTTAAGTTATCAACAAATTATATACCAATCAGTCCGAGCAAAGGTACAGTCATATATGTGCACTCTCAGAGTCCACTAATATTCCCAATACGGATGCATAAGTTCAATGTACAATACAAAATAGTTTTCCCCAGATACGATAGTTAAGGTAGCAAGTCATAAGTCTACCCAGTCTAGTAACATCCTTAAGCAAAGGTATACGAACATGTACATGAGTCCAAACAGTTTTCATAGCATAGGTAATTGTTAACATAAGGCATTACGGTGTTGTACATAGTCCGCATCAAATAGTAAATCTCGAAAGATTCATTAACCACAGTCCATACTTGACAGTCCTAATAGTATTACAAGCATGGGAACATATGTACAGGTGTGAGTCTAAAATCAATTAGCATGTGAGCATTCGTTCGCAAATTCATACGTAGTAGTTCATCTTTACAAGCTAATATGGGTTCTTAATTTCAGAAGTCCCACACACAAACAGTTCACGTATATAATTCGAGTTCAAGGGTCCGATCATTCAATGATGTCCGTCAATATATATAACAGTTCAGTCCGAATCATAGCTGTACAGATTTCTCGAATTACAGTCAGTCATAAGGTGGTCCCACGTTCAACAGTTCTAGCACAGTTCAAAAGGTCATGCTTAATAGTTCACATTCAGTTGTTGCAATACGATACAAGGACCTAACTCGGCAAGTTCTCGTTGTTCACAAGTCCTAACAATTCTCATAGTATAGGGTTCATAATTTCAGTAATTCAGTTGGTTCAGTCAGTATGTTCACAATCTTTATCGGATTAAGGAATGTATGATTCCCACACAAATGTTCGTATAGGCAATTACACCTAATTAAGGTAATACCTGCGTCAGTCATCTCAGTGTTCCGAGCATTCTCTGGAACTAGGGTCTAGATTTAGACTCAATATCGTTCGGTTGAGTTTGTGGGCAAGATTTAGGCAAGTGTCCTTCCTGTCCTCGTCTAAAGCGAGTTTCCGACAGGCGGTGGCAACGCCTCAATGTTATTTCCCACAATCGGTACAGATAGGTATATTATTGGTCAAGGCTATTGCCCGAGGTTTTCCATTCGCAGTGGTCATTTTCACTTTCTGTTACTTCCGTTTCATTCTTTCTGATTCGGTTGACGATGTTGATTTGGATATTTCAATGCTGCTACGTTGTCTCAGGCATTAATACTCTATCCAGGACATCTACATGCTTTGTTGGGTTTTAGCACGTCAATTCAGTCAAACACATCTAGGTCACGCCCACCTTCAATTCTTTTCTATTCTTTTGTAGACAGTATCTAACATGTGGGGTGCCTATCGAATTAGCTGGGTAAATTTTACCTCGTATTCGACCACAGTCTTATCACCTTACTCAAGTTGTTCAAACTCGGATACTTCCCTATCTTGGATGCATTGGGGGAAAGTATTTTTCGAAGAACACTTCACCTATTTTCTCAATTTCTGAACCCAAGCCTCAGTTTCAGTGGTTCGGTACTTCCCAGAAATTTCGGTGGTTTCAGTTTGTTGGGTTTCTCTATTAGTGTCATCAGTTCATATTCAGTTGGTTCAAGCACATATGTCTGCCTTTATTATCTCAGATTTTCGATTAAGGCTTCAATCATTCATTCTAGCCTATTAATCCTCAGATCAGAAGATTCAGTTTCGTTCACAATCCTCGCCCTTTTCCTTGTTTACACACAACAGGGTGATTATCAATCCAGGAGAGGTTCTTACTGACTTCACGTTTTATTTCATATCAGACGTGTGTATGCTTTCAATTCAACTCAGGTACGGTCACATGACCCCTTTACTACCACACGTCCATAATCTCATAGATTCCATATTCGGTATTAACATTCACATTGCATGTTATACCACTTAACTTCTTTAAGTATGCATGTAGGTTGCGTTCATTTCACCATAGACAGTACGGTAATCATAAGCATAGACACGTTGCATACTTAAACACATTAACACATTTATTCAAATCATGGCCACACACTTCTCATGTTCATGCAATGCCCTAATTACTTTTCTAGGACATCCCATAGCTCACTTGGACACGTGTGTGCAGTATAACTCGTGGTTAAGTATCGCTCTGATACCACTCTGTCACGACCCAAACCCGGCCCTATGGGTTTAGCACCGTAACCGGCCAGTAATTCGAGATTACCGAAGGCCTGCCTAACAGTAATCCAGTAAAATAGAGTACAGGGCCTGGCGGAAGCCAATACAGTAAATAAACAATGTTCAATGAGCTGTGACAGTCTACACATACAAGTACAATCATTCAGAACAGGGATCTAATCCCTAATAAACGGTACAGTAATAGTCTATACAGTCTATACAGTAAACAAAACAGTTACAGGGACAGACGGGGAATATTAAAACACCCCAAAGCCGAAGCTTGAACGGCTTAGAACCTCACAGTGAGGCACAGTGGTTGGCTGACAAAACAAAAGCTTGCCTGACGCTCCTAGCAGCGGTCCAGTGCCTGAACACCTACATATATATATGAGCAGTGAGCTAAAGCCCAGTGAATAACATAATGCGTAAAGAGGTTTAGGATGAATGTCTTTTCAAAATTTAAACAGTTCATTGATTCAGTATATCGGTCAGTCAGTTTGTGGCTCATATTGATGCCGTAACAGTCATTTAGAAATCATAGTAATCGTACGTGGCACATCCGTTAGCAGTACTAGTAGCAGTGTCAGTACAGTAGCAGTAACGGTAACAATAAAGTAGCAGTAACAGTAACAGTACAAGCAGTACAGTAACAGTAACAGTACAGTAGCAGTACAGTAACAGTAACAGTGCAGTAGCAGTACAGTAACAGTAGCAGTGCAGTAGTAGTACAGTAACAGTAACAGTACAGTAGCAGTACAGTAACAGTAACAGTGCAGTAGCAGTACAGTAACAGTAGCAGTGCAGTAGCAGTACAGTAACAGTAACAGTACAGTAACATTTCAGAAAACAGTACAGTTCTTATGGATTCAAGAGGTGTCTCGCACAGACTCTAGAGGTGGCTCACTCTGTAGCACTTAGTTCCGTGCAGCACTTTGCTCCAAGTTTCACAGATTATAACAGTCATATGTGGTACATCCAGTAGCTAAACAGTACAGTAGGTCTTAATAGACCGGGTCTTAATAGACCAAACAGTGAATGATGGCCATCATATCAGTAAACAGTAGTGGTTCCAACATGGGAACCGACAGAGATCTCTGTGACAGTAACAGTAACAGTAAACCGTAGATACTAAGGATGCCACAGTACAGTTCAGAAATAAAGGACATACATTCATTCAGTAAATAATACCAGTTCAGTAAACAGTTCAGTTCAGTATTCAGAAGATAATCAGTTGAACATATCTTTACACAATCGTTACTCACAGAGTTCTGGGCTATAGTAAGCTAGAGCGTCTCCTCGGAAGTCAACCCTACACAGACAACAGATCGAACACACACTAAGCTACACAGTTGGGAAAGATAATAACTTAACCCCTAATTTGCCTTGGTGTGCTCTACATCTATATCCTCATTAAGATGTCTTAAACTAGGCCTAGGAATGCCTAGAATGGGATGAAGATGCAAAGATGCACTCAGAAAACATTTTTAGAAAATCAGAGGTCCCGCTCGAGCGTGGATTTCCCCGCTCGAGCGGACATGCTGACAAAGGTCTACGCTCGAGCGTACATTACTCCGCTTGAGCGGACTGTAAAACAGTGCAAGATGCTGGGAGCTCGAATTCCACGCTCGAGCGGCACTTCCCCCGCTCGAGCAGAAGTGCGAAATCTGGAAAACCCAGATTGCACCTCCAAGCTCAAAACCAAGTTCAAAAGCATCAAAACTCGACCTCTTGGGCTAAATTTCCAGAAAACATTTGTAAACTCATAGTTAAACATGATTCAAAACTCAATTTGAGAAATCAAAGCCCAAGGGTGTTTCATTCAATCCCAATTTCAAACCAATTTTCAAGAACAATCCTCAAACATGACATGCATGATCTTAAGTCATTTTCAAAGCTTTAATGCTGTTTCAAAAGAGCTCAAACCTTCAAAACAAGATGAACTCATGGAGTATGACCAAAAGATGGACATGCATGTGACAATTTGCCATGAATTCAACTCAAAATCCAACAATATTAACATGTATGCATGAAATGAGCTTCAAATCATCAACAATGAACCAAAACATGACTTAGTTCTACAATGAAGCATGAATCATGCAAGAACTAGCTTAGTGGCAACAATAAGAAGATGAGTTTCCTACCTTAGTCTTGTATTCAAGGTCAAGGAGCTCAAATAAGAAATCTACACTTCAACAATTCTTCAACTTCCAAGCAATTCACAAGGTAGAACTCAATCTCTCTCCCTCTCCCTCTCTTGGTCGGTTAAGTACAAGAAATGAGCTGAGCAAATGTTTGATCTAGGTGTAATGAGGCTCAAATATGTTATATTGAGTGGGCCACTAAGTGTGGCAATTTGGTAATTAAGTCCAACTCTTTAATTAGCTTATTTTAATCTAATTTAATCATACCTAATCAGTTTTTCAGGTAAATACACCATAAAATCACATTAATCATGACGATCATAAAACATTAATCGGTTTCAAATTTGGCCGCCGATAAGGCCTTCAATTAGCAGTTTAAACATATAAGCATGAACAGATAATCATACAGTCAAACAGATAGAATGCAATTTAACTAACATATATTCAATCAATTCGGTTTCCAATTTCAGTCAGTCAGTTCAGTACTTTTACCAGTCCAATTATCAGTCATAATCAATTCAGTTTAACGGTAATCAGTGTTTATCAGTAAACAGTAACGAGGGTTGTTACAGCAATTTGGGCTTACCCAGGGGATCCCTATCCCTCTATGCAGCCAAACTAACCCAAATCTTGCCAGTAGAGAGCTGAAAGTGCAAAGAACCAGGCTTGAGGAAGCAACCTCCAAGACTTGATCGAATTTCAATTCATTCCCTTAATCTCATAAGGCACTGCATTAATAAGGTACCAGAATTGGTGGATAGCCGACATGGAGTTGCTTTTGGCTATTTCCCCTGAGGATTTGTTAGCAGAATTAGATGTGCCTTCTCAGGCTAAACCCAAGGGGACTGGGACTTATGCTACTACTTTCATTCCTCCTGCTATCCCAACTCCTACTCTTGCTATGTCAGCCTCCTTCCTAGAGTCAGCAGGGCTGTCTCGAGGAAAGGTATTCATTTCTTCTTTCCCTTCTCCTTTCTTTTTATAATATTCCGTTTATTTGCTTATGGCCTTTATTTGATGCAGGAACTTCTCAGGAAGAATCTTCTCAGAGAGCTCAAGCCTTAACCATTCTCAAGAGCAAACAACAACAGCAAAAGAAAAGAAAACTCTTGCTTGACCCTGAAAAAGAAGAAGTATCTGCAGCTCATACGGACAAGGAGGAGGCAAAGAAGGAGAAAGAAGTTCCATTAAAAAGAAAAAAAAGAAAAATGTGATAGTCTCCCTTTTTATTTTACTGAGGACCCTACTCACAAGATAACTACTAAGGCAGTGGAAAGAGAACAATCCAAGGAAATAGTTATCTTCTAGAGGTTTGATAAAAAGAGACAGTAGCAGATGCTAAGGGGTGAAACTGTTGTTGCTGATGCACTCCAAAGGGAAACTGCAAGGAGGCAACAAGCTGTCGAGCACTATACTCTTCATAATTCTCCAACCATTACCACCACTTCTAAGGCTAGTAATTTCTCTTAATCCCTGTGGTAATTTCCTTTCCCAATATTTCAGCATAAAAGCTCACCATTGCTTCCTATTTTCTAATTCACAGCAACAGTTATTCTACCTCCCTATCCTTCGATACTGGCTTCTTCTGTTTTGCTTGAAGATAAAAGGTCATTAGAGGCAGTCTCAAAAAGGTAAAAGAAGAACAACATCAAAGTGCCTTTAATTGTAGAGCCCATCCAAACAGTGCTTCCACTTCCCAACCCTACACTTACCATACCTTCTTTGAGGCCAAGCATCCCTCTTTCTTTATGCCCGGGCTTAACTCCATATCTGCCTCATCTAACCTTTTTCGCAGCCCAGTTTACTCTTCCTATAGTCCTAGATGCTCTTTCATCACCTGAGAGGGGCCCAGTTGTTACCTCATCCTCAGTGATACCTGGTACTCCTAGAGAAGATACTGGTAGCTCACCAATTTCTTGTCCACCATCCAGGTCCAGTCCCTCTTCCCTTGATCTGCTGGTGGCCAAGCCTATAGACACTGCTAAGAAACCTCACACTCCTTTTTCAATTCCCATGCAGCCATCTCTTCCTTCCACTAGTGATTCCTCTATACTTTCAATGTCAGAAGAGGAGATGGATACTTTTAAAGCTCGGTTGGCTAGCCTATTTGACATGCCTTCCCTAGTTCAATTAACCAGCAATGAAGTTCAACCATTGGTCCTTGCTAACTCACTCCTGGAAATTTTTTAGAATTCTTCTGCTATCAACAGAGTTCCTTCGCTTCAGTGGACTTGGGCACCTGTTTGGAATTGCTAATATTATTCTTAAGGATTCCATTTGAAACCTTACAAAGACCTATCATTAAGAATGGTTTCCTCCAATGTTGCAAAGTTATTGAGCAAACCAACATGGCTATTTCAGGCCACTTATCCCAGGCAGCAGCTACCATGGATTTCTATGTCAATATATGTCATATTGCTAAAGCTGTAGAAGAGAACCTATTGAAGGACAAGGAATTTGTTTCCTACATACATGCTGAGATATCTGAATTAAAGGGACAATATTCTTGTACTTATCAATTTCGAACTCAACTCTTGGAGAAAAAGGCCCAATTAGAGGAAGAGTTAGCAGCGGTTAACCTAGCCTTGGATCCTACTGTTAAAAAGCTACAAATTACCAATCAAGGGCTAGCTGACCGTAGACAGGAAATGGCTACAGCCATTTAGTTGTTCCCATCCCTTAGGAGTAGAGAATCAATTGTAAGGGAACAACTGAAGCATTGTACTAATTTCTGGGCCAATTTATAGCTACATGTACTTAATTCTTTATG
This sequence comes from Camellia sinensis, assembly GCF_055761805.1. Taxonomy (NCBI): domain Eukaryota; kingdom Viridiplantae; phylum Streptophyta; class Magnoliopsida; order Ericales; family Theaceae; genus Camellia; species Camellia sinensis. Next base: position 87,666,751 of record NC_138974.1, read on the forward strand.
AAATGAAAAACCTTTTATTATGTATCTAAGTGTCTCATGCTCTCTCATTATTTTATTTAGCACTCTCTACACTCTTTGTGTCTCCCACACAATTGGATAATAAGGTTTTAGGTACCTGCCATTAATTTTCTTGGGATGCACATAACCATTCAGGTTCCTTAGATGGTAAGCTCCTCCAGGTAAGAATCTATGAAGCTGATATGGTCCTTCCCAATTAGGTGACCATTTTCCAAATTTATGGCTCTTAATGCATATTGGAAGTGTTGTCTTCCATACCAAGTCACCTTTATCAAAGTTGATGTGCTTGACTTTCTTGTTATAACTTCTGGCTGCCTTTTTCTTTTAGAAAAGGATATTATTTAATACCAAGATTCTAGCTTTATCCACATGTTCTATTTCCAAGAAGATGCTTTGATGATATTGCTCAGAAGTTAACTGGTCTTGGCCTTTCACCTTTAAGGACTTAATGTTAACTTCCACAGGCAAAACTACATGATGCCCATACACTAAGGCATAAGGAGTGACTCCTGTACTTGACCTTGGAGAAGTCCTATAAGCCCATAATACATCTAACAACAATTTATGCCAATCGCTAGGATTGTCTTCCATAACTCTTTATATTCCTTTTTTCAAGGACTTGTTGGATGATTTTACCTGACCATTTGCTTGTGCATAATAAGGGGTCGAATTAATAAGGCCAATTCCAAATTCTATTATGAAATATTTTACCATTTTTCCATCAAATACAGTGCCATTATCTATAGTTATGGTCTGCGGGATGCCAAATCTGTGAATCAGATCTTTAATAAATCCAATAACTTCAATTTGATCCACAACCTTATATGGTTTAGCTTCGACCCACTTAGTGAAGTAATCTGTGGCCACTAGAAGAAACAATGGTTCTTCGAGGAGGGTGGATGTATTTTCCCTATCATATCCATAGCCCAACGTCTAAATGGCCAAGGCTTCACAACTGCATGCAAATTAGGTATTGGCACATGTCTTATCATGCCATGTTTTTGGCATACTTGACAACCTCTAGCATATTCTATACAGTCTTTAAGGATGGTTGGCCAATAATAGGAATGACCTTGAAACAACCATCTTATCTTCACACCAGGCTGATGGGCACCACAAATGCCTTCATGTACTTCAGCCATAGCAGTCACTGCCTCTTTTGGCCCTAGATATTCCAATAATAACCCATCTACTTCCCTTTTGTACAGAGCATTACTATACACTATATACTGCATAGACTGTAATTTAATCTTTCTGCTGGCCTTCGAAGATGGGCCAATCAAGTACTGCACGATTGGATATCTCTAATCTTGATCTTGTAAGTCATTATGATTGACTTCTAACACAATGTCACGTTTAACTAAAGGTGGTATTCATTTTTGATATGTTGCTTAACTTATGTTCAATTGAGTGTCATTCCTTCTTTTGAAATTCGAAGCCTTCTGAGCTATATCATTGGCTTTGCTACTCATGAACCTTGGGATATAAGTCACATTTGCTATCTGATACTGAGAAAGCAAATGTAATGCAGCAACATAATATGGCAACATGCTTGCACTTTGACATTTGAAAATTCCTTTTACTTGGTTGACTACCAATTGAGAATCTCCAAATATGTCATCTGCATGAGCTTGTAATCTAATAAGTATTTCAAGTCCTATTATTAAAGCTTCAAATTCAACTTGGTTATTGGAGCAAGTGATTTCATCAACTCTGAAACCATGTGTGGTTTATACCCCTTGTGGTGACTTAATTACAACACCAATTCTAATCAGACCATTGGCCTTTGAACCATTGAACCACATTTGCTAGGGCTCAACATTGACCATACCAAGATCCATTGTCTCTTGGCTTTCTGTTTGACACAGATGATCTGCCAAAAAGTTAGCCTAGACTTGCCCTTTTACGGCCTTTTTGGGAACATATTCTAGATGAAACTCTGAAAGAGCCAACATCCATTTGCCAATTCTTCCTTTTAACATTGGTCTAGATAACAGGTATTTAACAAAGTTTGTGGTTGCAATTACCAAGGCGACAGTAGGCCAAAGATAATATCTTAATTTCAATACTACAAAGTACAATGTGAGGCACAACTTTTCTGTAGCTGAGTATTTTGCATTCACAAGAATTTAAAAACCTACTAAGGTAATAAACTGCTTGCTACTTACCTTCTTCATTTTCCTAGGCTAGGAAAACTCCCAATGAATCTTCTGCTGCAGCAATGTATAACTTCAAAGGTTTATCTCTCCTTAGTGGCATCAACACAGGTGGTTTGGCCAAGTAGGCTTTAAGTCCTTCGAAAGTAGCTTGATGCTCAGTTTTTCACACAAATTCTTCTTCATTTCTCAACTTTAACAAAGAAGAAAATACTTTAGTTTTCCCTACAGTGCTAGAAATAAATCTTTGAAGGAAATTAACCTAACCAAGGAACTTTTGTAATTCTTTCTTACTTGATGGAGGTTTGGCCTCAACAATGGCTTTGGCTTTATTCCGATCAATCTGTATTCCCTTCTTGTGCACTACATACCCTAAGAAGTTTCCAACTAATACACCAAAAGCACATTTGAGGGGATTAAGCTTCAACTTGAACTTTCTCATTCTTCGAAAGCTGCTATCAAGTGAGCCTGGTGCTCCTCCATAGACTGGGACTTCACAACAATATCATCAATGTAACACTCTAGGTATCCTCCAATGAGATCAAGGAAGATAGTATTCATTTCCCTCTGATATGTTGCCCAAACATTCTTTAAACCAAATGGCATTTTAACCCACACAAAGGTGCCAATATTCCCAAGACACCTAAATGATGTCTTATGGATATCTTCCTCTGCAATGCAGATCTAGTTATAACGAGAATGTCCATCCATCATAGATAAAATCTTGTGTCATGTTGAACTATTCACCAGTAAATCTACTATGGGCATGGCATATTCATCTTTTGGGGTTGCTAAATTCAGATTTCTAAAATCGATGCATACTCTTATTTTACCATTCTTTTTTACCACAGGCACAATGTTAGACAGCCATTCAACATATTTGCCTGTTCCAATGAAGCCTGCATGAAGGAGCCTAAGAATTTCCTCTTTCACCTTCTGAACCACTTCAGGACTCATCCGTCTTGGTTTTTGCTTGTATGGCTTGAAATTAGGTTTCATAGGGAGCCTATGTTCCACTAATGACCTGTCCAATCTAGGCAGTTCATTGTACGACCAAGCAAAAAAATCCTTATATTGTTTTAAGACAACCAATAACTGGTTCTTGTCACAAGGACTTAACCAAGCACTGATGTAAGTGGACTATTGTACTGAATCTTTGCCCAGGTTGACTTCTTCTAAAGGGTCTTGTACTTGAGCACTCACTGATGCCCTCTCTTTACCTTCTTCCACCCTCGAAGCAACCCCTCTATCTTGCTCTGCTCCTACATTTTCTAGTTTAACATCTTTACTTTCTTCTTCAAAGACAAAATCTATCCATAAAGCATCTTCTTGTATTTCCTGGACTTTATTTTCAATGTCTAATGCATAGTATTTACCAAGAGCCAAAGGTGTGCATTTGACTATAGCCAACTATTATGGCTTCTTGCTTTTTCCCGGGTACTTTCTGGACTATTGCCTTTATGTCTAATGCTGAAAATTCGATTAAAGCCAATAGGTTGGCTTGTCGGTCTTGATCTTTCTGTCTACAACCAGGCATCATCATCATCATTTTTGTTAACAATCTCTTCATCAACACTCTCCTGCAATAAGTGCTTCAGGTGTGCTATTTTCTCATCAGCCGTCACTTCGGCTACTCCATCAAGCTTCCTCAGCACACTGAGCGGTACAACCCCTTCAGTGTGTAGCTTAGCCTCAGAAAAATCAGCACAAGCAATAAAAGGTTATGGATCTGCTTTGATTTTCTCTGTTTCCCCATTGCACAGAGCTATCATCATCTTCTGATACAAAAAGGAAGGCACACACTTGTTGGTGTGAATCCAGTCCCTGCCAAGCAAAGCATTATACTTGGCATTATTGTCTATAACAAAGAATGATATCATACAATCTCTGGTTCTCACACTCAGGTTGATGGGTAAAATACCTTGAGCCATTTGCTTGTTCCTATCAAAACCAGCAATGGTTGTACTAGTGGGGATCAACCTAGGATTTCTCTTTCCCAGCTTCTTCAAAAAGGACTTCGGAAGCAGGTTTACTACTGCGCCATTGTCCACTGACACCCTGTTCATCTCTATCCCATCGAAGTAAGCTCTGATATACAAGGGCTTAACGTGCTGGGTCATAGATATTGTGGGGTACTCGAAAGGATATGAGAGGTTAATGGTCACCTCCTCACCTTCTTTGTCAATTTCCATTGGCTTGGCCACTTTTGACTCATCTTGAATCATACTGACCTGCGAATCTTCACTAGAAACTGGAATAGGGTTATCTTCTTGACCTTCCTGGTCTCCCTCTTCATCTTGGAATTTCTGTGGCAACACATATACCATGTTCACTGGTACTGAAGGGAATGAGCTAAACTATACTACTGGTTGTAATTGGCCTTCTCCTGCTTGGGCCTGCTTTGAAACTTAGGAAGCATCCTCCATGCTACACTCTGGTACCTCAGTACTGGTGGCTTCCTTCAAATCAACTCGTTTGTGATCTGCTCCTGTTGGCTTTTCGACCAAAAAGGTCTGTTCAGTCATGAAGGTTTCAAACATCTTATCTTCAATTAATTCTTTCCTTTGGCTTAGTTCAACTTCTCCTTTTATCTCACTGACGTTTTGCTAAGGCCTTTTCAAGACCTGCTAAGCTGGACCTTTCCTTGGCTTTCAATTCAGTGTGAACCTTAGACAACTACTCTCTGCTGACGTTTCTTTTGGTCTAAGGAGCCAGCTTTGGATTTTTTTTTCTCTATCTGGCCTTTTGATTGGGCCAATGAAGAACTCTTTCCACTTTCCTGTAGATCCCTTTGGTATTGAGTATACCTTCGTTGAATATTCCTCCTTTGAGACCTAGAAATTACTGGAACCATATCTGGTTCCTTTGTCTTTGGGTGTTTAAGTAATACCCAATTATTTGGAGCCACCAAGGAAAGTTTAATCATTCTGCCCTTATCTCCAAAAACATTTCTTTGGGCAGGTGTTTCCTTAGGCTTGTTCTTCATGACAAACTAGTCTGGAACCCCAGATACCCATGAACTCACTAGCTCAATTGCTAAACTTGCTTTCCCAGTCTTTGAAGATAGCTTTGAAGCTAATTGTTAAGGCCAATCACTAGCTCTGGCACCGTGTCTTGAGCCTAATTTAGGCCTTCTTTTAGGGTAATTGCCTTGCATCTTGTTCGAAGTTGACTTTGGAGGCCAATCATTGGCTCTGTTTCCCTGACTTGAGCTTAACTCATGCCTTCTCTCAGGATAATTGCCTTTTATTCTGTAGTAATTAGGTGGTCTAAACTCATGTGGAGGTCTCTTACCCTTAGATTGCATTCTAGTAGCTGATGGTCCAACCAAAAATGGTTGTTGCCTGGGATTAGTTGGGTATGGCCTTCTATTGTAGATGTTGGTTGGTTTAAGGCGTCTATGTACATCCTTGTAATGATGTTTCCCATCAATTAGGAGCCCACTCAGCCATTTGTAACTTAACCTACACCTGGGATACATCCTTTGCATGACAGTTGCCTCAAAAGAGTCATCATCCAGTGCTTCTTCACTAGCGTCATTCTTTTGGTTTGCAAAGCTCTGTCCATTTGTTGGTGCATTTCTGGTATCCTTCTTGAAAGCAGTCTGGCTGGCAACGTGCATCTGCACATTAACCTCCTCCAATTCCTTCAATGATAGGTTTTGGAAATCTGTCACACCAACATTGGCTGCAGCCTCCCCAATTTCTAGAAATGGATTGGTGTCAATTCCCATAACTTTCTCTGCCTTGCCTGGAAACTTTAGCCACCCTTTTCAAATCTGTTCTTGGATCTTGTCCCAAAAAACAATACAGTTTTTAGTTGAATGAGACTAAGAATTGTGCCATTTACAGTACATCTTTCATTTAAGTTCTTCTGGGGTAGGGATCTTAACCCTCTTTGGTAACTTTAGGAAATTTGCTGCAAGCATATGATCAAAAATGTCGTCTGCTTTTGTTAAATCAAAAGAATATTTCCTATGAAGGTCTTTCTTTTTAAACTGCTGATCTATTATACTATCTTTTTGAATTAATGCCTCACAGGTCATAGGTTCTCTTCCTACGATTTCTGTCGCATCGATTTCATAATTAAGGTCCCTATAATAGGTTTTATATGATGCATTAATTCGATCATGTTCTTCCTCAAGTAAAGATTCATATCTAGACACCTTATAAGTTAATTCCACTAAGTCTTGAAACTCAGTAGAATCGAACTTCTTTCAAAGCCTAAACTCCAAACCATTTTGAGCCAATCTCACAAATTCAGACTCTGGTAGAATGACCCTACACTTATTTCATGCTCCTTTGAATCTAGCAATGAATTGAGCAGCCTTCTCATCAGGCCTTTGGCTCAGCCTTGCCAAATCTGCCATGGAAACCTCAAGCTCTATTTGGAAGAATTGGGCATGAAATGCCTCTTCCATTTGCTGCTGAGTTTGGGTAGAGCCAGGTGTAAGGTTAATATACCATGCAAAGGTTACCCTAGTTAAAGAATTTGGAAAGAGTCTCAATTTCATATAATCATTATTAGTGAATTCACTACATTGGCCTGTAAACCTGGCAATGTGTTCTACTGTTGACTGGTTTTTATTTCCATGAAAGAGAGCAAAATATGGTATTCTAAACCCCCTTGGGTATTCATGTACCCTATCCATCCATTCTGGGTATGGCTTTCTATATACAGGAGTTTGGACCCCCCGAGCCATGGGTCGACACATCTCCCTAACAATATCAGCAATTTGGTCCCTAGGAACCATATTCTGTGCTTGTTAGACTACTACTGGAGGAACAAACACAGGGTTTGGCAGAACTCCATGTGCTTGAGGTCCTCTTGGTCCATAGAGACTTATATTTAGGACTGGCTGTCCCTGTGGTACTGGTTGCTGTTAAGGGTATGGTTTACCTCTTTAGGCCTGTTCTGTAAAAGGTCCTGCGAAATGTGCTACAAGAGGAGGAAAAGGTGTTGTTTCTCTCCCAGCCGCAGGAAACCCTTCCAATCCCCCAGGTGTGAATTCGAACAGAGAGTTTGTGAACCCCCTTATGCCAGGCTTGGTTTCGAGCAGGGGATTTGGAAACATTCTCACGCCATTTTCTTGTGTTGGCCCAGATCCACCAATTTGTATGGTTTCGCTGTTAGGTAATGACATATTTTGATTTACCAAAGGCCTTGAAGGAGATTCATACCACGACTGAGGTACAGGTGATGGTCTTTCATAATTTTGATTACTAGTCTAACCATTAGTTTGTCCATTAATTTGCATAGGCTATTTATCTCTAGCCAATCTTTACTGAAGAGCATTTGAATTTTCCTCCATATGCCTTGTGATAGTTGGTTGATGGGAATTCATTTGATCCATGAACGATGTTGCCTATCTTTTTATTGTATACATTAACTGCTGTCCCATGGCATCTACCAAGACTCCCCATGAATTCATTGGCTGGGTAGACGAAATAGTGAATGGTCCAATTCCATGGCCTCGTCTAATATTTTTAACATGTGGTACATGTTCTGAGGTGCTAGTCTGTTCGACCATAGGTTCTGATGAGATAGGTGCTTCCATAGGATGTGTTATTACATTATCCCCTAGATCAGGTACTTCTACCTCTCCCTCCACGCCTTCTTCCAGGCATTCATTTTCTCCTTGTCTTCTACGTCTAGCCATTTCAGAGTCCCACTGGGTGTGCCAAAAATATATATTGGCTTTTTTGGCTTTCAAGGGTTAATAGTGTAAATTTAAGCGTGCCAGCAAGGATTAATTAGACCTTACAGAATTTATAATTGCCAACCAATTATCAAGCGATTGTGTTGAAGTTGTTTTAGTCTTAATGGAGTTGGCTTTTACTGGTGGCTGGTTTAGAAGAAAATTATGAATAGTAACAAGTAAATATAATTCATAAATTGAATTTCATTAACCAAATAAAACTTATAATGAAGTAACAATGATCCAACCTCGACGAGGTTCACAGCAACAAACTACTAAAAAACTACTCCTAGGAATTGAAGTGCTAGAAATGTAAAGAACTGGAAATGTAAAACTAAAAAGAAATATGAAGTAAATAAACCGGTTTTTGGATCTGAGTCCGAGTCCTTCATTCTGGGGCCTTCCTTGCTATTTATACTTCCCAGTGGTAACCGTCGAAGTGGGCTTCTAACCATCGAAGCGTCCTCCCATGCTTGCTAAACATGCTCTCTCACAGTCAGTCCCACTACGCCACTCTTATAGTTAGGCTTCCCTATTGATTTTGAATTTAAATTTATTAGTAACCGTTAAGCCACATCATCATGTGTCTCTTGACTTTTTTAGTGTTACGCGGATCCATTATTACCAATACGAACTGTCACGTGCTCAAATTTGATTGGTAACTTATATTAACTCCCCAAATTGCCCTCTTCATGCCACGTGTTAAGTTGTGATCGGCTTATACAAAATATATAGCCAACAGAATCACACTAATTTTTAGTTTTAGCATTAAATAATAATTAGATTAAGTTGAATTGTGAATTTTATTACGATTTCAATTCAATAGTGCACCTTCCGGGCCAAAGTACTTTATGGGCCAAAAAACATAAAACATTTAGTGCAATTCAAACTCATTTTCATCTTGAATTTCTCAGGATTTAAGGAAAACTCAGTTTCAGTAATTTCTTGAATTGTTTCTTTCCTAATTCTTTCCGAACCTACAAATAATAAACACAACTTTAAACCACAACTTCCCTAGAGATTCAAGAGGAAGACTGTTTAACAGTTCCGTAAATCTTTTAAGTCTGAATTTGTAACAACCTTCACCTCTGATTTACGGTAATTTATGGTAAAATGAGCCTAATTAGTAATTAAGAGAAATTCCAAATTAAATTGCATGTGAATGTGTTGCATTGTTGTGCTTTTCTCTGTTTTTCATAGAAATATGCATTTTTGTTTATGCTTCATTATGTGAATTGCAGGCCTTATCGTCATCCAATCGTGAAATTGACTTGAATTACGTGTTAGTTGGAATTTTTAGAATATTATGGTAGGTTTAATTAAAATTCGGTTCGGAATGATTAAAATAGAAAAGTTAATGTCCAATTAAGCCTAATTACTGAATCACTTAATTCAAGCCTATATAAGGCACCTTTTTATACCTCCACTCATCCTTTTCCTTCATTTCAATACATTTTTGAGCCCATATACACACACAAATGTGAGAGTAGGAGAATAAGGAGAAGATTGAGCTCAACCAAGGGATTTCCTAGGAAGAGGAAGAATTGAACTTAGAGATTCAAGAATTAAGCCTCTAACTCTCATCTTGGGAAGTTTAGGTAAGGTTTCAACCTTTAGATTGTTTACATATGATGTTTAGGACATGCACTCTAAAGAATTAAGTAGGTTGATACAATATTTGAGTTAGAATTAAAGAGAAATGAACCATATCATGCATGCATGCTCATTTCATCATAATTTGAAGTTGTTTTTAAAGAATTCCCTTTTGCATGTCCTCATTTTGACCTTGGTTTGAGAATTCAACATATTTTTAAGTTAGACACCTCATTGGATCATGTTTTCGAAGCTTGGAACTTACACCTTTACATGCATGATGTATATGGTTATGTTTTCAAAGAATTGGGTTTTGTTTTGCATACATCACATGCTCTTGAACCTTGATTTTGTGGAATTAATTTTCAATTCACCATGTTTTCCATGTTTATAAAAGTTTCCTAAAGTTTTTGGCCCAAGAAACCATAATTTGCAACTTTAGGGTTGAATTTGAAGCTTGGAAGCAAATTTGGAAATTCCATAATTCTGCTTCCACGCTCGAGCAACAGATCCTGCACTCGAGCAACCACCTTCATTTTCACACTTTCGCTTGAGCGACCAAAAGTTGGCTCGAGCGTAAAATGCATACTCCCAGAAGTTTGCGTGTTTTATAGACCGCTTGACCGACAAAAGTTGCGCTCGAGCGAGGGCATGAGTCTCACACTCGAGCGAGCATCGAGCGGAAAAATCAAGCAACCAGCACTTTTGCAAAAGTTTACAGACTACTCGAGCGACAGAAATTGCGCTCGAGAGACCACTCACATTTTTCATGTCCGGTCGAGTGAAAGAAGTTACGCTCGATCGAGGACCCTGTTTTCAGCAAGTTTTCTTAAGTGTTTTCAAGTGCATTTTAGCATCCTCATTGCATCCTAGGCATTTCTAGGCCAAGATTAAGATACAATAATAGGAATAAGAAATAGAAACACACCAAGACAAGAAAGAACCAAGTTAATGATTTCAGGTGTGTAATTCAGTACGTATTCATTATGTATTTGTGTAGGTCACACGCCACAAGATATCTGAATTGCCTACTCTGTCCGTTTACTTGGAGCCATTTGTTATCTGTGAGTAATAACTTAGTAAAGCTATGTTCAAGTTAAATTATTTTCTGTATGTGGAACAAGAGTTGTTTTACGAAATGTTATGTTTTGTACTATGAATGATTGTCCAATTCTGACAAATATTTATGACATTAAATCTGTGATTCAAGTATGCTATTTGTACCCAGATTGGAGGTTCCTTTATGGAACTGACAAGTTATCTATACCCTGCTGGAGGTGCCTTTATGAAACTAACAAGTTATCCGTTTCCAGTCCGAAGGTTCCTTTACGGAACTGACAAGTTATCTGTACCCGACTGGAGGTTCCTTTATGGAACTGACAAGCTATCCGTTCCCAGTCCGGAGGTTCCTTATGGAACTGACAAGTTATCCGTACCCGGCCGGAGGTTCCTTATGGAACTGACAAGTATAACTTTTGATGTTCTGTATGAGATCTATTAGTGCTAACAGATAAGCCATGTAAGATTAAGTATGAACTCTGATTTCTGTATATGCTCAGAACAAGAATACGATTGTGGACGTATTTCAATATGAACTTTTGTTTCTGAATTAATTATAGGACATCATTCATTTAACCCTTTACTCTGTTATTATTCACTGGGCTTCTACTCACTGTATTATTTATATATTTAGGTGAGCAGGCGCGCGACTAGGCTTAAGATGATGCCTAAAGAATTTTGTGTTGTCAGCCACCGTTTTGTGCCTCCCAAGGAGGTTCCGGATCATGTCAAGTCTTGTGACCTTGTTTTGTAAATGTTTAAGTCTTTGTTCCTTTTGGTTTGTTTTACGAACAAACTATCTATTAGTTACACATGAAGTGGAGTGTGGCTACTGTAACTTTTGACGTCACACATATGTTTATAAAAGTTTAAGACTATCTATCTCATGTACTATGGCTGAGTATGAAGCCAAATTCACCGAACTAGCTCGGTTTGCTCCATATATGGTGGATACTGATTACAAAATGGCATGGAAATTCGAAGGCGGCTTGGATCTGGAAGTGTTTGATCGCGTAGGTGTCTTGAAATTGCCTACCTATGTGGAAGTTTTAGACAGAGCGACAATGGTGGAAGCCACCCTAGCAGCAATGAAACAAGCCAAGGCATCAACAACAAAATGGAGTAGCAAAAGACCTGGATCTAATTTTCGAAAGGGCCGTTCATTCTTCACGAACAAAATGCAAAACACTGGATCTTCAAGCAGTTCAAGCCAAAGTAGTGGGTCTATGCCAATCTGTTTAGAATGTGGAAGGAAGCATAAAGACATGTGTCATTGTGCATCGGGCGTATGTTTTCAGTGTGGTAAAGCTGGTCACATGATTAAGGACTTTCCAATGAGGTTCGACAATACAAACCACCCAACAGCAAGTTCAGCCGAATCTGCTCCTGTAACGAGGACCAATGCTAGAACTAATGCCAGAAGTAACACCAGGAATGAAACACTAAGGCAAGGAAGAGTGTTCGCTCTAGTACCTGGGGATGTAGAGAATACTGAGCCAGTGGTGTCAGGTATAATCTCTATTTGTGCGTGGAATGCTTATGTACTGATTGATTCTGGTTCTACGCATTCATTTGTATCGCATGCTTTTTCTCAGAAGTTAACTAGATCATTAGAACCTATGAATTGTATACTATCTATGTCTATACCATAGGGAAGTTCTATGATGTGTACTTATGTACATCCGGCATGTGATGTTCTGATTGGTGATATAACATTGTACGTTGACTTGTTACCCTTGAGCATTGATCATTTTGATTGTATTATGGATATGAATTAGCTGACTAAATATTGTGCCACTATTGAATATGTGAATAAAACCATCATGTTCAAACCACCTGGTATGCCTGAGTTTGTTTTCACTGAGAATGGGGTAGTTCCTCCGCCGTATTTGATTTCATTCATGAAAGCCAGGAAGTTGTTGAGGAAAGAATGTCGGGGCTACTTGTGTTGTGTAACGACTGAGTCTTTAGATAATGCAAGTGTGGAAACTATTTCTGTGGTATGTGAGTTTCCTAATATGTTTCCTAATGACCTACCCGGGGACTTAATTGATAGGGAAATTCAGTTTACTATTGATGTAGTACCTGGAACACAACCTATTTCCAAGACTTTTAATAGAATGTCGATTTCTGAACTGAAAGAGTTAAAAGTCCAACTCCAAGAACTCTTAGACAAGAAATTCATCCATCCGAGTACCTCACCTTGGGGAGCTCCAGTGTTATTTGTCAAAAAGAAAGACGAGTCTTTGAGGCTATGTATTAACTACCGTGAGTTGAACAAAGTAACTATCAAGAACAAGTATCCACTACCCCAAATAGATGACCTATTTGACCAACTCTAGGGAGCCCAAGTGTTTTCAAAAATTGACCTTCGATCTAGGTATCACCAATTAAAGGTCAAGGCAGAAGACGTAGAAAAAACTGCATTCAGAACTAGATATAGGCATTATAAATTTTTAGTCATGCCATTTGGGATAACTAATGCACCTGCGGCGTTCATGGACTTAATGAACAGAGTGTTCAAACAATTCCTTGATGAGTTTATTGTTGTATTCATAGATGATATATTGATTTATTCCAAAAGCAGGGAATAACATGAAAATCATCTGAGAATTGCTCTACAGACCTCAAGGGAAAAGAAGTTATATGCAAAATTCTCCAAATATGAATTTTGGCTTGACAATGTGGCATTTTTGGGGCATGTAATCAACAAAGATGGTATCTCCGTTGACCCACAGAAAATTGAAGCTATTGTGGACTAGCCTAGGCCGACAAATGTATCAAAAGTTCGAAGTTTCCTAGGACTTGCAGGCTATTATCACAGATTTGTAAAGGATTTTTCTAAACTTGCTTTGCCACTCACTCAATTGACATAGAAAGATACACCATTTGATTGGACTGATCAAAAAGAGACTGCTTTCCAAGAGGTTAGTAACTGCACCAATCTTGACTTTACCTAATGGTGCTGATGGGTTTCAAATTTACAGTGATGCATCCTACAAAATGGTAGGATGCAAAATGGTAACTACACCAATCTTGACTTTACCTAATGGTACTGATGGGTTGTGTGTTAATGCAAAATGGTAAGGTAATTGCTTATGCTTCTTGGCAACTCCGACTGCATGAAAAGAACTATCCGACACATGACCTTGAACTAGCAGCCATGGTGTTTGCCTTGAAAATTTGGCAACACTATTTGTATGGTGTAACTTGTGAAGTATATACTGATCACAAAAGTTGAAAATACTTCTTTACCCAAAAATAACTGAACATGAGACAGAGAAGATGGCTGGAATTGATCAAAGACTATGATCCGCAAATTTGGCATCATTCAAGGAAGGCAAATACCGTTGCAGATGTATTGAGCCGAAAATCCATTGGGAATTTGTCATGTTTGCTCACCGGCCAGAAGGGGTTGTTATGTGACTTGGAAAGGAATGAGATTGAAATTGTATTACTAGATGAGTTCTTGAAGAAAATTTTCAATGAAATTGACTCAGAACCGAGGCCTGGGTTCGTGATTGAAAATGTTGTGTTAAAATTTCAGAGTCGCCTTTGTGTGCCGAAATGTTTTAACTTGAGAAACGCATCATGACTGAAGCTCACAATTTGAAATTTGCTATGCATCCGAGAAACACAAAGATGTATCATGACTTGAAATTAAATTTCTGGTGGTCAGGAATGAAAAAGTTTATTGCAAATTTCGTGGCTAGATGTTTACACTGCCAACAAGTTAAAGTTGAACATCAACGACCCGTTGGTTTACTACAGCCGCTTCCAATATTGGAATGGAAATGAGAACATATCACAATGGACTTCATTGTCGGATTACCTCACTCTCCTCGAGGTATAGATTTTATCTGGGTAATTGTTGATCGTTTGACTAAATTTGCACATTTTTTACATGTCAAATCTTTGTATAATGTGGATAAGTTGGCTAACTTGTATGTTAATGAGGTTGTGACAGTACATGGTGTGCTAGTATCTATTGTATCCGACAGAGATCCTAAGTTTACTTCAAGATTTTGGCAAAGTCTACAGCAAGCTCTAGGAACTGAATTGAGACTAAGCAGTGCTTATCATCCACAGACAAATGGCCAATCTGAACAAACCATTCAGACATTGGAAGACTTGTTACGGATGTGTGCCCTAGACTTTCACGGCAGTTGGGAAACCTATTTACCATTGGCCGAGTTTGTGTATAACAACAACCACCATTCGAGCATCGGTATGGCTCCGTATGAGGCTCTTTATGATAGGAAGTGTCGTTCTCTAATTTGTTGGGCTGAGGTAGGTGATAAACCGTTGTTGGGACCAGAACTTGTGTAAGAAACAACTAAGAAAGTGAAATTGATTCAACAATGTCTGAAAACTGCACAAAGCCGGTAAAAGAGTTATGCTGATGTTAGAAGAAGAGATAGAGGATATGAAGCTGGGGATCACGTGTTTATCAAAGTAACTCTAATGAAGGGCCAAACGCGGTTTAGAGTGAAAGGCAAGTTAGCACTGAGATAGGTTGGACCGTATGTGATCCTCGAGAAAATCAACCCAATGACATATCGGGTGGCCTTACCTCCAGTGATGGAAAATATGCACAACATTTTTTATGTTTCAATGCTTCGGGATTATTTGAGAGATCCACTACATGTTATTGAACCGACTCATGTTCTTCTAAAAGATGATTATACGTACGAGGAGAAGCCAATACAAATTGTGAATCGTCAAGTCAAAAGATAGAGAAACAAGGAAATTCCGTTAGTAAAAGTTGATTGGCAGAATCACGGAGGAACCTATACAACATTGGAGACAGAATAAGATATGATGAAAATATACCCAGATTTGTTCCCTCTGGACTTGATATTTTTCTAAAAAGAAGGTAACTCGAGTTTGGAGGACCAAACTCTTTAAAGGGAGAAGGTTGTAAGAACCCCCGACCTCTGATTTACGGTAATTCATGGTTAAATGAGCCAAATCAGTAATTAAGAGAAATTCTGAATTAAATTGCATGTGTATGTGTTGCATTGTTGTGCTTATATCTATTTATCATAGAAATATCTGTTTCTGTTTCGTTCTATGAATTGAAGGCCTTATCGGCATTCAATCACGAAATTGACTTGAATTACGTGTTAGTTGAAATTTTTAGAATATTATGGTAGGTTTAATTAAAATTTCGTTCGGAATGATTAAAATAGAAACTTAAAGTCCAATGAAGCCTAATTACTGAATCACTTAATTCAAGCCTATATAAGGCACCTTTTTTATACCTCCACTCTTCATTTTCCTTCATTTCAATACATTTTTGAGCCCATGTACACACACAAACGTGAAAGTAGGAGAGTAAGGAGAAGATTGAGCTCAACCAAGGGAATTTCTAGGAAGAGGAAGAATTGAACTTAGAGATTCAAAAATTAAGCCTTTAACTCTCATCTTGGGAAATTTAGGTAAGGTTTCGACCTTTAGATTGTTTACATATGATGTTTAGGACATGTACTCTAAAGAATTAAGCAGGTTGATACAATATTTGAGTTAGAATTAAAGAGAAATGAACCATATCATGCATGCATGCTCATTTCATCATAATTTGAAGTTTTTTTCAAAGAATTCCCTCTTACATGTTCTCATTTTGACCTTGGTTCGAGAATTCAACATATTTTTAAGTTAGACACCTCATTGGATCATGTTTTCGAAGCTTGGAACTTACACCTTTACATGTATAATGTATATGATTATGTTTTCAAAGAATTGGGTTTGGTTTTGCATACATCACATGCTCTTGAACCTTGATTTTGTGGAATTGATTTTGAATTCACCATGTTTTCCAAGTTTATAAGAGTTTCCTAAAGTTTTTGGCCCAAGAAACCATAATTTGCAGCTTTAGGGTTGAATTTGAAGCTTGGAAACAAATTTGGAAATTCCAGAATTCTGCTTCAACACTCGAGCGACAGATCCTGCGCTCGAGCAACCACCTTCATTTTCACACTTCCACTCAAGCAACCAAAAGTTGGCCTGAGTGTAAAATGCATACTCCCAGAAGTTTGCGTGTTTTATAGACTGCTTGAGCGGCAGAAGTTGTGCTCGAGTGAGGGTATGAGTCTCATGCTCGAGCGAGCATCGAGCAAGCATCGAGCGAAAAAATCAAGCAACCAGCACTTTTGCAAAAGTTTACAAGCCGCTCGAGCGACAAAAGTTGCACTCGAGTGACCACTCACATTTTGCATGTCCGCTCGTGCGAAAGAAGTTGCGCTTGAGCAAGGACATTGTTTTCAATAAGTTTTGTTAAGTGTTTTTAAATGCATTTTAGCATCCTCATTGCGTCCTAGGCATTTCTAGGAAAAGATTAAGATACAATAATGGGGATAAGAAGTAGAAACACACCAAGACAAGAAAAAACCAAGTTAATGATTCCGGGTGTGTAATTTAGTACGTATTCATTCTGTATCTATGTTGGTCACGCACCACAAGATATCTGAATTGCATACTCTGTTCATTTACTTGGAGCCATTTGTTATCTATGAGTAATAACTTAGTAAAGCTATGTTCAAGTTAAATTATTTTCTGTATGTGGAACAAGAGTTGTTTTACGAAATGTTATGTTTTGTACTATGAATGATTGTCCAATTCTGACAAATATTTGTGACATTAAATATGTGATTCAAGTATGCTATTTGTACCTAGACTAGAGGTTCCTTTATGGAACTGACAAGTTATCTGTACCCGGCTGGAGGTTCCTTTATAGCACTGACAAGTTATCTGTTCACAGTCCAGAGGTTCCTTTATGGAACTGACAAGTTATCTGTACCCGACTGGAGATTCCTTTACGGAACTGACAAGTTATCCGTTCCCAATCTGGAGGTTCCTTATGGAACTGGCAAGTTATCCGTACCCTCCAGAGGTGGCTTATGGAACTAACAAGTATAACTTTTGATGTTCTGTATGAGATCTATTAGCACTAACGGATAAGCCATGTAAGATTAAGCATGAACTCTGATTTCTGTATATGCTCAAAACAAGAATACAAATGTGAATCTGTTTCGATATGAACTCCGGTGTCTGAATTAGTTATGGGATATCATTCATTAAATCCTTTACTCTGTTATTATTCACTGGGCTTCCGCTCACTGTATTATTTATGTATGTAGGTGAGCAGGTGCACGACCAGGCTTAAGATGATGCCTGAAGAATTTTGTTTTGTCAGCCACCTTTTTGTGACTCCCGAGGAGGTTTCGGATCGTGTCAAGTCTTGTGGCCTTGTTTTGTAAATGTTTAAGTCTTTGTTCCTTTTGGTTTGTTTAACGAACAAACTTTCTATTAATTACACATGAAGTGGCGTGTGGCTACTATAACTTTTGACGTCACACGTATGTTTATAAAAGTTTAAGACTATCTGTCTCGTGTATGTCTTCACAGCTCAATGGCTTACGTACATTTTTGCATATTGCTTCCGCAGCCCCTAACTACATGTTATTCTATTAAGAGGCCTTCGGTAATCCAAGGATTACTGGCCGGTTACGACGTTAAACCTATAAGGGCAGGTTTGGGTCATGACAGAATTCTTCTTCATTTTCTTCTTGGTGTATTTTAATTACTATCATAACAATTTCCTTAGTGGTTTCTTCAATCATCTTTATTTGGCCATTTTCCAATAGATCCTTGAAATTAGATAATATATAAATTTTTTCCAGCATCAAACTCAGAGCAGGATGTTATCGCGAAGGCTTCTTCAATCAGCTCCTCTGGCTGATCATTTTTTGGATGATACTTCTGGAGCTTAGACATTAAGTGCCATGACATCCTTTTAATTACATTAGAGCTAGATGCCTTCTTCTTTTTCTGATGCAATACTGATGTTACCGGTGCTCGTGGTGGATTTGAGACAATAATACCACCATCAACATCATTATAACTATTAATATTATTCTCATCAAAACCATGTTTCAACATTACTATGTCTGTATGCTATGCTATCCTTGTATGAAAACACTTGTTTATTTATGAGACCAAGCCATTATTACTAATTTACTATAGCTAGCAATTTTACTTTTCCAAACTGTGTCACAATCTATAAATACTTTTCAAAACCTTGTCCACTACAACAATTTTCACTTTCGGTGATCAAATTTGGCAATTAAAGGAAATTTAGTCTCTAAAAGTCGTAGAATAGGAGATTAAACATTACATTGGTCGGCGTTGAAAACAGTTTTAGTTACTAAATTTTTTTAGTAGCTGTATATTAATTATTGGCAACTAAAAAAAATTAGTCACTAAATATGCCACAATAGGCGACAAAAAATTGCTTTAGTCGGCATTAGTTCTTGTTTTAGGCTACTAAAGTTTGTTTTAGTCGTGGTATACTAGTTTTTGCCTACTAAAATAAATTTAGTCGCCAAAAAGCCAGCATGATGTTTGCTATTAATCTTTGGTGATCAAAGTTTTGGTCGGCAAATATTCATTTCCAGTGACCAAGCCATGTTTAGTCATTGTAAAGTAATTTTGGCCTGCTAAAATAATTTAGTTGCTACATAAAAAGCATAAATTATACTTTTATCTTTGGTAACCAAAAATTTAGTGAATATTTCTTTTCGATGACCAAAATACCTTTAGTTGCCAAAAGTGCTACAATAGGCAACTGAAATTAATATTAGTTGGCAATGATAGAAAAATTTTCGGTGGGAAGCTTTTCACATTTGGAGGCAATGCATTTATTTTATTACTTTTTTCATATTTGTTTTTATCAGTCTATAACCCAAACAAAAACAAGACTCTTGCTCTCCCCTCTCTCTCACAGAATCACCATCAGTATACACCCCATCGCTCACCATTAACAATGGCACCATCTCTCTACCATCAATCTTCCACCGTCGCACACAGCCACCGCCACCGCTACTCACCTAGCCTAAAACATTGAGGTTTTTATCTTCCTCTCTCTATTTCTCTTACTCTCTCTATCTATATCTCTCTCAGGCTTTAGTTTCCTGCCTATGATGTTCTCTATTTCCCCATTTCACTCTATCTCCAGGGGTTTTTTTTTTCCTGTGTAGGGTTTTGATTTATGTGCAATCAATGAACCAATGATTGAAATGGGTTTCTATAAAATGATTGAAGAAACATGTAATTTATTGGGGTTTTTTTTTAGCCAGAATCAAGATTTCCCCATTTCACCATTTCACTCTAGGTCTAGTTTCATTTCTTTGTGACAATTTTTTTGTCTTCTTCTTTATACTAAACCAAAAATATTCAATTTCCAGTGAAACAGATTTCATAAATCTAGCATTCTTTTCTTTTCTTTCCTATATATGGTAATCTTAGTATATGATAGATCATTAGAAGAGTTATGTTGTTCTTGTTGCTTCAAATTCTACTCTCCACATTTTCCTGTTACATCAATACTTGTGTTTGTTTATTGAACAATTTATTTTATTTTAATTCTTTTATAGTTCTGAATACCAATATACTCCAATTGCAATGTTGTTAGAAATTGGTATATGCTAGGACCAGGAAAAAGCAATATGTACAGAATAAAAATATTTAACCATATGCATGTATTACCCATATCTTCTATCATTGTGGAAGCTGGGCTCCAGTTGACAGACACTTGGAGGTAAACTGATTTGTGGAAATTTTAAGATCTATATTTTAGTTATAAGGTGGCGTAAAGGCTCAGAAGGTTGTTTTTATGCTTTTAAAATAGATAAAATTTCATTTTTACCCATATACTTTGCCTCGATTTTGAATTACACTCTTAAACTTTGAATAATTTCAATTTTACTCCCAAATTTTTTGAAATCGTATCATTTTTACACCTACCATCACATTTGAAACATAAAACGTTAAAAAAAATTATATTTTGGCCACAAATTTCAAAAGAAATATGCAAACACATGTTGAATATAGAAATTAGAGTACATAAAATCTTTTTAATTTTAGTATTATATATATAATTTGTGATTGTATCAATCACTGACTTAGAGTACATAAAAAAAAATTATATTTCCCTAAATTATATTATGAATCTATTATAGATACATGGCCTCTACCTCATTCATAGGTAAGCCAAATAATTTTTTTCATTCTTTTTGGTATCAGAGTTAGCTTAAGTACCTAGTAATTTTGCTTCACCTAGGTGCAGCAGCCTTGCCTTGGCCATCTGCCGGACCTCAACCCATTCCGCTACCATATTTTCTTTTAGTATCACTTCGTCGTGATCTCTTGCTCTATCTACTAGTTTATTCCTATCCCAAATATCTCTATTATATTTTTTTTTACTCATAATTCACTTTTTTGTGTGTTTATGTTCTACTTTGTCTCTCCCTCTATTTCAACTTCAAATAAGTTTCTATCTTTAAAATTATTTGAGTTTGAGGGAGGTATTATACCTATATCATGGTGAGCACGATGACATAACATGTGAACCACCTAAGCCGCCCCCTCTGGTGCAAAACCCAAGTTGCCTCCTTGGCGCACCACTTAGTTCCGGCCTCTGATGCCGACCAGGGTCTTGTTGGCTGCCAACCAGGGTGTTTCCTGGCCATAGATGCTTCGACAGCTCTTCTAGGGTAGTTTAGTCCTTGTTTTTTTTTTCCTTTTCTAGGGTGTGGTGCTGATATATTAAGCACTTTTTGGCCTTTTTTTATTTAGTGAACCACTGGATTTGTTCGATAGCATTTATTTGGACTAGTTGTTGAGTTTTTTCCGGCTTCTTCCAATCATCCATTGGCAAACTGTAATTGTTGAATATCTTCACACTAGCCTGAGGGGGAGTGTTGAATATAAAAATTAGAGTACATAGAATCTTTTTATTTTTAGTATTATGTATATAATGTGTGATTGTGTCAATCACTGATTGTATCATGAATCTATTATAAATATATGGCCTCTACCTCATTCATAGGCAAGCTAAATAATTTTTTTCATTCTTTTACACAATATCTCCTACCCGAACTCACCATCTCTCCTCTTCCTCCAATTTTTCCCTCTCCTCTGTCCTTGCAAGCGCTACCACCACCGCAATCACTCAATTCTCCAACCCAACTTCTCTCAAACCCAAATTCACTCACTCAATATATATATATACATCTCATCTCTTTATCAACTTCTCTGAAATACAAATTCACTCATTCAATATTCTCTCAAACCCAAATTCACTGACTCAATATTCTCTCAAATCCATAATAATTATCTATCTATATATACATATCATCTCTTCATCACCTTCATCAACTTCACCAACATCACCACCTGAACCACCAACTTCACTACCACCAAACTCTATTACCGCCACCATACACATCACCATCACCATCACCACCACCTTTCAACACCAAACTCAGCTCTTTCACAACCAAGTTCCATGCCAGTACCATCAAGCTCCATGAACACCATCTCCGTGAGCTCCGTTGCCATCACCAGACTGCCACTACCACTATCACCAGCTCCATTACCACCTAGAACCATGCTTCACATCATGTTATAAGTGAAGAAGAAGAAGAATAACAAGAAGAAGAAGAAGAATAAGGAAGATGGAGGAGAAAGAAACAAAAGATGAATGTTTCAAAATTTTTGAAGTTAGTTTTTGGGCAATTTTTGGCATATCAAAACTTCCCATTACACGAAGAAGTGAGAAAGCGAGGTGGTGTAGGATGAAGTAGGAAGTGAGATGAAGAGAATGGCAAAAGAATAAAATAGAACCGTTAAGAATCGAGAAAGATATGAAGTCCCAAAGATGGCTCGAAGAAAAGTCAAAATGGGAAGAAAAGTCTTTTTTTTTTATTATCAACTTTCAGAGCTCCAACGGCATGCAACAAGAAAAATAACGAGACATGTTAGAACTGATATGAAAACTAACCCATGAGATGAATCCAACGACGTAAAAATGAGGTGAAACGGAGTTATGATGAAGGAGATAGAAGGGCTTGAAGTGGTGGTAAGGAAAGAGGGTGAGTTTTGTGGAAAATGATAAAACGATTCTCATTGAATGAATAGATGAGCAGAGCTCATAGATATACAAGCGTAGGTGATTACAACTAACTAGATATCTCTAACCAAACTAGATATTTTCCTCCTCTATTCCCATACGTGCATCAGTCTATTAGTGATGACTTAACATTATCATCAATATAGACCACTAAAATTGTAATGGAAGAGGGTGATGTGTGAATGAAAAGAGACGAATCCCAATAACTATACATTATGAAAACCTTGAGAGAGTAAGAAGGTAGAAAATGTTGAATACCAAGCACGAGGGGCTAGCTTAAGCCCATACAAAGCCTTATAAAGCTTGCACACATGAGTAGGACAGGAAGAATCAACAAAACCAGGTGGTTGGGTCATGAACACCTCTTCTTCAAGCTTGCCATGAAGGAAAGCATTGGATATATCCAACTGTTTAAGTGGCCAGTGATGATGCGAGGTAAGACAAAGAATAATCTGGATAGTAGAAAGCTTGGCCACTGGACTAAAAGTCTCCTGAAAATCAATGCCCACTTGTTGGAGGTACCCTTTAGCAACAAGGCGAGCCTTATAATGAGCAATTGAACCATTAGAGTTACGTTTGATCTTAAACACCCACGTACACCCAATTTGATTTTTATGGGAAGATAATGGCACTAAGGACTAGGTGTGTTGCTTGTGCAAAGCCCCAAACTCTTCTTCCAGTGCCTTAAACCAAACAGGGGAGGTAAGAGCTGCTTTATAGGTGGGAAGGTTCAAAATCAATATATAAGGAGGAAGAAATACTGAGAGGAGTATAATGAGCAGAGGATTTGGATCTAGTGATCATAGGATGGATATTGGTAGAAGACAGTGGAGGCAAAGTGAGAAGGTCAATGTGTATGAAGTGAATAGAATACGTATAGAGTGGTGGTGGACTGTATATATTAGAGCTAGCAGGCATAAGCTGTGTAGATGACCAAGGTGCACTGGAGGTTGAACAGATGACAGGGCTGCAGTTAGAACCTGAACAAAGGAAGACACAGTAGCAGATGGCAGAGTTATAGACACAACAACAGATGGCACGACTGCAGTGGGAGGCTGAACATATTGAGACACCACAGAGGTAGAGCAGGTCAGGGAAGCAGTGTGAAGAAAAGCTGGAGAACCATGCTGAGTAGTTGAAGCAAGAAAAAAAAGACTGAGTAGACTATGATGGAGCTAGAAAAGCAGGACAAGGTAGAGAAATAGTATTTGTTTGAACTGGAATCCGAGGCTGAGCAGTAGATTGATTTAAAAGCTGTGACTGAGAAGATAGACCTATAGCTAGGGCACGAGGAACTGTATCTGCAGGACAAGGTATGGACTGATGGATTGGTGGAAAGGTCCAAAAGAAATACTGAATATCCCCCAAAAAGGAAGGCTGAGACAAAGCAATTAGAGAAGAAGAAACAAAAGAAAAGGAAAAAGGAAAAATATGTGCTTGAAAATCACATGCTTGGACAGATAAAGCTTACAAAATTTAGGATCAAAACATCAATAGCCCTTAGCAAATAGATGATAACCCAAAAACACACAAGAAATAGATTTAGGATGAAGCTTAGATGAAGTATATGATCGAAGCTAAGGAAAACATTAAGTTAGATATAGACTGGAAAGAAGATTGAAAATAAGGTTGATACTGTGCATCTAACCAATGCCAACAATCAAAAGCTATGTGGCCAAAGACACCACAAATTTGACAAACTGTACCATTACACCCTCTGCCTCTAGAAAAAGATCTACCATGGTTGCGAGATTGATAAGAAAATTGACCTCCTCGGCCTCCTTTAGAAAATATCGACCTTGTGAATGAGAAACTTGACCTCGAGAATATCTAGAAGAACGAGACTGAGTAGACCGTTAGCCTCGAGTAGCAGAGAAAGTAATATTAGGTTGCTCAACAGGTGATAATTTTTGACTTTTGAGTTCAACATGAATAGATTCGAAACAAAGCAAAACACATAATTCCTCCATTGAAATACCTTCTGATCTTGCCCTAATAGTAGTTTTAAAGGAGTCATATTCATCAGGGAGCCCATTCAATGTGATTAACACAAGATCTTCATCTTCAACTATAGCAGATACGAGTGCCAACTGATTTGATAATTCCTTGATGTGATTCAAATAATCCTCCATGGATTCACCTTTCTTGGACACATTATTCATCTTATTTTTTAGTAGATGAATATGTGACCAACAGACAATGGTGAATCTTTTAATCAAAGCAATCCAGATCTCATAACAGTGTTGAAACTGTATTATAGTTGAATAGATCAGAGAAAATAGAGTTGTCATAACACAACTGAGCAAATGTGCATCTATTAGATCCCACTGGACTTGTACTAGATTGGAAACTTCAGATCTAGAAGAGTCCTTGATCGTTGCTAGTGGACATGGAATTGTTCCATCAATCTATCCAAGCAAACCAGTAGCCCTTAAGATATTTTGGATTTGGTTCTTCCAAATCGGAAAATTTGAAACATCGAGCTTCACTGTCACAAACGAGGACAAATTGGAGATAAGAAGTGTTAGGTTTGAAAGAATTACAGTTGAAAAAGATGAAGAAACTAAGACTGAAGGATCAGCCATTGAAGCCAAGAATTGATGCTCGTTTGAGCTTATGTGTGCTCTGATACCATGTGGAAAATAATAAACTGATTCTCATTGAATGAATAGATGAGCAGAGCTCATAGATATACAAGCACAGGTGGTTACAACTAACAAGATATTTCTAACGAACTTACTAACTGACTAACTAGATATCTCTAACCAAACTAGATATTTTTGTCATCTATTCCTGCACATGCATCAGTCTGTTAGTGATGACTTAACAAGTTTGCATCTTTCATTTAAAATTTGGCATCAAAATGTAATTTTTTTAATGTTTTCCATTTCAAATGTGACCGAATAGGTAAAAATGATACGATTTCAAAAACTTTGGGAGTAAAAATGAAATTATTCAAAATTTGATGATGCAATTGAAAATCGAGGCAAAGTATAAGGGTAAAAATGAAAATTTTTCTTTAAAGTATCTGAAAACTAGTGGACTGATTTAATATTAATAGTTAGATAGGATGGGTAAGGACTGCTTATTCATATGTTAGCTTAAATTAAAGAGCCAAAATTGAATAATTCATTAATCTATCTTGTTTAATTTGGAAAAATATCCAGTTGGTTCTTCAATCTGAAGGTGCCCAAAGGACTTAAAAATTAGAAAGAAAGGTATTACTACATCATAGAGGACAACTAGCTTCTAGTATGACTATAGTGGTCAATGGCCTACTATGCAGTAATATGCTTTTTTTGCTTTTGTAATTCAGTGCCTTCTATCATATTATTATTGTTATTATTCACACAAATTTTTTTCCCTGGTTTTCATTATGGTTATGATTTTCAAATAGACTTTTAGTTAGGACGGCATCATACTAGGAAACCAATATTTTATGATGGAAAATTGTATTTAGGCTCTTAACTCATTATATCACAACCACTATATTTCCAAATTGTCATAATAATTTTGGCTATTATCTCATCGACAATACTAGATTAACTGGTTTTCATGCACAAATCCTGGTAACAACTAGTATCACTACAACAAATAAGAGTTTTAGCGACCAAATTTTTTTGTCTCTGAAAGTGAAAATTTTGTTGCAAAAAATATTTACGGATAAATTTCTATCGTCGTGAGGATAGTCACTAAAAGGTCGTCCCGAAAAGTCAAAAATAAGGCTTTTAGCGACAAAATTTTGAAAATGTCACTAATATATAGAATTTTAGAGACAAAATAATTTGGTCTCAAAATGATTTATTTTTTGAGAAAAAAAGTTTGGTCCCAAAATGATAATAACTCATCACTAATGTCCAATTTTCGTTGCTAAAAACATAATGACTACACTTTTCGTAACAAAAATATTTGGTCTCTAAAAAATAATTTTGTCCCTAAATTTTAGTTTCTAAAACCTTAATTTTTTGTAGTGTATTATATGCACAACATAACCACTGTAATCTAGTAACAAATGTTATAGTAGCCTTAAGCAGTAGCTAGCTATAATGGCAAAGACCAATGAATTCTTGAAAAAAGTGGATAGGCAAATCATAGTTTTGCAACGCAAAAGAAAATACATAGACATCACTCATTGCATGCACTGGCACACCAATAATTAAGTCAAGAGAGAAATGGTAAGGAAGTCCTTATGCTACCATACCACACATTGATTTGAAGTTTTAACATAAAACAATAGGTTTGGTGACAATGAAACCAGGTTCTATTGTTTTCATTTTTATGTTTTAGTTTTTTGTTCTTGTCAAATTATGTCTAAGATTAGTGAGGCAAGTGTGAAAATTTGTAGTGGGCATACTTTAAAACTCACCTTTCTTCACCATAGAATATTTATAGGGCATTAGTCCTCTTCAGGGGTAAAAATGCAAAATAGCTTACGAACCACTGTATAGATGTCACAGGCAACTTCCTCGTGGCAAATAGGACTTGTGGGGATAGACAGCATATAATTAGCACACGTAGGTTAGGAGTTAGAGTTGAAAATGCCTTAAACTTAATAAAAAAATAACGTTCGGGCCTTAAATTTAGTTACCGTAAGATTTAATTAAAAAAAGTATTTACTAGTGAGCAAGATATTTTAATTTGCTAGAAATGGATGGAGATGATCTGTAATATTCCATGAATATCCAATTAGAGGTGCGCGTAGTGCTATGCCTTTTGGCTGAAACAAAGTGCATCTAGGACTGTTCGAATGTAAATAAAACATTGGTTACTGTAGACACCCCATTTTTGACCATCCTCAAGACTTGGACATCATCGTTTGAACACTTGATGATCATCCATGCTCGTGTTCATTTTGAGTTCCTGAAAGTCTCGACCGCGCGCCTTGCCTTAGAGCCTCTCAACTTGTCTGTTTTGTGCTTGGTTGTGGACCAGGAGCTTGTGACTTTGTTCTTGAGGGAAGGAGGCGGCCTGCTGGCCAGTTCTACAGCCCATCGGCCAGGCCCTGTGCCCATCGGCCAAGACCTCTTTCCATCGGCCATCAGTGGTGGCCGGTAGGCATCACTGATGGCCGGTCGGCCATTTTGTTGGCCAAGGCCCCTTTTTCTACTTTTGTACATATTTTTCTTCCAGTTGGTGCCAGCTGTTGATCACTTTGTGTATCCTCCATACACGTGTATGGATGGATTCACAAAAGCTTTAGCTTGTCAAGGAAGCTTTAGCTTGTGTTTTTCTATATAAGGGGAGGCCTTCCCCCTTCTCCAGGGTTTTGAAATCTTGCATTAGGGCTATACATATCCCTCTCTCTCTATATTTCTCCCTCTCTCTATATTTGCCCTTGTTTGTGCTCAAAAGTGCCATTTCTTCGCACTTTTGCACACAAACACCTAGTGAAACACCTTCACTCTTGAGCTAAGGTTCATGGAGGTTGCATTTGAGTGGTTTTAGCTTGGTTTTAGCCTCTGGAGTTGCTGTTCTGAAGTGGTTCTTCAAGGGTGAGTCTTTAGCCCCTTTAAAGCTTTGTCTTCATTGTTCATTTGGCCCTATTTGCATGATGTTTCAGGCCAAGATTTCAACTAAAAAAAGTTATGTATTTAAGTGCTTAAAATGTTTGTTTAAGGCTTTGTTTGAGTTAGGGATGGTTTACCCCCTTTGGTGCCTTCTTTGGCTTTGTTTTGTGCCATCTCTTTAGGCCTTTGAGGTCATCTCCTTTTGGCCTTACTACCACTAAATTCCAGGGGAATTTCAGTGGTGGAAATGTGGTTTTGAGGTCTTAAATGGGTGGGGCTTGTCCCCCCTCCTCTTCTTTTGTTTGCTTGTGTTAATGGCTCATCAAAGTAGCATGTCTTTCTAGCATGTTTTGGCTCCATCTCAACATGCCTTAGGCCTTATTTTAACATGATACAGCTATGTTTTGGCTTGGTTTGATTACCTCTTGCATGCTCATTGCACTTGTAGTGCAATCCTCCTTATAGCCTTAACATGCATCATGCTTTGGACCATCATTTTAGCATGTTTTTGGCTCCACTCCAGCAAAATTTTACTCATGTTTTGCCATGCTTAAGTTTTGTTTTAAGTGTTTTTGGTCATGCATGTCTTGCTTTGTATAGCCATAGTGCAATCTTGCTCACTAGCTTTGAGTTTCATAGTCTCTAGCGTGGCTTACTTGAGTTGTTTGCATGCTTTGGCCTCTTTTCTACCATGATTTCAGTGTATGAAGTGTGGTCATACTCTCTCGTGCTTCACTCTTTCAATGCTTTTAGAGAGTTATGATTTATGCCTTAAACATGAGCCAATATGTATGCCATCTTGCCTAAGCTTTTGGGCTACCATTTCAATGTGTTTTAGGCCTTATTTTGCCATGGTACAACTCTGTTTTTGGTTGGTTAGAGCATCCCTCATTTGCTTCTTACACTTGTAGTGTAACCATGCTCATTGGCCTTGCATGCTTGGTGTTTTGGCTTACCATGCTAGCTTGTTTTGGCTTCATTCCGTGCACCTTTATACCCTATTCATGGGCCAATGCATGAGCATGCATTTTATTGCTTTCAATGCTAGCATTTCAGAGCATTTTGGCCATTATTTTGGCATGCATGAGGACTGTTTAGGATTGGTTTAGTCCATTGAGCATTGTATTGCAAGCCTCTTGTATGATGCTCTTTACTTGCTTTGGTGCTTTAGCCTCAAACATGCCATGCATGCATTGTCCACATTATAGAATCTTGTACATGTCATTAGCATTGATAGGCATGTTATGTGTGTCGCATTGTGTTTGGATTCGATGTCAATCCAAACACGAGGAATGTCGCACGTTTCATACTTGAAGTGATGAAACGCACCTCATTTCTCAGTCGCCGACCCTCTTGATCAAGCATGATAAAGGTTGAGGCCCTTATGTGTTATTTGTGTGCATTTATTGACATTGACTTGTGCAACTTGGCCTCTTTGGCCTTCATGCATTGAGATGCGTGATTGGTGGCTCGAGAACCGAGCACTACACTCCTTTGAGCTTGAGACATGATAAGGAGTGTAGTGGCACACACATTTCCTTGCAAATACACTACCATGCCCCATGTTTGTGCTCTGTTGCAGCAAAAGGAGAAATTACAGGAAGCAATGGCCAACTGGCCATCAAAGCTGCCGACCGGCCACCAAGGCTGCCGATCGGCTATCAGAATTGGCCGATGGCCATCAACTTTGGCCGATGGCCATTCCTCTTGGCCGACCATCCCTCAGCATGTTCCTAAGGTGAATCAGAAGCATCTTGGAAGTTGGCACAATTTTCAAAAGTATAGAAGTGTGCAAACAGAGGCATCTTGAGGCATGGTAATGGATTTCCGAGCGAAGCCGACCGAGCATGCATCATTCATTATTCCGAGGCAGAGCTGTGGCCGCCTAACTTAGCTTCTTTTTCATACTTAGTTGGTTTTGTAACTTAATTAATTTGTTTAATTGGTTAAAGTTTTGTAATAATTAATTAGCTTAGCATAGTTAATTAGTTAATTTGTAATAGTTAGCTTAATTAGCGTAGCTAGTTAGCTTTCATTTCATTCGGGCCCTCCGTCGAGAGGGCAAATGTTGTAATAAGCGTGCGTGCGTGTGTGTGTGCATGTCTTCCAACCCCCATTTCTTTTTCTCTTTTACTTATCAGCTTTTGATGGTTAGTTTAGGGCATATTTCGATTAGCATACTTATGCTTTGCATGCATGCATCATTCATTCTGCATGCACCGGGCTCAGCGCATCATTCAAACTGCATTGAATTTCAATACTTACTTGAATACGTGTTTCAAAGCATGTTATCAAATGTTGCATTCATATGACATCTTAGCTAGCTGAGCCTATTCTAGTTGCATTTTTGCATGTGTTGCATTAGGCATTGTTGACATAGCTAGGATCATGCATGATTACTAACTAGCTTCTGTTTTGGCTCGGAGTACACTGTGAGTGTTTATGCTTTAGCATCCTTGCATGTGTGTAAGTGACTGCCATGATAACATGCTTGCCATGAGGCTATTTGCTTAAGTGCATATCTGCATGAATGCCTGTGGATGAAGGCTTCATTACTTGAATTGGAACAATTCATCAAATGTGCATTTTAAGCCCATTTGAAGTGGCAAATCATGTTGTTGTAAGCCCACTTGAGGGTGGCAAATCCGCGTTTTAGCCTACTTGCGAGTAGCATCTTCAAACCATTTTCGAAAAACAAACATGAGATGTTTTGTTCCAAATTGAGTGATTTAGTCTATACGTGTATGATGTGCGCATCACATAGTAAGTTAGATTAATAACCGGAATAAAAACACATGTGTTTTCAAAAATAACATATCATGTTAGTAGAGGCCGATCCTTTGATCGGGCGAGGGGGGGTGCTCATTTCAGGACCTTCCCCTCTCGTACCCAAGTTCCCGAGCCGAGGCAACTTTGGTGATGACGGACACGTGGCCTTAGGCACGAGTTAGGGTTTCCTAAATTTCCCAAAAACAAAATATTTTGGTGGCGACTCTGAAATCTGGCAAAGCAGTTCATGTTTGGCGCTTTTTCATTTAAAATTGATTTTTCAAAACCAATTGCCGGATTTGGACTCTTTGGTGATTTATTAGTCTTACATTGCACTTTGTGAGATTAGATTCAGAACCGTGACAGGAGCCCGAATTGTAGTAGCTAAGAACAACAATTTGCGCCCTCGCGCGCGGGGCGAAGTTTCGGGCGGTCTACAGTTACTATCTTGTTTACCATGCGTACTATTAATTACAGATAACTAATTTTTGAGTCTTCAAACATATTTTATCATTGCTCTTAATCTTAAATGTTAAGAGTGATTACTATTATTCATATCCATTTTAAACTTTATGCTGCTTGAGTTTATTGTACTGAATCTACTGATATTTTATATGGCAATAAGTGCTACTACTTGTTTCCATGCATGTCCTATTTTAAAAAAAAAAAAATGCATTCAAAATGTCATCTTTTCAGTCAACATTTTAACCATGTCTAAGAGTATAATGGAAAAAGCATTAAAGAAGATGAACAGTTTAATTCACTCACCATAACCTCTAATACTTTTTCCCCAAACTAGCAAGTTCTGCAAGCATTTCCCATACTAATGGTACAATTTTATTTTTTATTTTTTTTATTTTTTATTTTTTAGGTGGTTTTTGGTGTGGACTTATGGATATGCCATTTTTGTGTACGGAAGACAATTTATACTTTTGTATAATCCGGCTATTTTTCCGTCCTATGCTTTTATGTGGATTAGTATTACTCGTACAGATAACTTTTGGCATCAAACAGATAAATTTTGTTGTTGTATATAGAATACTATTTGTCATGGTATATAGATTACCTTTTGTCGTGGTACAGATTACCATAATAATTTGTACCAAGCCAAATAACCATTTGGCATGGTAGTGAATATATTTTTTGTATAAGGAGGGCATGATCTTTGTATGATTCTCTAATTTGTATGAATTATTATTTTAGGTTGGAATATAGTTGGTTTGTATGGAATTTGACATTAAAAGTTATTCATTTTTTGATGGTTGGAAATGAAATGAATGCAGATTGCTGAATGATTGATTATGACCCCGTTTGGTGTAGCTGTTAAAACATATTATAGATTATAATTTAACAGATTATAAAT
Source organism: Camellia sinensis (assembly GCF_055761805.1). Classification (NCBI taxonomy): domain Eukaryota; kingdom Viridiplantae; phylum Streptophyta; class Magnoliopsida; order Ericales; family Theaceae; genus Camellia; species Camellia sinensis. Next base: position 87,698,885 of record NC_138974.1, read on the forward strand.
TATGACTTTAGTTAGAAGCTGTTAATCTGTTTGGTGTAACTGTTAGATTATAAATTTAAATTGCTGAGTTGTATTTGTTAAATAAGCTGTGAAGTCAACTTTTATTTTTTGTTATTCACTACTTGTCTACATTTCTCATAAAAAAAAATAATAATAATATATAGTCCATTTGGGTCTTTTTATATTTAAAAAAATAAATAAAAATGAAAAAATCTAAGAGTATAACCGTAAATTAACATGTCTACAACAGAAGCTGATAATCAGAAGTAAGGAGTGAGCAGCTTCTCATAATCAGTTTTTCTGAGTTAAAATAAGTTGTTAGAATTAGAAATTGTTTGAAATAAGTTTAAACAAACAGTCCAAAATAACTTTTCCAAAACTAAAAGCTATAAGTTGGCTCAAAAAAGTCAAAATAAACAACCTCAATATATGTATTGTTTTTTTATATATATGCATACTACATATTGCATGTAATACATACAGGTTGTGGACAAATTAGAATTTTGAAGAAAAAAAATATAAAATCATGTTTTTGGCGACTAAACAATTGACAGCTAATAAAAAATAAAAGTAAATAAAAAATTGACGACTAAAACTTTGGTACTAAAAAAAATAAAAATTCAAGGGTAAATTATACTTTGCACCTCTGCACTTTGCACTAAATCTTACTTTAGACCCTGCACATAAAATTATAATAGTCAACCCCCTACACTTTTGGTTAAATTTGACTTTGGTCCCAACACATGAAATTGTGACAGTCAACCCCTATACTTTTAGTAAAAATTTCACTTTTGCTCCCTACACAATTGTTAATGTCCCTTTCTGTTACTCAATTGTTTAAATCTTTAACAAAATTTAGTCATGTGATAAATATGTAACTATGAAATGAGGGTAAGAAAAGAAAATCATCTACATTTTTCACCAATACACACTTTATCCCAAAATTTACATTAAAATATGACTGTATTAGGCTAAAATAAAATGCAGATTGTGAACAATTAAGAAAATAAACTAGGGTGTTGCATAAATTAGAATCACGAATCTCTATTTTTCACGGTAGCACAGTTTTCTGTCTATTCATCTTTCTTTCTCTTTGATTTCTTTGTTGCATTTTTTTTTTTTTAATTTCAAAAGCCTTTCGTCCTAATTTTTACCATACAAACATGTATATATATTGTATTATATAACTCTCATGTGCTTATCACGTAAGACAAAGTGTGTAGAAAATATGGATGATTTTTCTCTCTTACTCTCATTTCGTAGTCACATTTTTGTCACATGACTAAATTATATTAAAGATTTAAAAATAAAGTAACAGAAAAGAGACATTGACACCAATGTTTTAAAAACCGGACCGGTGAGAGAACCGGAAAAATGATCGGGTGGACGGGTCACCGGTTCAACCGTCGAGTTGAACTAGAATCGAACCGTGACGTCATAAATATATTAAAATTATATTTAAATAAAAATATAAGTAATAAAATTATAAATTAAAAATTTTAATAATCTTAAATATTTCTCTTAATAATTTTTTTATTAAAAAATATAAAAATATATTTAAAAATATTATTAATTTTAATTTTGGAAGAAGAAATCAAATATTCAATATTCCCTCCATATGATTTTAATTCAAATAATTTGATTGAAAGAAGAGCAAAAATTTTGGAGAGATATCAAAATTTTAAGTTTTCCTCCAATAAATTTGATTGAATCCCACATAGATTTCTTGAATTTTTTTTGAAGAATTTTTTTCTTATAAATAGATAGAGGCTTTCACAATAATTTCAAACTCTCAATGGGATTCCTCCCCAGAGGAGACCCTTGAAAGAGAGTTTCCAATTAAATTTTTATTTTATATATATATATATATATATATATAATAAGAAAGAAAGAAAGAATAAAAAAAAAGAAAAAAAAAACACAAAAAATTCGTTCTATCAACCCGGTGAACCGGAACCGGTTCGGCGGTTCGACCACCGGTTTTCCACTATGACCGGTTCAGTGGGCCGGTCCAGTTTTTAAAACCATGATTGACACTTGTGTATTGACCAAAGTGGGATAACAGTAAAAGTGTAAGTGGTTGACTGTCACGATTTCATGTGTAAGGATCAAAGTGGGATTTAATTAGAAGTGCAGGGGATTGTCTATCATAATTTCATGTGTAGGGCCCAAAGTAATATTTGGTGCAAAGTATAACGGTACAAAGTGTAATTTATCCAAATATCAGAGTTCAGGCGATTTAAACTTTAGTAGCTAAAACAATCAGACATTAGGCGACTAAAATATTTAGCAGCTAAAAAAAATAAGATGGAAAAAAAAAATTGGCGACTAAAACTTTAGTAGCCAAAAAACAAAAATTAGACTTTAAGCGACTAAAACATTTAGTAGATAAAAATAAATAAATTAATAAGTAAATAAATGCATTTTAAAAATAAGGCTTTAGGCGACTAAAATATTTAGTAGCTAAAAAAAATAAGATGAACAAAAAAATAAAAATAAATAAATAATAAAAATAAAAATTGGCTACTAAAACTTTAGTAGCCAAAAAACAAAAATTAGAATTTTGACGACTAAAACTTCAGTCATTATAAATAGTTGAAGTTTTTGGCGACAACAAGTTTTAGTTGATGAAAATGCGATATTAATTTTTATTTAAAAGCTTTTGGTGACTAAAATATTAGTTGGCAATTTAGGATTTTCAGTGACTAAACTTTTTTTAGTCGCCGATTATCTTTCCAACAATTATTCAACAACTAATCTAACGACCAAAAGTTTTAATCACTAAAAACTTTCGACTACTAAAAATTTAATTTTGACGACTAAAAATTCAATTGCTAAAAATCTCATTTGTTATATTGTCTCAAATCCTCCTTCCTTGAAAGATTCTCATTCCATGAATCATTTTTTTATCCATTCTACGTATAAATGCCTTCCAATGGTACTACTTGCTTTTGGAAACACTACTAGGCATCCAAGAAAACAATACAAATTCAACTCAACTATTGTATATGATAAAGAATTAATGTGGACTATATATTATTTTTCCATGTAAATTAATTAGTTCATCAATTAAACATGTATTTCCAAGGAAGGCTCTCATCACTTATAATAATTGAAAAATAATTCTCAATTTTTTTTATTTTTACTTTTATTTTATGTGTAAAATAAATTTAGAATTATGTGATCTAATATTCGGATTTGTGCCAATTTAACAATTTTTTTTGTAAAGGGTTATTTACACGGAAAAATCCTAAATTATTAAAAAGTATCACTTTAACCCGTTAAATTATAAAATTGTACAAATAAACCCTTAAATTATTGAGAAGCATCACTTTTCCCCCTAAACTATAAAAATGTACAAATGGACCCTCATAAACTATTGTCATGTTCCATTTTAACCCTTCCATTAAGGAATTAAATTTGTATGTATTTATAGTTTAGGGGTCTATTTATACTCTTTTATAATTTAGGGGACAGAGTGACATTTTTCAATAATTTAGGAAGTCTATTTATACGCTTTTATAATTTAAAATGTCAAAGTAATATTTCTCAGAAATTTAAGGAGTCTTTATGTAAATAACCCTTTTGTAAATTAATGATTTAAGTTTTGTCTACTCATTAGCATAGTAAGATTCATTTCCAGCTAATTTGTTTAACAGGGTTGGATTTTGTTTGATCTCTTCTTCCATTTTCTCTACCTCTTCAACTGTGACAAGGTGATGATGATGATGATTTGTTCCTCCATTCTCCATTGGTGTTTTCAATCTTGTGTGCTCTCTAGTTAAGTCCTCAAATCATGCAATTAAAAAACAACACTGCAAACTCACCTTTATCAATCTAAAATTTATCCAAAAAAAGAAATTAACAGTACAAATTCATTTTACTCATAAGCCACACACTTTATAAATTTAATTTCCACCACACAAATTCATTCGAAATAAATTATGAATTCCTAAACTTGGGTTCATAGCATTTTTCATTAAAAAATTGTTGGTTTTTTGGCTTTCGAAGGTTATTATTGTGATTGCGAGCGTGCCAACAAGGATCAATTAAGTCCTTATAGAAATTTAATTGCCAACCAATTATCAGACGACTGTGTTTTAGTTCTCTCAACCTCAATGAAGAGGACTTTTACTGGTGGCTTGATTTAAGAGAATTTAAACAGAATACCAATCAAATAAAGAAAATCTGAAGCATTTCACTAAAATGAAAAACTTACAATGATTCGAAGCGACAATCTATTTGAAACTACTCCTATGAATGAAAATGCAGTGCAAAATTTGAAGTACTGGAATGTAAAGAACAGGGTATGTAAAAGTAAAGTAGAATAAGACTGGTTTTTTAGATCTGAGTCCGGGGGCTTTTTCCAGGGCCTTCTCTGCTATTTATACTGCTCAAAGATGACAGTCGAACTGTATTTCCAACCGTCGAACTGCTCCACTATGCCATCATTTGTAGTTAAGCTTCCCTCCTAAATTTGAATTTAAATAAGAGTAACCGCTGATGCCACATCACCTTACATCTCTTTGTTGATCCACTGCTACTCAGATCTCATAACAACCAATATCAACTGCCACGTGTACGATCAGGATCGAAGACTTGAATGGTCTCCCCATATTACCCTTACTTTGCCACGCGTCGAATTGTAACTGGCATGTACAGAATATACAGCCAACAAAAACAAATGACTTGTGTACTTGGGGAGACAAGTCAATCATAGAGAAAAACATGATTTGGAGAAAGTCCTAATCACATGGGGCTAATTTCTGAGCCTAACCCCTATAAGGAGTCAACCTCTTAAAAGTCACCCTTAGGTGGTTGTTACATAATAAGGCCACTCAGCCATATATTGGTAAGTCACAGACTCACACATAGGCGGGGATTCAAACACACACTCTTGACATTGGGTACAGTTCACTTAGGTTTAGAAGGTTCATTCTACCAATTATATGCATTGTCACTTAGGTGACTAACCCAGGAAGAGTGGAACCTGAGACATGCCTAACTTTTTTTCCTTTGCCCTCAATCTGAAAATAGATAAAGAATATTCGTCAAAAATAAAAGTCTTATCACTGTAAAATAAAAAATTCATCAAAATACCTTTTTATTATCAAAATTATCACTACTGTACACATCGTATTGATAATGATTTTATATAAAAAAATTATGAAAAAATAACCTTCTTGTTTGATTTAATTTTTAAGTGGGAGGGAGGTGGTGTTGGGATTAAAACTCTCAACCTTTGATAAGCACCCTTCAATGCCCTACCACCTCTAGCTAATTGGAAGATGAAAGCGGAATACAGGCTCGTTTACCAAGATATGAAATAAATAAATATATAATTAAAAGGAAATGTTTTTTTTACGAGAAGCATGTAAAAAATAATATGAGAAAGTTAAATTTTTTTTAACTTGTTAATAATTTTTTAACTAAAGCACTTGCAAAACAGGGCCTCTATGCCTTGAAAAATATAATAATAGAAAATAAAATCTAGTGCGTGCGTATTGCTATTGACATATGCATTCTAATTATTTAAGGCATACCCCAGACTGTAACACAATGATAATATGAGAGATTTATAGGCTGATTATATGGCCTGGTCTGAATATTCAATAAATCTTAGAGGGTGTTTGAGATGATATAAATAAATATTTTTTTTGATTTTTTACAAAAAGATATATAAAAAGATAGAGAGGTGATGTAACTAAAAAAAGATATAAAGATAAATAAATATCTATATATATGTACTTTTCAAAGGAATGGCAAATAATGCCTAAATTAATAGATTTACATTTGATTATATTTTCACAACCCAATCCATAACCTACAATCTCATCTCAGACTGATTCTTATAATAAACTCATCGTTTTTCAACGATTTTTAATAATAAAAAACACAATTTTTAGGACTAATATGTCTATAAAAAGTCTTATTCAGGACTTATTAGTTAATAAATCTAACTAAAAGGACTGCCTGATAATTTTGCTTAATAAAATATGAGCAGGGCTCCGAAGACGCCCAGATTTCCCGTACGCATCTAGGCCTCAGGCCCAAAGAGAACCTGTATAATAATTTTTCCCACCCAATAAAAGCCTCAGGCCCTAATTTAAAATCTTCAAACAAACTTGAACAAAACAGGAATGATATAACTTACCCATCAGCAAAAATCAATAAATTTAATATTTTGTATTACTATTGTGGAGGGAAAAATTATGAGCCCAGGCCCAAACCCAATCATGCTAGTCCAAAACAAAAAGGAGTAAGTCTAAACCCGTCCCTTGAAGCCCACGGAATATAGCTGGCAGTAACTTGGCATCCAATCAAGACTCATCGAGGGATAAGCAAATATAAAAGATAGTCTTTTAGAAGGCATATTTGTAAAATAAAGGAGAGACGTTGAATTGTGTATCAACCATCGATGATAAACATAAAACAGACAAGACTAAAACATAGGCTGGGCTTAGTAGAATGAGGGCCCGTTCGATCAAATTAATCCTACGAACGTAATGCTCGGCGAGCTGGCCACTAACATCTAATATCATCCAGGTCGTCTATGCAACAGAGATCCAGTTATCATAGACAATGGCAACCTGGCAAGTTGCCCAACCAAAAACAAGGTGTGAGCAGAACTCTTCGATTAGAGCACAATCTAACGGATGAGATTTGAGTCAAAATAGCTATAAATGGGTAAGCAAACAAAACATAAGGGGACAAAAGAGAAAATCCAATTCTACTAAGGCCAAGTTTGGCTACAAAGAAAAAAGTGCACTTATTTCATCTTTTTATCTTTTTTGGGTCACATCAATCAACATCTCCTCTCTACTTTTTCTACACATAATACAAAAAAAGTCAAAAAGTGCACTTATTTAGTCTTTCCAAACTAGGCCTAAATCTTGATCAGCTTCTACTTTAGAAATATTTCATTTTTAAATATTTATGTGCTATGGCCAATTAGTGTACTGACTTAATTGTTGGATGGTCTTTCCAGCATACCCTAGTCGGGAGTGATCATTGACGTTTGGTTTCGCTTTACAAAGTGTTAAGGATTGAATGTATCATCACGCATTCCCTGTGGAGATAATCTCACCTTCCACGACTATAATTTTTTTTTTTCATTTAAATAATGTGATTCGTTCAAATTGGGGCCTAAATTAGATGAAATATAATTCTCTTGATCGCAATTGTGTGCGCATCAAATTGACTATGTTTCTTTAGTCCTTATTTAATTTGGTCTACCATTATGGACAAAGTTTTAAAAAATTGAAGAAAAAAAAAAAGTTTAGTGCAAAATTCATCTTCTACCCAAAAATCTTGTGATGATAGTGTTAATCACACACAAAAGATTGTGAACTAGGGTGTTGAAATTTTTTATTATTTAAAATTTAAAATTTTTAAATTAGTTTGCCGATTCTCTTATAATAATAAATGATAATTATATATAATATATTTTTCATAATATTTTTAATAAATCAAACACAAGAATAGATTATCCTCATCTAATAATCATTTCACTTCAATTCATTCCAATTAATCAAACATACATGATTGTGAAATACTAAAAAACCTCCATATATCAACTACTCAAATCTAGCTTTCCATAGATAATCAAAGTCGTGTGAACAACGTTGTCAACTACAACTACCATATAGCTAAGGTAATTTGTTCACTCGTGTTACACATGTAAACATGTGTGATTCATCACAACAAATTGAAGTTTTAGAGGTAAAATTATTTGTTTATGGACAAATATTTTTGTTGGCAAAAATTGTCATTATTATATATTTAATAACAAAATTAGATATTTAATGATGATTTTTTTTTTTGGGAGGGCCAAAATTTTTGTCTAAAAAAATAAATCTTTTTTAGACCAAATTATTTTATCAGTCACATTTTCAAAATTTTGTCACTAATTTTTTTAATAATTTTTGAAATGACTTTAATGATTATCCTATAAGTAAAAAGTTTCCTAAAACATCAATGTGTCTTATTATCCAAAGGTTGCGTTTGTTTGGCAAATTAAGTTAGATGAGATTGTTAGTGAGAGAATAGTTAGTGAAAAGATTGTTAATGTGGAGATTATTAGTAAGACGATTAAGTAAAATTGTGTTTATTTTGATGATACTGGGAGTGATGATTAGTGATAAGATTGTTAAATTATTTTTATATAAAATTAAAAATATATATATATATATATATTTCTACACTAAAAGAAAATTCTAAAACAAATATAATTTTTTTTTACAATAACTGATTGCATTTGGCACTACAACATGTTAGAGTTTTAGAAATCAAATTTTCTGACCTCTAAAAGTAAAAATTTTGTTACAAAAAATATTTAGCGACTAATTTCTGACGTCATAAAGATACTCACAAAAAATTCGTCTCAATCACTCCAATCCAACCACTCATGGTGATAACAAACATGGCCATAGTGCTATGTAGGATGGACCACACTGAAGTCAACATCCATTTGATGTTTTAATGAAAGCAAAACCTCATACCTCCTATGCATGTGTACACGAGGGAAGTTATCAAGTCTTTTTTTAGACAGATAATCACCGTACGAAATGTGAACTAATAATACTTCATTGCACAGGAAATAAATAAATAAATATGTAGTTTAGATTCGGGCTAAACGTGGTATGGGCCACATATTTATTTATTTTTTTTATGTACTATTCTATCGTTTTTTCATATGCACGTAGTATTATTGTAATATGAGTTTCATATTCTATGTATTATTCTACCGTTTTTTCATATGTACATGGCATTATTGTAGTATGGGTTACATATTCATTTTTCTATGTATTATTCCATTGTTTTTTCATATGGACTTGGCATTATTGTAGTATGGGTTACATATTCATTTTTCTATGTACTATTCCATCGTTTTTTCATATGGATTTGGCATTATTGTAGTATGGGCTATATATTCATTTTTCTATGTACTATTCTATCGTTTTTTCATATGTCAAGACAAAAAATTAAGATTTTAGAGACAAAATTTAGGGACAAAATTATTATTCAGGACCCAAATAATTTTGTTGCGAAAAGTGTAATTATATTTTTGACAACAAAAATTTTACATTAGTGATGAATTATTATCTTTTTGGAATCAATTTTTTTGTCTCAAAAAATAAACCATTTTGATACTAAATTATTTTGTCTCTAAAAGTCTATTTATTGGTGACATTTTCACAATTTTGTCGCTAAAAGCCTTATTTTTTATTTTTCGGAATGATTTTTTAGCGACTATCTTCATGACGATAAAAATTGGTCCCTAAGTATCTTTTACAACAAAATTTTCACTTTTAGAGACCAAAATATTTGGTTCTAAAACTCTAATATGTTGTAGTGTGTACTTAGCATTACTGTAATGTGAATAAGTTAGGGTTGTTCATTCAGCCGTGATACACATGTTATGCATACTACTAGGATTAAAAACTCATTTACAAAGTCTTTGCTTGTTATGTTCTTCAAGTTGACCACAGAAAAATTCTCTTTAAAATAAGAATAAAAAAATTGAAATTCAGATGAAAGTAAAATTAGCCTAGTACTTCTAATCAATTATTTATAATAACTTTAAAAAAGGTACTATTTTAAATCATCATATTGGCAAACTCAGAAGAAGCTGAAATTAGGATTGAAACCAGTCATGTTAACCTTTACCAGTGAGATTTTCTATGTTTAGATACAACATACATGGGATAAATTGAAGGGCAAAACATGAAAGATATGAATGGAAGGTGGTTTCTTGGAGCACAATAAACTGTTTTTGGGGTGAAAACACATGTTTGGGGTTGAATTCTCACAATGGTGGTGAAATTCGTCATCATGTTTGCTGGTTATATTTTGGTTGAAGAATTCAAAGAGCAGGGTGAGGATTTACTGCCTCACACTGAGGCAGGGCCGGCCCTGAATTTTCGGAGGCCTAAGGCGAAACCCAAAAAGGGGGCCTATATTCACAAAAATAAAGATAAAAACCATCCTATTGGGCACCACTACACCGAGTAATTCCAAAATAAATATCAAAATATATTCATTCTAAAATACCAAAAAAAACAAAAAAAAGTTACGAAAAAGGTATAGTTCAAATCAACAAAACAACTTATTAATAAACAATTCTAATTAATGAAATGTTTTAGCGGTGTGAAACATACATAAATTATTTCACATTGTGCTAAATTGAAGAGTGAGATAATAATTTTGTTTCACCAGTAGTGTGAAACAAACATAAATGAAAAGAAAACTTGACTATATAATCAAATTTTCACACAAAACACAAAATCCACTCACTATCTGATATCTTATAGTAAAGAAATTAAGGAACACAATTTAATGAAACAAAATTAAGGGGAAAAAAATTTAGAAACTTTGTTTAATTAAAATATGATAAAGAGATAGGGTAAAAAAATTATATTAAAATTATTTATTCCATTAAAATCGAATAGTTTATGAGAGAAAAATTTGGGCAAAATTATGGCTTGTATATGTTTTAATTCATTTTATTTTATTTTTTTCAATTGGGCCTTACCACATTTGTGATTAAATGATTTTTTTAGTTGGGCCCAATAGAATTTTTTGGAACCCTTTAGACTAGCTCTAAACAATAAAAACAAATTGGGCCTATTTAAATTTTGAATATACTACTACTAATGAATTTGGGGGCCCTATTTTTGGGCCAAATTTTGGGGCCTAAGGCACAAGTCTTAGTGGCCTTAGCCCAAGGCCGGCCCTGCACTGAGGAAGGTATTCATGGCAATCGAAGATGTTGATGTGCTGATTTTCTGTTTTTTGGTTACTTTTGAAGTAATGATGTGTGGCTGCTTAGGAATATAGGAGTTGTTTGTTGTTTGATTTTTCTGTTTTTGCCTCTGTTTTTTCCCTTTTTCTGCTCCCCTTTTCAGTTGGTTCCTTACCAGTAGTAGTAGCAGAGATGATTGGGTTTACTTATCAACCTAGTTGTGATTGATTAAGTTTTGTTGTAATGCTTTTGCATCCCGTCTCTCTTTATTGTTGTTTTATCATTGTTATATGTATACTCTGATAGTTTCTTCACTAAAGATTATTTTTACTGATCAAAGAAAAAGAAAAAAGGGAGTGAAAACATCAAAATCAAAACGAAAACATGTGACCTACTTTTGATGCAGAAATTTGTCTCGGTTCGGTTTTTAATGGTAAAATTTCGCTACCATGCACGTGCAGATGTGACTAAAATATGTACTACCATATAGAGACAGACTGCTGAGTTTTAGATTCCATAGCCTTTGACGAGCCTCTTTGGCCATAGAAAAGATTAATGTTATACTTTAATTCATAAATTCAATCGTAATAATGTGACAAAAGAATGGGAGGTGTGTAACAAATCAAAAATTGACACGTATCTTGACATATCATTGTTAGTAAAATTGTATAAGTTTTTTGAGAGTTTCAAACATTTTCCCTAAAATTGTGGTGCAAAGTAGTTTTGATGAATCGTAGGATATAAATTTTGATTTGATGGGATATGGATTTGGGTAACGCTCATAATAAACTTCGTCTGCATGTTTCACATTTATGTTTTTTGGTCAAATAACAGTGCACGTAAATTAACGTAGTTTGTTTGTTAACTTTAGTCGTTATTGTTTTAATTGCATCAATTCTATTATAGAATTTTTATATTGTGTTATTAGTAACTTTTTGACTTTTTGGCTAAAATGGAGGATTCCCAAACGAGGCCTTAGTTCAATTGATGGGCCAACTTTAGCCAAAGCCCACTGGGCTGAAACAAGTCATTGCCAAGTATATACAAATTGGATGAAGAATGTGCCACGTTAAGGGTACTTAGGTCGTGTGTTTGAACCAAGTATATTGACTATGTCAGCACGACCCCATTAGATGAGCCCAGGCTGTCCTCTTCTAAAAAGTATAGTAGGGAGATCGACCTTGACATGGTGATGATGAAGGGCTAAGCCGCAAGACAAATATCAAGTTTAATGATTCTATAAAAGGAGCAAAGGCTAAAAGAGGAGGTATGTGAAAAAAACTTGCACTCTAAGAAACTAAATACTCATCTTCCAAAAGAACCTAACTTGTTCGTCGGAGTGCTAATTCCGGCACCACCGACCGAAGTTTTTCTTCTATTTCAAGTAGCATCTCAAGGATCATTCAAGGGCTTGTTTGGATTGAAGGAGTATTCCAAAACCACTTCCCCATAATTGGCGTCGTCTGTGGGAATACTCAAACTCATCAATGGCAAACCCAGCTCAAGATCCTCCAATCATTGGAAACGACATTGTCGTAATTGGAACGATTTTAGGTCCGAAAGATGCTTCTGCACGAAGATTCTTAAACTTTGATCTCATAACCCCTTCTTTACCTTTGACGTCAGCAGAGGATGCCATGCAAACTTTGATAAACCAAGCAAAGCGAAATGAGCATCACCTGGAGGATATGGCAGTTGACAATAAGTGCCTAAGCCAAGAGTTGGCAAAATCCCAGCAAATGCCACCACATAGTGAACGACGCTGATCACCAAGTAAAGGTAAGCCTTTTGGGTTTCTTCACTACTTGACCAAGTACTGATTTTACAGTGCTTACTTATTTCAGAACCCAAAACTTTAAACAAGATAAGCATTCCAAAGACTCTTTCGAAGGATATTACCTTATAAAGATGTCCTAGGAGTATGCTTATAAAACCTTCGAAGAGAACAAGCCGTAACTAATGTCTTTCTAAGGCATAACCTTCAAAGATCTTGGAAGGAACCTGGCTCTGAAGCCAACTATAGGTTTTCAAAGCCAAGCTGAGCGTTTAAAATATACTTCCCTCCCAAAACTTACTCTTGAAAGAGACTCTCTATGATGTGGTTTTGAGACCCTTTATGTTTTAAAACTAGAGTTTTAATTCCACATGAGTCAAAACCATCAAATAATTTATTTCGGATCTTCTTGACCCATTGGGTCGACTTGGTAATTTTTTGGACGGAAAGGTTTAAAACCCTTTTTCTTGGCGTTTTACCTATTCATTTGCCCAAAATTTCCCTTCTCATCCCTAATGCTCTTGTCTACAACTTTTCACTCCTCATCCACCTTCTTCCTTCAACTCCTCGATAATTGCTTCTTCTCCTCTAAAAGTACTAGTCGTTGAGCACGTAAGCCCATCTGTGGCTTTGAAGAGACTCATTATAAGGAATGTGACAAATACAGAGCCGGTGAATGGTGTGCTGTCAATGGACGCATCCTCATTCCCCATCACCATGCTCAAAGAGAATATGTGCTTGGTCCCATTTTCATGGAAGCCCTTGCTCAGCTCCCTACCTTATAGCCGCATCTAGAGGATCATTGCCTCCTTTACGAAGGTGGCCTTGACTGGGGGAGTTGGAGGTTAAACCGACCACACCGCTACTGGTCCACCTTGAGGCCTGAATAAGAGGAATGGTACGATCGAGTTATTCCTGTTAGGATGTTGGACCTTCAAGAACTTTGTCTCCTTGACGCCCTTCGATTAGCTAAGTTTCTATTTCTGAAGACCCTTTCCTCATACCCGCTACACTCTGTTTTTGGAATCTATCTTTCAATTTTTTCTAATTTCGATGTGGTATGATGGCTCCTACTGTTCTTGATATATGCCATCTCATAGAGTTATTCCCCATTGGCACTCCTTTTGGCCCTGACTACCCCGACCTTAATGTTCCTTTTTCCATTCCCCCTCTTAACTCCGTCTTTAGTGATTTCGCAAATTCTAAAAACCAAAAGGAGGGCCTTGTAATAGATCGAGAATTCTTCTCTTTTTCTTCTATACTGGCTTTGCAAATTTTTATTTTGCACTTCTTCTCAAAGGACTATGCCTAAGTTTGCCCCTCTTGCCAAGGCTCTTGCTTTGGGAAAAAAGATAGCCCTAGCTCCATATGTTTTAGGCCACGTATATAGAGCATGCTCCCAGTTTTGTGAAAAACCTTTGGATGCCAACCAAGGGGGGCCATTCTGGATATTACAACTTTGGCTCTTTGCCTACTTCACTGATTTACACTCCAGATGTCTAAGATTTTTGGTACAAAACCCTACTACTTATGGAGAAAAATACGCTAGAGTTTCACTCTACTCTTCCAACTTTGCTTACTACTTCACCTTTTTCCATCAACTTTCAGCTTCCTCTCATTCTCACACTTTTTTCTGTCCCATCGAAACCAATGTTGGCCCATCATGGTTGAGAACCTTCTTGGCTGACAGAAACTGCTCCCAACCTCAACATAAGGACATGTGAGCTTCTATCTTAACTCCGAGGGAGCTTTTCATTGGCACTTTACTCCCTCGAGCTTATAAATGCATAGTGGAAGCCTACTACCCTGCTCAATTTGCTAGGTAATTTGGGCTTACCCAGAGGATCCCTATCCCTCTATGCAGCCAAACTAACCCAAATCTTGCCACTAGAGAGCTAAAAGTGAAAAAACCAGGCTTGGGGAAGCAACCTCCAAATTGATTCAAGACTTGATCGAATTTCAATTCATTCCCTTCATCTCACAAGGCACTGCACTAAGAAGGTACCAGAATTGGTAGATGGCCAACATGGAGGTGCTTTTGGCCATTTCCCCTGAGGATTTGTTAGTAGGATTAGATGTGCCCACTCAGGCTAAACCCAAGGGGACTGGGACTTTTGTTACTGCTTCTATTCCTCTTGCTATCCCAACTCCTACTCTTGCTGTGTCAGCCCTTCTTTCTAGGATCACCAAGGCTGTTTCAAAGAAAGGTATTCATTTCTTCTTTCCCTTCTCTTTTCCTTTTATAATATTTCGTTTATTTGCTTATGGCCTTTATTTGATGCAGGGACTTGTCAGGAAGACTCTCCTTAGAGAGCTCAAGCCTTAACCATTCTCAGGAGCAAACAACAACAGCAAAAGAAGAGAAAACTCTTGTTTGACCCTGAAGAAGAAGAAGTATCTGCAGCTCATGCGGGCAAGGAGGAGGCAAAGAAGGAGAAAGAAGTGCCATTAAAAAGAAATAAATAAAAATGCGATAGTCTCCCTTTCTGATTTTACTGAGAACCGTACTCACAAGATAACTGCTAAGGCAGTGGAGAGAGAACAATCCAAGGAAATAATTGTCTTCCAGAGGTCTGAGAAAAAGAGACAGCAGCAGATGCTAAGGAATGAAACTGTTACTGCTGATGCACTCCAAAGGGAAACTGCAAGGAGGCAACAAACTGCTGAGCACTATACTCTTCGTAGTTCTCCAACCATCACCACCACTTCTAAGGCTAGTAATTTCTTTTAGTCTCTATGGTAATTTCCTTTCCCAATATTTCAGCATAAAAGCTCACCATTGCTTCATATTTTCTGCTTCACAGCAACAATGATTCCACCTCCCCATCCTTCGATATTGGCTTCTTCTATTTTTCTTGAAGATGAAAGGTCATTAGAGGCAGTCTCAAAAAAGAGAAAGAAAAACAACACTGAAGTGCCTTTAAGTGTAGAGCCGATCCAAACAATACTTCCACTTCTCAGTCCTACACTTTCCATACCTTCTTTGAGGCCAATTATCCCTCTTTCTTAATGCTCGGGCTTAACTCCATATCTGCCTCATCTAACCTTTCCCTCAGCCCAGTTTACTCTTCCTATAGTCGTGGCTGCTCCTTCATCACTTGAGAGGGCCCCAGTTATCACCTTATCCTCAGTGATAGCTAGTACTCCCAGAGAAGATACTGGCAGCTCACCAATTTCTTGCCCACAATCCAGCTCCAGTCCTTTTTCCCTTGATCTGCTGGTGGCCAAATCTATAGACACTGTTGAGAAACCTCACACTCCTTTTCTAATCCCCATGCAGCCATCTCTTCCTTCCACTAGTGATTCCTCTGTACTTTCAATGTCAGAAGAGGAGATGGATACTTTTGAAGCCCGGTTGGCTAGCCTATTTGATATGCCTTCCCCAGTTCAATTAACCAGCAGTGAAGCGGAACCATTGGTCATTGCTAACTCTCTCCTGGAAATTTTTTAGAATTCTTCTGCTATCAGCAGAGTTCCTTCGCTTTCAATGGACTTGGGCACCAGTTTGGAATTGCTAATATTATTCTCAAGGATTCCATTAAAATCTTACAAAGACCTATCATTAAGAATGGTTTCCTCCAATGTTGCAAAGTTATTGAGCAATCCAATATGGTTATTTTAGGCCACTTATCCCAGACAGCAACTACCATGGATTTCTATGTCAATATCTGCCATATTGCTAAAGCTACAGAGGAGAAACTACTGAAGGACAAGGAATTTGTTTCCTACATACATGTTGAGATACCTGAATTAAAGGGACAACATTCATTTGCTTCTCAGTTTTGAACTCAACTCTTGGAGAAAAAGGCCCAATTAGAGGAAGAGTTAGCAGCAGTTAACCTAGCCTTGGACCGTACTGCTAAAAAGCTACAAATTATCAATCAAGAACTAGCTAACTGTAAGCAAGACATGGCTGCAGCCATTCAGTTGTTCCCATCCCTTATGAGTAGAGAATCAATTGTAAGGGAACAACTGAAGCATTGTACTGATTTCTGGGCCAATTTATGGCTACATGTACTTAATTCTTTATAAAATGAAAAACCTTTTATTATTTATCTGAGTGTCTCAGGCTCTCTCATTATTTTATTTAGCACTCTCTACACTTCTTGTGTCTCCCACACAGTTGGATAATAAGGTTTCAGGTATCTGCCATTAATTTTCTTAGGATACATATAACCATTCAGGTTCCTTAGATGGTAGGCTCCTCCAGGCAAGACTCTATAAACCTAATACGGTTCTTCCCAATTAGATGACCATTTACCAAATTTATGGCTCTTAATGCCTATTGGAAGTATTGTCTTCCATACCAAGTCACCTTCATCAAAGCTGATGTGCTTGACTTTCTTGTTATAACTTCTGGCTACCTTTTTCTTTTGGAAAAGGATATTGTTTAATGCCAAGATTCTAGCTTCATCTACATGTTCTATTTCCAAGAACATGTTTTGATGATATTGCACAGAAGTTAACTAGTCTTGGCCTTTCACCCTTAAGGACTTAATGTTAACTTCCACAGGTAAAACTACATCATGCCCATACACTAAGGCATAAGGAGTGACTCTTGTACTTAACCTTGGAGAAGTCCTATAAACCCATAATACATCTAACAACAAGTTATGCCAATCCCTAGGATTGTCTTTCATAATTCTTTGTATTCCTTTTTTTCAAGGACTTGTTAGATGATTCTACCTGACCATTTGCTTGTGCATAATAAGGGGTAGAATTAATAAGGCCAATTCAAAATTCTGCTGTGAAAGATTTTACCATCTTTCCATCAAATACAGTCCCATATTCTATAGTTATGGTCTGTGGGATGCCAAATCTGTGAATCGGATCTTTAATAAAATCCAATAACTTCAGTTTGATCCACAGCCTTATATGGTTTAACTTCGACCCACTTAGTGAAATAATCTGTGGCCACTAGAATGAAACAATGGTGCTTCGAGGAGAGTGGATGTATTTTCCCTATCATATCCATAGCCCAACCTCCAAATGGCTAAGGCTTCAGAACTACATGCAAATCAGGTATTGGCACATGTCTTGTCATGCCATGTTTTTGGCATGCCTGACAACCTCTAGCATATTCTATACAGTCTTTAAGTATGGTTGGCCAATAATAGAAATGCCTTTAAAGCGACCATCTCATCTTCACACCAGGCTGATGGGCACCACAAATGCCTTCGTGTACTTTAGCTATAGCCGTCAATGCCTCTTTTAGCCCTAGACATTCCAATAATAACCCATCTGCTCCCTTTTTGTACAGAGCATTACCATACACTATATACTGCATAGGCTGTAATTTAATTTTTCTGCTGGCCTTCGAAGATGGGCCAGTCAAGTACTGCATGATTGGATATCTCCAATCTTGATCTTGTAAGTCATTATGATTGACTTCCAACACAATGCCCCTTTTAACTAAAGGTGGTATTCATTTTTGATACGTTGTTTAACTTATGTTCAATTGAGTGTCATCCCTTCTTCTGAAATTCGAAGCCTTCTGAGCTACATCATTAGCTTTGCTATTCATGAACCTTGGGATAAAAGTCACATTTGTTACCTGAAACTGAGAAAGCAAATATAATGTAGAAACATAATATGGAAACATGCTTGCACTTTGACATTTGAAAATTCCTTTTACTTGGTTGACTACCAATTGAGAATCTCTAAATATATCAACTGCATTAGCTATTAATCCAATAAGTATTTCAAGTCCCATTATTAAAGCTTCATATTCAGCTTGGTTATTGGAACAAGTGATTTCATCAACTCTGAAACCATGTGTGGTTTCTACCCCCTGTGATGACTTAATTACAACACCAATTCTAATCAGACCATTGGCCTTTGATCTATTGAACCACATTTGCCAGGGCTCAACATTGACCATTCCAAGATCCATTGTCTCTTGGCTTTTTGTTTAACACGGATGATTTGCCAAAAAGTTAGCCTAGACTTGCCCTTTTACTGCCTTTTCGGGGACATATTCTAGATGAAACTCTAAAAGAGCCAACATCCATTTGCCAATTCTTTCTTTTAGCATAGGTCTAGATAATAGGTATTTACTACAAAGTACAATGCGAGGCACAACTTTTCTATAGCTGAGTATTTACATTCACAAGAATTTAAAAACCTACTAAGGTAATAAACTGCTTGCTCCTTACCTTCTTCACTGTCCTAGGCTAGGAAAACTCCCAATGAATCTTCTGCTGCAGCAATGTATAACTTCAAGGGTATATCTCTCCTTGGTAGCATCAACACTGGAGGTTTGTCCAAGTAGGCTTTAAGTCCTTCGAAAGTAGCTTGATGCTCAGTTGTCCACACAAATTTTTCTTCATTTCTTAATTTTAACAAAGAAAAAAATACTTTAGTTTTCCTTACAGTGTTAGAAATAAATCTTCGAAAGAAATTAACCTGACCAAGAAACTTTCGTAATTCTTTCTTACTTGATGGAGGTTTGGCCTCAATGATGGATTTGGCTTTATTCCGATCAATCTGCATGCCCTTCTTGTGCACTACATACCCCAAGAAGTTTCTAGCTGATACACCAAAAGCACATTTGAGGGGATTAAGCTTCAACTTGAACTTTCTCATTCTTTTGAAAACTGCTATCAAGTGAGCTAGGTGCTTCTCCATAGACTAGGACTTCACAGCAATATCATCAATGTAACACTCTAGGTATCCTCCAATGAGATCATGGAAGATTGTATTCATTGCCCTCTGATATGCTGCCCCAGCATTCTTTAAACCAAATAGCATTTTAACCCACTCAAGCGTGCCAATATTCCCAGGACACCTAAATGCTGTCTTATGGATATCTTCCTCTACAATGCAGATCTGGTTATAACCAGAATGTCCATCCATCATAGATAAAATCTTGTGTCCTGCTGCACCAGTAAGTCTACTATGGGCATGGGGTATTCATCTTTTAGGGTTGCTAAATTCAGATCTCTAAAATCGATGCATACCCTCATTTTACCATTCTTTTTTACCACAGGCACAATGTTGGACAGCCATTCAATATATCTGGCTGTTCTAATGAAGCCTACATTAAGGAGCCTAAGAATCTCCTCTTTCACCTTCTGAACCACTTTAGGACTCATCCACCTTGGTTTCTGCTTGTATGGCTTGAAATTAGGTTTCATAGGGAGCCTATGTTCCACTAATGACCTGTCCAATCCAGGCAGTTCATTGAATGACCTAGCAAAACAATCCCTATATTGTTTTAAGACAACCAATAACTGGTTTTTGTCACAAGGACTTAACCAAGCACTGATGTAAGTGGGCTGCTGTACTGAATCTTCGCCTAGGTTGACTTATTCTAAAGGGTCTTGTACTTGAGCACTCACTAATGCCCTCGCTTTAACTTCTTCCATCCTCAAAGCAACCCCTCTATCTTGCTCTGCTCCCACCTTTTCTGATTCAACATCTTTACTTTCTTCTTCAAAGACAAAATCTGTCTATAAAGCATCTTCTTGTATTTCCTGGACTTTATTTTCAATGTCCAATGCATAGTATTTACCAAAAGCCAAAGGTCTGGCCACTTGGTGCATCTGACTACAGCAAACTATTATGCCTTCTTGTTTTTTCCGCTGTACTTTCTAAACTATTGCCTTTATGTCCAATGCTGAAAATTTGATTAAAGCCAAAGGGTTGGCTTGTCAGTCTTGATCTTTCTGCCTTCAACCAGGCATTATCATCATCTTTGTTGACAAACTCTTCATCAACACTCTCCTGCACTAAGTGCTTCAGGTGTGCTACTTCCTCATCAACCGTCACTTCGGTTGCTCCATCAGGCTTCCTTAGCACACTGAGCGATACAACCTTTTAATGTATAGCTTGGCCTCAGCAAAATCTACACAAGCAATAAAAGGTTGCGGATCCGCATTGATTTTCTCTATTTCCCCATTACACAAAGCTATCATCATCTTCTGATGTAAAGAGAAAGGCACACACTTGTTGGTGTGAATCCAGTCCCTGCCAAGCAAAGCATTATACTTGGCACTACTATCTATAACAAAGAATGCTGTCATATAATCTTTGGTTCTCACACGCATGTTGATTGGTAAAATACCCTGAGCCATTTGCTTGTTCCCAGCAAAACCAGCAATGGTTGTATTGGTGGGGATCAACCCAGGATTTCTCTTTCCCATCTTCTTCAAAGAGGACTTCGGAGGCAGGTTTACTATTGCGCCATTCTCCACTAACACCCTGTTCATCTCTCTCCCATCAAAGTAAGCTCTGATATACAAGGGCTTAACGTGCTGAGTCATAGATATTGTGGGGTACTCGAAGGGATATGAGAGGTTAATGGTCACCTCCTCACATTCTTCGTCAATTTCTATCGGCTTGGCCACTTCTGACTCATCTTGAATCATACTAACCTGCGAATCTTCACTAGAAACTAGAATAGGGTCATCTTCCTGACCTTCCTGGTCTCCTTCTTCAGCTTGGAATTCCTGTGGCAACACATATACCATGTTCACTGGTATTGAAGGGAATGAGCCAAACTGTACTACTGGCTGTAATTGGTCTTATCCTGCTTAGGCCTGTTCCGAAACTTGGAAGGCATCCTTCATGCTACACTCTGATACCTCAATACTGGTGGTTTCTTTCAAATCAACTCGTTTATGATCTGCTCCTGTTGGATTTTCGACCAAAAAGGTCTACTCAACCATGAAGGATTCAAATATCTCATTTTCAGCCAATTCTTTCCTTTGGCCTAGTTCAACTTCTTCTTCTGTCTCACTGTTGCTTTCCATCAAGGCCTTTTGAAGAACTGCTAAGCTGGACCTTTCCTTGGCTTTCAGTTCAGTGTGAATCTTAGCCAACTACTCTTTGTTAAAGTCTCTTTTGATCTGAGGAGCCATCTTTGGATTTTCTTTTTTCTCTGTCTGGTCTTTTGACTAGGCTAATGAAGAACTCTCTCCACTTTCCTTCAGATCCCTTTGGCACTGAGTGTACCTTCGCTGAATCTTCCTCCTTTGAGACTTAGAAATTACTGGAACCATATATGGTTCCTTTGTCTTTGGGTGTTTGAGTAATACCCAATTATTTGGAGCAACCAAGGTAGGTTTAATCATTCTGCCTTTATCTCCAAAAACATTTCTCTAGGAAGGTATTTCCTTAGGCTTGTTCTTCATGACAAACCAGTATGGAACCCCAGATACCCATGAACTCACTAGCTCAATTGCTAAACTTGTTTTCCCAGTCTTTAAAGCCAGCTTCGAAGCTAACTGTTGTGGCCAATCACTAGTTCTGGCACCCTATCTCAAGCCTAATTCAGGCCTTCTTTCAGGGTAATTGCCTTACATCTTGTTCCAAGTTGACTTTAAAGGCCAATCACTGGCTTTGCTTCACTGACTTAAGCCTAACTCATGTATTCTCTCAGGATAATTGCCTTCCATCCTGTAGTAATTGGGTGGTCTAAACTCATGTAAAGGTCTCTCACCCTTAGATTGCATTCTAGTGGCTGATGGTCCAGCCAAAAATGGCTGTTGTCTAGCATTAGTTTGGTATGGCCTTCTATTGTAGATGTTAATTGGCTTAAGGCATCTCTGTACATCCTTGTAATGTTGTTTCCCATCAATTAGGAGCCCTCTCAGTCATTTGTAACTTAACATGCACCTGAGATACATCCTTTGCATGACAGCTGCCTCAAAAGAGTCATCATCCAGTGATTCCTCACTAAAGTCATCCTTTTGGTCTGCAAAGCTCTGTCCATTTATTAGCGCATTTCTAGTATCCTTCTTAAAAGCAGTCTGGCTGGCAACATGCATCTGCACATTAACCTCCTCCAATTCCTTCAAGGATAGGTTTTGGAAATTTAGTAAGCCAGCATTGGCTTCAGTCTCCCCAATTTCTGGAAATAGATTGGTGTCAATTCCCATAACTTTCTCTGCCTTGGCTGGAAACTTTAGCTTCCCTTTTGAAATATGTTCTTGGATCCTGTCCCGAAAAATGATACAGTTTTTAGTTGAATGAGACCAAGAATTGTGTCATTTACAGTACATCTTTCCTTTAAGTTCTTCTAGGGTAAGGATCTTAACTCCCTTTGGTAACTTTAGGAAATTTGCTGCAAGCAAATGATCAAAAATGTCATCTGCATTTGTTAAATCAAAAGAATATTTCCTATGAAGGTCTTTCTTTTGAAACTGCAACTCTATTGTACTGTCCTTCTGAATTAATGCCTCATAGATCATAGGTATTTTCCTACAATTTCTGCCGCATCGATTTCATAATTAGGGTCCCTATAATAGGTCTTATATAATGTATTACTTCGATCTTGTTCATCCTCAAGTAAAGATTCATATCTAGACACCTTATAAGTTAATTCCGCTAAGCATTGAAACTCAGTTGAATCGAACTTCTTTCGAAGCCTAAACTCCAAATCATTTTGAGCCAATCTCACAAATTCAGGCTCTGGTAGAATGACCCTACACTTATTTCATGCTCTTTTGAATCTGGCAATGAATTAAGTAGCCTTCTTATCTAGCCTTTGGCTCAGCCTTGCCAAATTTGTCATGGAAACCTCAGGCTCTGTTTGGAAGAATTGGGCATGAAATGCCTCTTCCATTTGCCGTCAAGTTTGGATAGAGCCAAGTGTAAGGTTAATATACCATATAAAGGCTGTCCCAGTTATAGAATTTGAAAAGATTCTCAATTTCATATAATCATTATTGGTGAATTCACCACATTGGCCTGTAAACCTGGCAATGTGTTATACTGTTGATTGGTTTTCATTTCCATAAAAGAGAGCCAAATCTGATATTCTATACCCCCTTGGGTATTCATGTACCCTGTCCACCCATTCTGGGTATGGCTTTCTATATACAAGAGTTTGGACCCTCCGAGCCACGGGTCCACACATCTCCCTGACAATATCAGCAATTTGGTCCCTAGGAACCATATTTTGTGCTTGTTGGACTACTACTGGAGGAACAAACACAGGGTTTGGAAAAACTCCATATGCTTAAGGTCCTCTTGGTCCATAAAGAGGTATATTTAGGACTGGTTGTCCCTATGGTACTGGTTACTGTTGAGGGCATGGTTGACCTCTCTGGGCCTATCCTGCGAAAGGGCCTGCAAAAAGTGCTGCAAGAGAAGGAACAGGTGTTGTTTCTCTCCCAACTGTAGAAAACCCTTCCAACCCTCCGGGTGTGAATTCGAACAGAGGGTTAGTGAACCCCCTTATGCCAGGCATGGTTTCGAACATGGGATTTGGAAACATTCTCATGCCATTTTCTTGTGTTGGCCAGATCCACCAATTTGTATGGCTTCACTGTTAGGTAATGACATTTTTGATTTACCAAAGGCCTCGAAAGAGGCTCATACCATGACTGAGTTATAGGTGATGGTCTTTCATAATTTTGATTAATAGTCAGACCATTAGTTTGTCCATTAATTTGCATAGGCTGTTTATCTCTAGCCAATCTTTGCTTAAGAACATTTGAATTTTCCTCCATATGCCTTGTAATAGTTGGTTGATGGGAATTCATTCGATCCATGAACGATGTTGCCCATCTTTCCATTGTATACATTAACTGCTATCCCATGGCATCTACCAAGCCTCCCCACGGATTCATTGGCTGGGTACACAGAATAGTGGATGGTCCAATTCCATGGCCTCGTCCAATATTTTGAACATGTGGTGCATGTTCCGAGGTGCTGGTCTGTTCGACCATAGGTTCTGATGAGATAGGTGCTTCCATAGGATGTGTTATTATATAGGTACTTCTACCTCTCCCTTCACACCTTCTTCTAGGCGTTCATTTTCTCCTTGTCTCCTACGTCCAGCCATTTTAGAGTCCCATTGGGCGTGCCAAAAATATATGTTGCCTTTTTTGGCTTTTGAGGGTTAATAGTGTAAATTTAAGCGTGCCAGCAAGGATCAATTAGACCTTACAAAATTTATAATTGCCAACTAATTATCAAGCAATTGTGTTGAAGTTCTTTCAGTCTCAATGAAGAGGATTTTTAATGGTGGCTTGTTTAGAAGAAAATTATGAATAGTAACAAGTAAATATAATTCAGAAATCGAATTTCATTAAGTAAATGAAACTTACAATGAAGTTACAATGACCCAACCTCGACGAGGTTCACAGTAACAAACTACTGAAAAACTACTCTTAGGAATTGAAGTGCAGTACAAGAATTTAAGTGCTAGAAATGTAAAGAACTGGAAATGTAAAACTGAAAAGAAATATAAAGTAAATAAACTGGCTTCTGGATCTAAGTCCGAGTCCTTCATTTTGGGGCCTTCCTTGCTATTTATACTTCCTAGTGGTAATCGTCGAAGTGGGCTTCCAACCATCGAAGCGTCCTCCCATGATTACTAAACATGCTCTCTCACAGTTAATCCACTACGCCACTCTTCCAGTTAGGTTTCCCTCCTGATTTTGAATTTAAATTTATGAGTAACCATTAGGCCGCATCATCTTGTGTCTCTTGACTTTTCCAATGCTACGCAAATCCATTATTACCAATACGAATTGCCACGTGTCCGACCTTGATTGGTAACTTATATTAACTCCCCAAATTGCCCTCTTTGTGTCACGTGTTAAGTTGTGATTGGCTTATGCAAAATATATAGCCAACAGAATCACCCTAATTTTTAGTTTTAGCATCAAATAATAATTAGATTAAGTTGAATTGTGAATTTTATTAAGATTTCAATTCAACAGTGCACCTTCCGGGCCAAAGTACTTTCTCGGCCAAATAACATAAAACATTTAGTGCAATTAAAATTCATTTTCATCTTGAATTTCTCAAGATTTAAGGAAAACTCAGTTTCAGTAATTTCTTGAATTGTTTCTTACCTAATTCTTTCTGAACCTACAAATAATAAACACAACTTTAAACCATAACTTCTCTAGAGATTCAAGAGGAAGATTGTTTAGTAGTTCTGTAAATCTTCTAAGTCTGAATTCTTTTTCATTTTCTTCTTGGAGTTTTTCAATTACTATCATAACATCTTCTTTAGTGGTTTTTTCAATCATCTTTATTTGATCATTTTTTGATAGATCCTTGAAATTATATAATATATAATTTTTTTTTTCAACATCAAACTCAGAGCAGGATGTTATCGCAGAGGCTTCTTCAACCAACTCCTCTGGCTGATCATTTTTTGGGTGATACTTCTGGAGCTTAGACATTAAGTGCCTTGACATCCTTTTAATTACATTAGAGCTGAATGCCTTCTTCTTCTTCTAATGCAATACTCATGTTACCGGTGCTCGTGGTGGATTTGAGACAATAATACCACCATTAACATCATTACAACTATTAATATTATTCTCATCAAAACCATGTTTCAACATTACTATGTCTGTCTGCTATGCTATCCTTGTATGAAAACATTTGTTTATATATGAGACCAATCCATTATTACTAATTTACTATAGCTAGTAATTTTACTTTTCTAAACCGTGCCACAATCTATAAATACTTTTCAAAACCTTGTCCAGTACAACAATTTGCACTTTTGGTGATCAAATTTGGCAATTAAAGGAAATTTAGTCTCCAAAAGTTGTAGAATAGGTGATTAAACATTACATTGGTCAGCGTTGAAAATGGTTTTAGTTACTAAATTTTTTCAGTAGTTGTATATTAATTATTGGCAACTAAAAAAAATTAGTCGCTAAATATGCCACAATAGGCGACAAAAAATTGCTTTAGTCGGCATTAGTTCTTGTTTTAGGCTTCTAAAGTTTGTTTTAGTCGTGGTATACTAGTTTTTGCCTACTAAAATAAATTTAGTCACCAAAAAGCTAGCATAATGTTTGCTATTAATCTTTGCTGATCAAAGTTTTGGTCGGCAAATATTCATTTTTAGCGATCAAACCATGTTTAGTCGTTGTAAATTAATTTTGGCCTACTAAAATAATTTAGTTGCTACATAAAAACCATAAATTATACTTTTATCTTTGGTAACCAAAAATTTAGTGAATATTTCTTTTCGATGACCAAAATTCCTTTAGTTGCCAAATGTGCTACAATAGGCAATATTAGTAGGCAATGATAGAAAATTTTTCGGTAGGAAGTTTTTCACATTTGGAGGCAATGCATTTATTTTATTACTTTTTTTCATAATTGTTTTTATCGGTTTGTAATCCAAACAAAAACAGGACTCTAGCTTTCCCCTCTCTATCACGGACTCACCATCAGTATACCCCCCATCACACCATTAACAATGGCACCATCTCTCCACCGTCGATCTTCCACCGTCACACACCGCCACCGCCACCGCTGCTCGCCTCGCAGCTCCTCGCCTTGCCTTGCCTTGCCTAAAACATTTTGGTGTTTATCTTCCTCTCTCTATTTCTCTTACTCTCTCTATCTATCTCCCTCTCAGGCTCTAGTTTTCTGCCTATGATGTTCTCTATTTCCCCATTTCACTCTATCTCCAAGGTTTTTTTTTTATGTGTAGGGTTTTCATTTATGTGCAATCAATGAACCAATGATTGAAATGGGTTTCTATAAAATGATTGAAGGAACATGTAATTTATTGGGGTTTTTTTTTTTTATCCAAAATCAAGATTTCCCAATTTCACTTTAGGTCTAGTTTCATTTCTTTGTGACAAATTTTCTGTCTTCTTCTTTATACTAAACCAAAAATATTCAATTTCTAGTGAAACATATTTCATAAATCTAACATTCTTTTCTTTTCTTTCCTATATATGGTAATCTTAGTATATGATAGATCATTAGAAGAGTTATGTTGTTCTTGTTGCTTCAAATTCTGCTCTTCACGTTTTCCTGTTGCATCAATACTTGTGTTTGTTTATTGAACAATTTATTTTATTTTAATTCTTTTACATTTCTGAATACCAATATACTCCAATTGCAATGTTGTTAGAGATTTGGTATATGCTAGGATCAGGAAAAAGCAATACGTGCCGAATAAAAATATTTAACCATATGCATATATTACCCATATCTTCTATCATTGTGGAAGCTGGGCTCCATTTGACAAACACTTAGAGGTAGACTGATTTGTGGAAATTTTAATATCTATATTTTAGTTATAAGGTGGCGTAAAGGCTCAGACGGTTGTTTTTATGCTTTTAAAATAGATAAAATTTCATTCTTACCCATATACTTTGCCTCGATTTTGAATTACACTCTTAAACTTCAAATAATTTCAATTTTACTCCCAAAATTTTTGAAATCATATCATTTTTACCCTTACCGTCACATTTGAAACAGAAAACGTTAAAAAAAATTACATTTTGGTCCCAAATTTCAAAAGAAATATGCAAACACATGTTGAATATAGAAATTAGAGTACATAAAATCTTTTTATTTTTAGCATTATGTATATAATTTGTGATTGTATCAAATACTGACTTAGTATTGTTTCTTTATTTATATTGTTTCCTAAATTGTATTATGAATCTATTATATATACATGGCCTCTAGCTCATTCATGGGTAAGCCAAATAATTTTTTTCATTCTTTGTGGTATCAGAACTAGGTTAAGTACCTAGTAATTTTGCTTTACTAGCAGGCAGCAGCCTTGCCTTGGCTGCCTGCCGGACCTCAACCCATTCTACTACCATATTTTTTTTCAGTATCACTTCGTGGTGATCTCTTCCTCTATCCACTAGTTTATTCCTATTCCAAATACCTCTATCATATTTTTTTTTACTCATAATTCATTTTTTTGTTTGTTTATGTTCTACTTTGTCTCTCCGTCTATTTCAACTTCAAATAAGTTTCTATCTTCAAAACTATTTGAGTTTGAGGGGGTTATTATACCTATATCATGGTGAGCATGGTGACATACCATGTGAACCACCTAAGACGTCCCCTCTAGCGCACAACCCAAGTCGCCTCCTTGGCGCACCACTTAAGTCGTCCCCTCTAGCATAGAACTAAGACATGACCTCGTAAATTGTCCCAACATTGATTCCAGTCAATTCTTACAATGGTCCAGCATGACCTTAAACTGTCCCAACATCAGTTCCAACCAGTTTCTACAACAGTGCGACACGACCATAAAATATCTCCCGGCATTAGCTCCAGCCTCTGATGCCAACCAAGGTCTTGTTGGCTACTGACCAAGGTGTTTCGTGGCCATAGATGCTTCGGCAACTCTTCTAGGGCCATTCAGTCATTGCTTTTTTTTCCCCCCTTTCTAGGGTGTGGTGCTGATGTATTAAGCACTTTTTGGCCTTTTTTATTTAGTGCACTACCAAATTTGTTCAATAGAATTTATTTGGACTAGCCGTTGAGTTTTTTCTGGCTTCTTCTAGTCATCCATTGGCAAGCTGTAATTGTTGAATATCTTCACACCAGCCTGAGGGGGAGTGTTGAATATACAAATTAGAGTACATAGAATCTTTTTATTTTTAGTATTACGTATATAATCTGTGATTGTGTCAATCACTCTCATTCATAAGTAAGCTAAGTAATTCTTTCATTCTTGTACACACCATCTCCTACCCAAACTCACCATCTCTCCTCTTCCTCTAATTTTTCCCTCTCCTCCATCCTTGCAAGCTCTACCACCACCGTAATCACTCAATTCTCCAACCCAACTTCTCTCAAACCCAAATTCACTCACTCAATATATATATATATATATATACATATCATCTCTTCACCAACTTCTCTCAAATCCAAATTCACTGACTCAATATTCTCTCAAACCCATATTAATTATCTATCTATATATATACATATCATCTCTTCACCACTTTCATCAACTTCACCAACATCACCACCCGAACCACCAACTTGACTGCCACCGAACTCTATTACCGTCACCATGGGCATCACCATCGCCATCACCACCACTTTTCAACACCAAACTCACCTCCTTCACGACCAAGTTCCATTACCAGTACCATCAAGCCCCATGAACACCATCACCGCGAGCTCTACAACCATCACCAAACCGCCACTACCACTATCACCAACTCCATTAAAACCTAGAACCATGCTCCACATCATGTTATAAGTGAAGAAAAAGAAGAATAAGGAAGATAGAGGAGAAAGAAACAAAAGATGAATGTTCCAAAATTTTTGAAGTTTGTTTTTTGGGCAATTTTTGACATATCAAAACTGCCTATTACATGAAGAAGTGATAAAGCGAGGTAGTGTTGGATGAAGTAGGAAGTGAGATGAAGAGAATGGCGAAAGAATAAAATAGAACTGTCAAGAATCGAGAAAGATATGAAGTTCAAAAGATGGCTCGAAGAAAAGTCAAAACGGGAAGAAAAGTCTTTTTTTTTATTATTATCAACTTTCAAAGCTCCGAGGACATGCAACAAAAGGAAGAACGAGACATGTTAGAAGCAATACAAAAACTAGGCCGTGAGATGAATCCAACGACGTAAAAATGAGGTGAAACAGAGTTATGATGAAGGAGATAGAAGGGCTTGAAATGGTAGTGAGGAAAGAGGGTGAGTTTTGTGGAAAATGATAAACTGATTCTCATTGAATGAATGGATAAGCAGAGCTCATAGATATACAAGCACAAGTGGTTACAACTAACTAGATATCTCTAACCAAACTAGATATTTTCCTCGTCTATTCCCATATGTGCATTAGTCTGTTAGTGATGACTTAACATTATCATCAACATAAACCACTAAAATTGTAATGGAAAAGGGTGATGTGTGAATGAAAAGAGAGGAATCACAATGACTATACATTATGAAAACCTTGAGAGAGTAAGAAGGTAGAAAATGTTGAATACCAAGCACGAGGAGCTTGCTTAAGCCCATACAAAGCCTTATGAAGTTTGCACACATGAGTAGGATAGGGAGAATCAACAAAACCAGGTGGTTGGGTCATTAACACCTCTTCTTCAAGCTTGCCATGAAGGAAAGAATTGGATATATCCAACTGTTTGAGTGGCCAGTGATGATGCAGGGTAAGACAAAGAATAATCCGGATAGTAGGAAGCTTGGCCACTGGATTGAAAGTCTCTGGAAAATCAATGCCTGCTTGTTACAGGTAGCCTTTAGTAACAAGGATAGCCTTATAGTGAGCAATCGAACCATCAGAGTTGCGTTTGATCTTAAACACCCACGTACACCCAATTTGATTTTTATGGAAAGGTAATGGCACTAAGGACCAGGTGTGTTACTTATGCAAAGTCCAAAACTCTTCTTCCATAGCCTTAAACCAAACAGGAGAGGTAAGAGCTGCTTTATAGGTGGGAGGTTCAGAATTAGTATATAAGGAGAAAAAAATACTAAGAGAAGTAGAATGAGCAAAGGATTTGGATCTAGTGATCATAGGATGGATATTGGTAAAAGAAGGTGGAGGCAAAGTAGGAAGGTCAATGTGTATAGAGTGGATAGGATACGTATGGAGTGGTGGTGGACTGTATATATCAGAGATAGTAGGCATAAGCTATGTAGAGGACAGAGGTGCAGTTGGAGGTTGAACAGATGGCAGGGTTGTTGTTGGAACC
This sequence comes from Camellia sinensis, assembly GCF_055761805.1. Taxonomy (NCBI): domain Eukaryota; kingdom Viridiplantae; phylum Streptophyta; class Magnoliopsida; order Ericales; family Theaceae; genus Camellia; species Camellia sinensis. Next base: position 87,729,821 of record NC_138974.1, read on the forward strand.
TAAACAGACGAAGACACAGTAGCAGATGGCAAAGTTGCAGACACAACAGTAGATGGCACGGCTGCAGCGGGAGGCTGAATAAATTGAGACACGACAGAGGTATAGCAGGTTAGGGAAGTAGTGTGGAGAGGAGCTGGAGAACCATGCTGAGCAGTTGAAGCTGGAAAAATAGACTAAGTAGACTGTGATGGAGCTAGAAAAGTAGGACAAGGCAGAGAAGTAGTATTTGTCTGAACTGGAATCCAAGGCTGAGCAGTAGATTGATTTAAAAGCTATGACTGAGAAGATAGACCTTTAGTTGGGGCAAAAGGAACTGTATCTACAGGGCAAGGTATGGACTGATGGATTGGTGGAAAGGTCCAAAAGAAAGATTAAATATCCCCCAAAGAGGAACGTTGAGACAAAGCAATTAGAGAAGAAGAAACCAAAGAAAAGGAAAAAGGAAAAATATGTTCATGAGAAATCACATGCTTAGACAAACGAAGCTTACCAAACTTAGGATCAAAACATCGATATCCCTTAGCAAATAGATGATAACCCAAAAACACACAAGAAATAGATTTAGGATGAAGCTTAGATGAAGTATATAGTCGAAGCCAAGGAAAACATTGAGTTAGACATAGACTGGCAAGAAGATTGAAAATAAGGTTGATACTGTGCATACAACTGATGCCAGCAATCAAAAGCTATGCAGCCAAAGACACCACAAATTTGACAAACTGGAACATTGCGCCCTCTGCCTCTAGAAAAAGATCTACCATGGTTGCGAGATTGATAAGAAAATCGACCTCCTCGGCCTCCTTTAGAAAATATCAACCTTGTGAATAAGAAACTTGACCTCGTGAATATCTAGAAGAACCAAACTGAGTAGACCATGAGCCTCGAGCAGCAGAGAAAGCAACATTAGGTTGCTCAACAGGTGATAATTTTTGACTTTTGAGTTCAACATGAATAGATCCGAAACAAAGCAAATCACATAATTCCTCCATTGAAATACCTTCTGATCTTGCCCTAATAGCAGTTTTAAAGGAGTCATATTCATCAGGGAGCCCATTTAATGTGATTAACACAAGATCTTCATCTTCAACTATAGTAGATATGAGTGCCAACTGATTTGATAATTCCTTGATGTGATTCAAATAATCCTCCATGGATTCACCTTTCTTGGACACATTATTCACCTTATTTTTTAGTTGATGAATATGTAACCAAGAGAGAATGGTGAATCTTTTAATTAAAGCAGTCCAGATCTCATAATAGTGTCAAAACTGTATTACAATTGAATAGATCGGAGAAAATAGAGTTGTCATAACACAACTGAGCAAACGTGCATCTATTAGATCCCACTGGACTTGTGCTAGATTAGAAACTTCAGATCCAGAAGAGTCCTTGATCGTTGCTAGTGGACATGGAATTGTTCCATCAACATATCCAAGCAAACCAATAGCCCTTAAGATATTTCGGATTTGGTTCTTTCAAATCATAAAATTTAAAGCATCGAGCTTCACTGTCACAAACGAGGACAGATTGGAGATGAGAAATGTTAGGTTCGAAAGAATTACAGTTGAAGAAGATGAAGAAACTAAGACTGAAGGATCAGCCATTGAAGCCAAGAATCAATGCTCGTTTGAGCTTATGTGTGCTCTGATACCATGTGGAAAATGATAAACTGATTCTCATTGAATGAATAGATGAGCAAAGCTCATAGATACAAGCACAGATGGTTACAACTAACTAGATATCTCTAACAAACTTACTGACTGACTAACTAGATATCTCTAACCAAACTAGATATTTTCCTCCTCTATTCCCACACGTGCATCAGTCTGTTAGTGATGACTTAACAAGTTTGCATCTTTCATTTAAAATTTGGCATCAAAATGTAATTTTTTTAATGTTTTCCATTTCAAATGTGACCGAATGGGTAAAAATGATACGATTTCAAAAACTTTGGGAGTAAAATTGAAATTATTCAAAATTTGATGATGCAATTGAAAATCAAAGCAAAGTATAGGTGTAAAAATGAAAATTTTTCTTTAAAGTATCTAAAAACTGGTGGACTAATTTAATATTAATAATTAGATAGGATGGGTAAGGACTGCCTATTCATATGTTAGCTTAAATTAAAGAGACAAAATCGAATAATTCATTAATCTGTCTTGTTTAATTTGGAAAAATGTCCAGTTGGTTCTTCAATCTGAAGGTGCCCAAAGGACTTAAAAATTAGAAAGAAAGGTATTACTACATCATAGAGGACAACTAGCTTCTAGTATGACTGTAGTGGTCAACGACCTGCTATGCAGTAATATGTTTTTTCTGCTTCTGTAATTCAGTGCCTTCTATCATATTATTATTGTTATTATTCACTGAAAATTTTTTTTCCTGGTTTTCATTATGATTATGATTTTCATATAGACTTTTAGTTAGGACAACATCATACTAGGAAACCAATATTTTATGATGGAAAATTGTATTTAGGCTCTTAACTCATTATATCACAACCACTATATTTCCAAATTGTCATAATAATTTAGGCTATTGTCTCATCGACATCACTAGATTAGCTAACCACTGTAATCTAGTAACAAATGTTATAGTAGCCTTAAGCAGTAGCTAGCTATAATGGCAAAGACCAATGAATTCTTGAAAAAAGTGGACAGGCAAATCATAGTTTTGCAACGCAAAAGAAAATAAATACATAGACATCACTCATTGCATGCACTGGCACACCAATAATTAAGTCAAGCAGAGAAATGGTAAAGAAGTCCTTATGCTACCATACCACACATACATCCTTTTTTTTTCCCTATTGATTTGAAGTTTTAACATAAAAAAATAGCTTTGGTGACAATGAAACCAGGTTCTATTGTTTTTATTTTTATGTTTTAGTTTTTTGTTCTTGTCAAATTATGTCTAGGATTAGTGTGGCAAGTGTGAAAATTTGTAGTGGGCATACTTTAAAACTCACCTTTCTTCACCATAGAATATTCATAGGGCATTAGTCCTCTTCAGGGGTAAAAATGTAAAATAGCTCACGAACCACTATATAGATGTCACAAGAAACTTCCTCATGGCAAATAGGACTTGTGGGGATAGACGGCATGTAATTCGCACACGTAAGTTGGGAGTTGGAGTTAAAAATACCTTAAACTTAGTAGAAAAATGACGTTCGGACCTTAAACTTAGTTACCACATGATTTAATTAAAAGGGTATTTAATAGTGAGCAAGATATTTTATTTTGCTAGAAATGGATGGAGATGATCTGTAATATTCCATGAATATCCAATTAGAGGTGCGCGCAGTGGTATGCTTTTTGGCTGAAACAAAGTGCATCTAGGACTGTTTGAGTGTAAATAAAACATTGGTTACTGTCTTGTTTACCACACGTACTATTAATTACAGATAACTAATTTCTGAGTCTTCAAACATATTTTATCATTGCTCTTAATCTTAAATGTTATGAGGATTACTATTCATATGCATTTTAAACTTTACGCTGCTTGAGTTTATTGTACTGAATCTACTGATATTTTATATGGCAATAAGTGCTACTACTTGTTTCCATGCATCTACTATTTTAAAAAAAAAATGCATACAAAATGTCATCTTTTCAGTCAACACTTTAACCATGTCTAAGAGTATAATGGAAAAAGCATTGAAGAAGATGAACAGTTTAATTCACTCACCATAACCTCTAATATTTTTGCCCCAAACTAGCAAGTTCTGAAAGCATTTCTCATACTAATGGTGTAATTTATTTATTTATTTTGTAGATGGCTTTTGGTGTGGACTTGTGGTGTGGAGAAGTGGTTTGGAAATACTTCAGGATCCAGTCAGACGTCCTTGATCCTTTAATTGCTACTTGAAAATGGATGAACACTCCGGTCGGGGGTGCCGGAATTAGCACTCTAACGAACTAGTATGCTCTCTAGTTTACTTCTATCTCAAGTTATTTTATCTATCCTCACATACCTCTCTTTTGTTGACATTCCTCTTTTTATATTACCCTTTGGGCCCAAGGGTCGGGTTCACTCTTAATCTCGCACTTGATGGCTTACTTGGCCTTCCGATTGCGTGTTGGTTTCCGTTTGGCTCTCATATGGCCAACTGTACATTCGGCTTCAAGAGCTCTTAGATTATAGCCGAATTGACTTTAGCCAGATGTCTTCAAATATCTTGGCCTTCCTCAACACATCATTATTCGGCCCCCACAAGTGGATATTCCATTTTTGTGTATGGAAGACAATTTATACATTTGTATAATCGGTCTATTTTGTCGTCCTATGCTTTTATGTGGATTAGTATTACTCGTACAAATAACTTTTGGCATCAAACGGATAAATTTTGTTGTTGTAAATAGATTACTTTTTGTCGTGGTAAATAGATTACCTTTTGTCGTGGTACAGATTACGCCAAATAACCATTTGGCATGGTAGTGAATATATTTTTTATGTAAGGAGGGCATGATTTTTGTATGATTCTGTAATTTGTATGAAATTATTATTTTATGTTGGAATATAGTTGGTTTGTATGGAATTTGGCATTAAAAGTTATTCATTTTGGATGGTTGGAAGTGAAATGAATGCAGATTGTTGAATGATTGATAATGGCCCCATTTGGTGTAGCGGTTAAAACAAATTATAGCTTAACAGATTATAGATTATGACTTTAATTAGGAGTTGTTAATCTGTTTGGTGTAGCTGTTGGATTATAGATTTAAGTTGCTGAGTAGCGTTTGTTAAATAAGCTGTGAAGTTAACTTTTTCAATTAACTTTTATTTTTATGTTATTCACTACTTGTCTACATTTCTCATAAAATAATAATAATAATAATAATAATAATAATAATAATAATAATAATAATAATAATAATAATAATCTATAGTCCATTTGGGTCTTTTTTTATTTTTAAGAAAAATAAAAATAAAATAATCTAAGAGTATAACCGTAAATTAACATGTCTACAGCAGAAACTGATAATTAGAAGTGAGGGGTAAGCAGCTTCTCATAATCAATTTTTTTTTTTTGAGTTAAAATAAGTTGTTAGAATCAGAAGTTGTTTGAAATAAGTTTAACCAAACAGTCCAAAATAAATTTTCCAAACCTAAAAGCTATAAGTTTGCTCAAAAAAGCCCAAACAAACACCCTCAATATATGTATTGTTTTGTTTATATACATGCCACATATTGCACGTAATACAAGTTGTGGACAAATTAGAATTTTGAAAAAAAAAAAAAAAAAACATAAAATCATATTTTTGGCGACTAAACAATTGGCAGCTAAAAAGGAAGTACATATTTTTTGTAACAAAATAGTCAGTAGCTAATAAAAAATTTAAAAAAAAAATAAAAAAAAATTGGCAACTAAAACTTTGGTATCCACAAAAAAAAAAATATATATATATATATATATATCAGGGGTAAATTATACTTTGCACCTCTGCATTTTGTACCAAATCTCACTTTAGACCCTACACATAAAATTATAACAATCAACCCCCTACACTTCTAGTTAAATCTCACTTTGGTCCCTACACATGAAATTGTGACAGTCAACCCCTATACTTTTAGTAAAATTTCACTTTTGGTTGCTACACAAGTGTTAATGTCCCTTTCTGTTACTCAATTGTTTCAATCTTTAACAAAATTTAGTCATGTGATAAAAATGTAACTACGACATGAGAGTAAGAAAAGAAAATCATCTACATTTTTCATCAATACATACTTTATCCCAAAATTTACATTAAAATATGATTGTACCGGGCTAAAATGAAGCGTAGATTGTGAATAATTAAGAAAATAAACTAGGGTTTTGCATAAATTGTAATCACGAAACTCTATTTTTCACGGTAACACAGTCTTCTATCTATTCATCTTTCTTTCTCTTTGATTTCTTTGTTGCATTCTTTTTTTTTAAAATTTCAAAAGCCTTTCATCCCAATTTTTACCATACAAACATGTATATAATTATTGTATTATATAACTCTCATGTGCTTATCACGTAAGACAAAATATATTGGTAGGAAATATGGATGATTTTTCTCTCTTACCCTCATTTCGTAGTCACATTTTTGTCACATGACTAAATTTTATTAAAGATTTAAAAATAAAGTAACAGAAGAGAGACATTGACATTTGTGTATGGACCAAAGTGGGATAAGAGTAAAAGTGCAGGTGGTTGACTGTCAAGATTTTATGTGTAAGGACCAAAGTGGGATTTGATCAGAAATGCGGGGGATTGACTATCATGTGTAGGGCCCATAGTAATATTTGGTGCAAAGTGCAATGGTACAAAGTGTAATTTATCCAAAAATCAGAGTTCAGGCGATTTAAACTTTAATAGCTAGAACAATCAAATTTTAGGCGACTAAAGTATTTAGTAGCTAAAAAACATAAGATGAAAAAAATAAATAAATAAATAAATAAAATTGGCGACTAAAACTTTAGTAGCCAAAAAACAAAAATTAGACTTTAGGCGACTAAAACATTTAGTAGATTAAAAAAAAAGGATTTTAAAAAATAAGACTTTAGGCGGCTAAAATATTTAGTAGCTAAAAAAAATAAGATGAACAAAAAAATAAAAATAAAAAAAAAATAAAAAAGTAAAAATAAAAATTGGCTACTAAAACTTTAGTAGCCAAAAAACAAAAATTAGACTTTTGGCAACTAAAACTTTAGTCATTATAAATAATTGAAGTTTTTGGCGACAACAAGTTTTAGTTGATGAAAATGCAACATTAATCTTATTTGAAAGCTTTTGGTGACTAAAATATTAGTCGGCAATTTAGGATTTTCGGCGAATAAACTTTTTTTAGTGGCCGATTATCTTTCCCAACAATTATTCAATGACTAATCTAGCGACCAAAAGTTTCTACTACTAAAAATTTAATTTTAAAAACTAAAAATTTAATCACTAAAAATCTCATTTGTTATAGTGTCTCAAATCCTCCTTGAAAGAATCTCATTCCATGAATCATTTTTGTATCCATTCTACGTAAGAATGCCTTCCAATGGTACTACTTGCTTTTGGAAACACTACTGGGCATCCAAGAAAACAATACAAATTCAACTCAACTATTGAATATGATAAAGGATTAATGTGGACTATATATTATTTTTCCATGTAAATTAATTTGTTCATCAATTAAATATGTATTTCCAAGGAAGTCTCTCATCACTTCTAATAATTGAAAAATAATTCACACAAATTTTTTATTTTTATTTTATGTGTAAAAAAAATTTAGAATTATGTGATCTAATATTCGGATTTGTGCCAATTCAACAATTTTTTTTGTAAAGGGTTATTTACACAGAAATCTCCTAAATTATTAAAAAATATCACTTTAACCCGTTAAATTATAAAATCATACAAATAAACCCTTAAACTATTGAGAAGTATTACTTTTCCCCCTAAACTATAAAAATGTACAAATGGACCCTCATAAACTATTGTCATGTTCCATTTTAACCCTTCCGTTAAGGAATTCGATTTGTATGTTTTTATAGTTTAGGGGTCAATTTATACTCTTTTATAATTTAGGGGGTGAAGTGATATTTCTCAATAATTTAGGAGGTCTATTTATACGCTTTTATAATTTAAAATATCAAAGTGATATTTCTCAGAAATTTAAGGAGTCTTTGTGTAAATAACCCTTTTGTAAATTAATGATTTAAGTTTTGTCTACTCATTAACATAGTAAGATTCATTGCCAGCTAAATTGTTTAACAGGGTTGGATTTTGTTGGATCTCTTCTTCCATTTTCTCTACCTCTTCAACTGTGACAAGGTGATGATGATGATGATGATTTGTTCCTCCATTCTCCATTGGTGTTTTCAATCTTGTGTGTTCTCGAGTTAAGTCCTCAAATCGTGCAATTAAAAAACAACACTACACTCACCTTTATCAATGTAAATTTATCCAAAAAAAGAAATTAATAGTTCAAATTCATTTTACTCATAAACTACACACTTTGACAACTTAATTTCCACCACACAAACTCATTCGAGATAAATTATGAATTCCTAAAAGTGGGTTCATAGCATTTTTCATTAAAAAACATATGACTTGTGTACTTGGGGAGACAAGTCAATCATAGAGAAAAACATGATTTGGAGAAAGTCCTAATCACATAGGGGTAATTTCTGAGGTTAAACCCTATAAGGAGTCAACGCCTTAGAAGTCACCCTTAGTTGGTTGTTACATAACAAGGCCACTTAGTCATATAGTGGTAAGTCACAGATTCACACATAGGCAGGGATTCGAACACACACTCTTGACATTGGGTACAGTTCACCTAGATTTAGAAGGTTCGTCCTACCAATTATATGTATTGTTACTCGGGTAGCTGACTCGGGAAGAGTGGAACCGGAGACATGCTCAACTTTTTTTCCTTTGCCCTCAATCTGAAAATAGATAAAGAATATTCGTCAAAAATAAAAGTCTATCACTGTAAAATAAAAAATTCATCAAAATACATTTTTATTATCAAAGTTATCACTACTGTACACATCGTATTGATAATGATTTATATAAAAAAAATTATGAAAACATAACCTTCTTGTTTGATTTAATTTTTAAGTGGGAGGGAGGTGGTGTTGGGATTAAAACTCTCAACCTTTGATAAGCACCCTTCAATGCCCTACCACCTCTAGCTAATTGTAAGATGAAAGCGGAACACAAGTTCGTTTACTAAGATATGAAATAAATAAATAAATAATTAAAAGAAAATGTTTTTTAATGAAAAACATGCAAAAAATAATATGAGAAGAAACCTTTTTTAATTTTTTGTATGAGTTAAATTTTTTTTTAACTTGTTAATAATTTTTTAACTAAAGTAGCCACTTGCAAAGGAGGGCCCCTATGCCTTGAAAAATTTAATAATAGAAAATAAAATCTAGTGCGTGCATACTACTATATGCATTCTAATTATTTAAGCCATATCCCAGACTGTAACACAATGATAATAGTAGAGATTTATAGACTGGTTCTATGGCCTAGTTTGAATATCCAATAAGTCTTAGAGAGTGTTTGAGATGATATAAATAAATATATTTTTTGATTTTTTAGAAAAACATATGTAAAAAAAATAGCGAGGTGATGTGAATAAAAAAGATATAAAGATAAATATATATATATATATATATATACACTTTTCAAAGGAATGCCAAATAATGCCTAAATTAATAGATTTACATTTGATTATATTTTCACAACCCAATCCATAACCTACAATTCTCAGCTCAGACTGATTCGTATAATAAACTCATCGTTTTTCAACGATTCTTAATAATAATAAAAAACACAATTTTTAGGACTAATATGTCTATAAAAAGTCTTATTCAGGACTTATTAGTTAATAAATCTAACTAAAAGGACTGCCTGATAATTTTGCTTAATAAAATACATGAGCAAGGCTCCGAAGGCGCCCAGATTTTCCGTACGCAACTAGGCCTCAGGCCCAAAGAGAACCTGTATAATAATTTTTCCAGCCCAATAAAAGCCTCAGGCCCTAATTTAAGATCTTCAAACAAACATGAACAAAACAGGAATGATATGACTTACCCATCAGCAAAAATCAATAAATTTAATATTTTGTATTACTATTACAGAGGGAAAAATTATGTGCCCACGCCCAAACCCAATCATGCTAGTCCAAAACAAAAAGGATTAAGTCTAAGCCCGTCCCTTGAAGCCCAAGGAATATAGCTCGCAGCAACTTGGCATCAAATCAAGACTCGTGGGGGGAGAAGCAAATATAAAAGATAGTCTTCTAGAAGGCATATCTGTAAAATAAATGAGAGAAGTTGAATTGGGTACCATCCAACGGTGATAAACATAAAACAAACAAGACTAAAACATAGGCTGGGCTTGCTAGAATGAGGGCCCATTCGATCAAATTAATCCCCGTAACGCTTGGCAAGCTGGCCACTAATGTCTAATATCATCCAAATTGTCCATGCAACAGAGATCCAATTATCAAAGACAATGGCAACCTGGCAAGTTGCCCAACCAAAACCAGGTGTGAGCAGAACCTTTCGATCAGAGCACAATTTAATAGATGAGATTTGAGTTAGAATAGCTATAAAAGGGTAAGCAAGCAAAGCATAAGGGGACAAAAGAGAAAATCCAATTCTACTAAATCTTGATCAGCTTCTACTTTAGAAATATTTCATTTTTAAATATTTATGTGCTATGGCCAATTAGTGTACTAACTTAATCGTTGGATGGTCTTTCTAGCCTACCCTGGTCAGGAGTGATCACTGACATTTGGTTTCTCTTTACAAAGTGTAAAGGATTGAACGCATCATCACGCATTCCCTGTGGAGATAATCTCACCTTCCACAACTATAATTTTTTTTTTTCATTTAAATAATGTGATTCGTTCAAATTGGGGCCTATATTAGATGAAATATAATTCTCTTGAACTCAATTGTGTGCGCATCAAATTGACTATGTTTCTTTAATCCTTATTTAATTTGGTCTACCATTATGGACAAAGTTTTAAAATTTTGAAAAAAAAAAAAATTAGTGTAAAATTCATCTTCTACCCAAAAATCTTGTGATGATAGTATTAATCACACACAAAAGATTGTGACCTAGAGTGTTGAAATTTTTTATTATTTAAAAATTAAAAATTTTAAATTAGTTTGTCCATTCTCTTATAATAATAAATGATAATTATATTTATAATATATTTTTCATAATATTTTTAATAAATCAAACACAAGAATAAATTATTCTGATCTAGTAATCATTTCACTTCAATTCATTCCAATTAATCAAACATACATGATTGTGAAATACTCAAAACCCTCCATATATCAACTACTCAAATCTAGCTTTCCATAGATAGATAATCAAAGTCGTGTGAACAACGTTGTAAACTACAACTACCATATAGCTAGGGTCGTTTGTTCACTCGTGTTACACATGTAAACATGTAGGATTCATTACAACAAATTAAAGTTTTAGAAGTAAAATTATTTTTTTATGGACAAAATATTTTTGTTGGCAAAACTTGTCATTATTATATTTTTAATAACAAAATTAGATATTTAATGATGATTTTTTTTTTTTGAGGGCCAAAATTTTTGTCTAAAAAAATAAATCTTTTTTAGACTAAATTATTTTACTAGTAACATTTTCAAAATTTTGTCACTAATTTTTTTTTATAATTATTTTTTGAATGACTTTAATGATTATCCTTTGACAAAAAAGTTTCCTAAAACATCAATGTGTCTTAATATCCAAAGGCCACCTTTGTTTGGTAAATTAGATTGGATGGAATTGTTACTGAGAGGATGGTCAGTGAAATAATTGTTAAGATGAAGATTGCTAGTAAGGTGATTAAGAAAAAGTTCGTTTATTTTGATGATACTGGGAGTGACGATTAGTGATAAGATCGTTAAATTATTTTTATACCAAATTAAAAATATATATATTTCTATACTAAAAAAAATTCTAAAACAAATATAATTTTTTTTACAATAATAGATTTCACTTGGCACTACAACATGTAAGAGTTTTAGAGACCAAATTTTCTAATCTCTAAAAGTGAAAATTTTGTTACAAAATACATTTAGCGACTAATTTCTATCGTCATAAGGATAGTCGCTAAAAAGTCGTCCCGAAAAGTCAAAAATAAAGTTTTTAGGAAATTTTTTTTGAAAATGTCACTAATAAATACACTTTTAGGGACAATAATTTGGTCTCAAAAAGATAATAATTCATCACTAATGTCCAATTTTCATTGCTAAAAATATAATAATGACACTTTTCGCAACAAAAATATTTAGTCCCTAAAAAATAATTTTGTCCCTAAATTTTGTTCTCTAAAACCTTAATTTTTTATAGTGTGAGTAAAAAAAAAAAATAGCACTTAATTCCCTCATTATTTTTTAATCCCATACATTCTCCAACTTTGTTAATCCAGTTGTATAGGAGAATTGTCAACCCATCTAAACTAATAATTCACTCATAAATTTCTCTAACCACATATACTTTCATAGGTCTAATATCCCAATCACTGCAATCCAACCACTCATGGCGATAACAAGCATGGCCATAGTGCTATGTAGGATGGACCACACTGAAGTCAACATCAAACATTGGATGTTTTAATGAAAGCAAAATCTCAAACCTCCTATGTATGTGTAAACGAGGGAACTGATCAAGTCTTTTTTCAGACAGATGATCACCGCACGAAATGTGAACTAATAATACTTCATTGCACAGGAAATTATAAAAGAATAATGCTTGGGACCCCCTTTTGGGGGTCACCCCCTCACCCCCTTTGTCACGTGGCGGGTGGTGATTGGAGGAGCAGGAAAAAAAAGAAAAAGAAAAAGAAAATGTAACCAATGAAAGAGAAAGGGGGTCAAAGGGGGTGGGGGGAAAAGGGGGGATGAATCATTGTTGATTATAAAATTAAATAAACATGTAGTTTAGATTCGGGCAAAACGTGGTATGGGCCACATATTTATTTTTTTTATGTACTATTGTATCTTTTTTTCATATGCACGTAGTATTATTGTAATATAGGTTACATATTCGATGTATTATTCTACTGTTTTTTCATATGTACGTAGCATTATTGTAGCATGGGCTGCATATTCATTTTTCTATGTATTATTCCATCATTTTTCCATACGGACTTAGCATTATTGTAATAGGACTTACATATTCATTTTTCTTTGTACTATTCCATCGTTTTTTTCATATGGACTTAGCATTATTGTAATATGGGCTACATATTCATTTTTCTATGTACTATTCTATCATTTTTTCATATGTCACTACAAAAAATTAAGATTCTAGAGATCAAAATTTAGAAACAAAATTATTTTTTAGGAACCAAATAATTTTGTTGCGAAAAATGTCGCCATTATATTTTTAGCAAGAAAAATTAGACATTAGTGATTAATTATTATCCTTTTGGAACCAATTTTTGTCTCAAAAAATAAACCATTTTGAGACTAGATTATTTTGTCTCTAAAATTCTATTTATTAGTGATATTTTCAAAATTTTGTCGCTAAAAGCCTTATTTTTGACTTTTTAGAACGATCTTTTAGCGACTATCCTTGTGACAATAGAAATTGGTCCCTAAGTGTCTTTTGTAACAAAATTTTCACTTTTAGAGACTAAAATATTTGGTCTCTAAAACTCTAATATGTTGTAGTGTGTACTTAGCATTATTATAATGTGAATAAGTTAGGGTTATTCATTCACGCGTGATACACATGTAATGCATACTAGTAGGATTAAAAACTCATTTACAAAGTCTTTGCTTGTTATGTTCTTCAAGTTGGACCACAGAAAAATTCTCTTTAAAATAAGAAAAAAAAAATTGAAATTCAGATGAAAGTAAAATTAGCCTAGCACTTCTAATCAATTATTTATAATAACTTAAAAAAAGGTACTATTTTAAATCATGATATTGGCAAACTCAGAAGAAGCTGAAATTAGGATTGAAACCAGTCATGTTAACCTTTACCAGTGAGATTTTCTATGTTTAGATACAACATACATGGGATAAATTGAAGGGCAAAACATGAAAGATATGAATGGAAGGTGGTTTCTTGGAGCACAATAAACTGTTTTTGGGGTGAAAACATCATGTTTGGGGTTGAATTCTCACAATGGTGGTGAAATTCGTCATCATGTTTGCTGGTCATATTTTGGTTGAAGAATTCAAAGAGCAGGGTAAGGATTTATTGCTTCACACTGAGGAAGGTATTCATGGCAATCGAAGATGTTGATGTGCTGATTTTCTGTTTTTTGGTTACTTTTGAAGTAATGATGTGTGGCTGCTTAGGAATATAGGAGTTGTTTGTTGTTTGATTTTTCTGTTTTTGCCTCTGTTTTTTCCCTTTTTCTGCTCCCCTTTTCAGTTGGTTCCTTACCAGTAGTAGTAGCAGAGATGATTGGGTTTACTTATCAACCTAGTTGTGATTGATTAAGTTTTGTTGTAATGCTTTTGCATCCCGTCTCTCTTTATTGTTGTTTTTATCGTTGTTATATCTGTACTCTGATTGTTTCATCACTAAAGATTATTTTCACTGATCAAAGAAAAAAAAAGGTGGGGTGAAAACATCAAAATCAAAATGAAAACATGTGACCTACAATGGAGAAATTTGTCTCGGTTCGGTTTTTAATGGTAAAAGCACGTGCAGATGTAACTAAAATATGTACCACCATATAGAGACAGGCTGCTGAGTTTTAGATTCCATGACCTTTGACGAGCCTCTTCGGCCACATAAAAGAGTAATGTTATACAACTAATCTAGAAATTCATTCGTGATGTGACAAAAAGAATGGGACCCTTATTTATTAGGTATGTAATAAATTAAAAATTAACACCTATTTTGACATATTATTGTAAATAAAATTGTAGAAGTTTTTTAGAGTCTCAAAAATTTTCCCTAAAATTGTGGTGCAAAGTATTTTTGATGAATCATAGGATATAAATTTAGATTTGATGGGATATGGATTTGGGTAAAGCTTATGTTAGATTATTTTAATATCTTTTATTTATTTATTTATATATTTTGTTCATGAATCTTCTTTTGTCTTGTTCATAAATCTTTTCTTGTTCATGAGTGGAAATTCATAATTTTTGTGACCTTTTGTCTTGTTCATGAATGGAGATTAATTGGAGTTCATGAACTTGGTGGTGAGTAAATATTTGGAGACTCTCGATTTTTTCTAATTTAATGGTCATTATTATTTTTGGTATAAATTGTAAGGTCCTAGTGGCCTATAAATAGTTCCTCTCATCTACTCTTTTACACACCAACTATTGTTTATACTTGAGAGATTACTAACAAAGAAGGGTGTTCTTTTTGGTGGAGCTTTGGGTTCACCATCTTGTGTAGAGTTGGCCTGAATCATACGACAAGTGGTCGGGCTGTTGTATCCTGGAGGGGACAAGTCATAGTTTTGTGACTGCTGCATCGGTATTTGAGTTCTTCCAACCGCGGTGAGCTTGATCTGCTTAAAGAAAATGAGATATTTGTGCCTCTGCTTGATCTATTTGTATCTCATTTTCTTTGTATTATTTATCAATAAAATATAATTCTTCTGGTATTTTCACCAACAATTTTAAGGAGATCAACCATAGAACAAGTACCAAAAAAAATCAATGATGGAATTGGAGATCTCAACAAGCCTTTCAAGTTCAAGGGAGTTCATCTTAAAATGTGGAAAGGAAAAATTCTTTTTTACCTCTACCTTTTGAAAGCTGCATATGTTCTTACCGAGAAGAATCCAGACAAAATCCCAACCGAGAATATATATGATGAAGACTACGAGGTACATGAAGCAAAAGCGGCTTCCTACAATACAGATGAGTATAAATGTCATTTTTATTTCTTAAATTTCCTTGTCGTTTAATTTTATGATTATTACTATGACACCACTTACACTTTGTCTCTATTAATTTTTGGCATACTCGCTTGTGTCATGTTAACTGTATGAGCACGAAATAATTCTTCTCGTATAATCCTATTGATCAAACTTGCACTCCTCCGTACGTCGTCACTTTGCCACCTGAAAATACAAACATGAGCTAACCGGCAGGTGTGGGCCGGAAACCCCTCCGATGCCTAAGTCAGCACAACAGACAATAGACACAAAAGCTCTGTGAATTCAGGAATCAAAGTTGTGTTACCTCTCCATAGATGATGCTGTGAGCTTTTATAAGTTCTGTGTGGCACAATCCTAGTAAGACTCTTACTCCTCCACGCAAAGTCCTCCTAGGGATCACACTCCTGAAAGATAATACTTATCCTTCAACACCTCCCTCACTGCTTAAACCAAGTGAGATGGTTATACCTCGGTTGTATGACAAAACGACCAAGCTAAAACAGCCATGCTAGACCGGCAGAATTGACCGAGCTCTGACTAGCTCAGCTCTTCCTTTTACAACTTGTACCTCGGTTTCACTTCTTGAGACCGCACTATCCACAGCATACTTGGACCAAGCAATTCAACAGCAAGGTTCTAAGTCAAAGCCCAAAATACCCCGGTCCTTAGTGGTATGACCGAGCTAACTGCTACTACTCAGATCGTAGTGACCGAGCTAACTACAAAAGCTTTTTCTGGACCAGGCTAACTACAAAGCTTTTTCTGCACCGGGCTAACTACAAAGCCCTTTTACTCAGCCCTTTTCACAGAACGGCCCATCACCCAGCTCGGCCCAATTTACATATAAATTACCCTCTCAATTGCCCCTTAATTCCATCTTCACAGCATGATAGGGATTATCTTTTACCAGCCGAGCTAAAAACCTTAGCCTTTCAACCGAGCTAAATTCAGACCGGGATACAAATCTGTCCGGTCAAAACGCCTCTTCCGTCTCTGTAACTGAACCACTTGTCATTCCAAGGACACGTGGCAAACTCTTATTGGCCCAATGCAGCTATTCAGACGTCTTCGTACTTCGCAATATTTGAACAGTCCCGCCTAAAAAGTCTTACACAAAGTAAAAACCCTACTTTTTGAACCATTCACTAGCACTATTCACCTTCTCTCTCTCTCTTGTTTGAGCCTACATTTCTACAACCACTGTTTTTTGCAAAGCTCGTGTTCTTCCTTGCGACTTCGATCTTCATCAACTTGCCTCCATACTTGTAAGTGACTCAATCTCATTTCCTCTTTGTTGATTCCGCATCTACTTCGTAATACACAGCATGCGTATTTTTATGTTTTTTCAATACATATTCCATTTTTGCTTCCATTCCTCTGGGAAAAGGTCACGTAATAGAACTATCGTACTTATGAACAATCTGAAGAACGATGTATTTGATCCAAATTCACACTCCAACCGAACTAGGAAGTTGTTTGTATTATGTGTAAGCTTAGCCAAACCAAACAACCGAACTAAAACCTCACGCCATACTTGTAGTTTCAATAAGTCTGCGTACCTTTTGCATAATTTAACCGAACTAGCGAACCGTACTAGGTTTGTGCAATGCCGTGCTAGAAAGCCTCAACCACTGACCGAGCTATAACTTAGGGGCTAAACCAGCTCCCTAACTTAGTCAAAACCGAAAAAATGTTGCACCATAAGCTACAACCAGGCTACGAAAGTCTCATTAACTTAACCGGGCTAAATCTCTAGCCCAAACCGAGCTAAGAACGGATATTATTCCACGTGGCCGAGCTAATACAACATTTATTTTACCTTTTGTTTACTTTTAGCACAGTCCACTAGTCTGTGCTTAACACTTTTCCTTTTTACCTTGCAGACTTAGGTTGGCCAGGCACTCCCTTGAACGCTTCAGCCGAGATATTCCATATCATCTCAGCACCAAGCTAACACTTGAGTTTAATTTATACATAATTTAAACCCATATGGGAAAGTATAGGTTCTTACTAAACTCGCCAGGTGCTATGGCCGAGTTCCGAAGGGACTACCATATCCCTGATGATGTCCATCTTACTTTGGCCGAACTAGATACCACACCTTGGGGAAATCCTGGCTTCGTTCCTTTTACTGTTTTTTCCATTGTAGAAACCGGACTCTGATTCCCTGTACAGCCTCTCCTTTGTGAATTCCTCAGACAAACCAATATTTGCCCTACCCAGCTTAGCACCAATTCATATAGGATAATAAACGGCATTGCCGAACTAAATCGCCGCCTTGGCCTGAACCTCGGTTTAGCCGAGCTATATCACCAGTATTCACTTGGCCAAAATGAAAACGACTGGGTCTATTATTTAAAAATAAGAAGACACCAAGAAAAAATAATAAAGAAAACCCCAGACAAAGATGTAAACGACGATGATTTTTTCTGGGTCTCTAGAAACTTCGAAAACCAAGAGGCCCAGATCCCGGGCAACCGAATAAACTGGAACAAGGGCGTAGCCGGTATGAATACCTCGGCTCAATTTCATGCTTTTCTTTACTTCTCTATTTTAACCTTCAACCGTACTAACCGTTTGTCTTCTTTCTTTATGCAGATTTAAACTTCCTAAAGTCACAATACAGTTACCCCAACCTTAATGCCCTCTGCGCCGCACTAAGATATCCTGATAGAAATTGGGCCGATCTACTCAACTTTGAGCCGACCTACTGATACAGCAGCCACAGGAAGACCAGGGTGACCGATTTCTTGTTGGAGCCCTCACCTGAGCCTGATCCTACCCTTCCACAAATCAACCTCATTCCATTAACAGCGAAGCAAGAGATGGCAAAAAAGAGAGCAGTGAGAGCGCTAGATACCGAGACAAACCAGCCCGAGATACCATAAGCCGGTCAGACTCAGGAGACCGTGGTAACCTTACCATCCCATCAGCCTTCATCATCCTGCCTAAGCAAGCGTGCTCGGACTTTTCACAACCGAGCCACGCCTTGTCAACGAAGATGAAATCATCCATCCCCAATCCACACCACCAAACCCACAACCGGAGCGCTCTGACCAAGCTACATCTTCCAAGTGGGTGCCTAAGGTCACATACAAGAACCGCGCTATCACTGACTCCGACTCAGTGGTCGCGGAAAAGACCATATGCTGGCCTTTAATCTAGCCAAGAGCGTCTGCCTTCCAGCCGATATGGATCACCACGATCATCTTACAGAGCTGAAGGCCATTCGCTCGGCTTCCAAATCAATGGTGTTGATAAGTTCTCCTTTTCCTCCTCCAAATTTCAACATCTTTTTGCTCGGTTTATCTCAACTATTTCTCTCCTTTTGCAGGCCCTGCAGAAGAACCACGTTGCTCGCAAGCGCGTGTTGGAGCTTCGAAAGACCACAAGGGATGCCAAGGCAGAGGCCAATGCTAAAACGGCCGAGTTAAGAGAATCCAAGCAGAAAATGGCCGAGCTACAGGCCGAAGTAGCTCGGTTTATCGACCTGGTCAATTCAGTTGAAGTAGATAAGAAAAAGGCTGCGGCCGTAGTGAAAGATAAATATCTGCGCGAGTTGGCAAAGCTTGAAGGAAAGAAGAATACCGAGATAGCCCGGTTGGAGAAGAGCGTGGAAGATGCTGAAAACCAGGGTTACAAGGAAGGGGAGGCCACTTACATCAAGCAATGCGAAGCTGCCAAAGATATATTTTTCAAGTGTGGGTGGAAGGCGGCTGTGGCACAGCTCGGTCATGGCCCAGAGACCGAGGTCTTCCTCAACCTTCCTCCGCACTTCATACCGAGCTATATGGCGGAGTACGCTGCTGCTATTCAGTAAAAATTTCTGCAAGAAGGGGAGAACGAAGATTCGGCTCCTGAAGACAACACCCAGCCCGGTCGCCAGTCTATCTCCCCAACTCCAGTGGTTTCCAACCCACCTTTGCCTGCTGTGCCTGATGCGGTGCCTTCGACCGAGCTCAACCAAGGGATGCTTGCCACAACCGAGCTACCTCTGGGTGAAGACCGGGTTGTTTTGGACGCCGACCTGGACGACCTTTTCTCTTGATTTTTCTCCTTGTTTTATTAAAAGAATTTGTAGCCGGGCTGAGGCCCTACCTTTTGTACTTGATTTGAAATTTCAATGAAATCTTCTTTTGTTCCGGTTTGTGATTGCCTTTACTTTCCAACTATAATCTGAATGAAGTATAACATTTTCCAGCCAAGATACCTATCTCGGTCTTAACCTTGAAATCTCTGGTCATACCTGCCAACCTCTTCAGCCTAGGTTTTTACCTCGACTGAAGATCACAAAAAGTTATTCCAGCCAACCACTCTTCAACCTTGATCCTTATCTCAGCTGAAGAGTACTAAGTATTGGTTTTTCCAGCCAACCACTCTTCAGCCTAGATCCTTATCTCGGCTGAAGAGTACTAAGAGTTGGTTTTTCCAGCCAACCAATCTTCAGCCTAGATCCTTATCTCGGCTGAAGAGCAATAAGTGTTGGTTTTTCCAACCAACCACTCTTCAGCCTAAATTCTTATTTCGGCTGAAGAGCAATAAGTGTTGGTTTTTCCAGCCAACCACTCTTCAGCCTAGGTCCTTATTTTGGCTGAAGAGCAATAAGTGTTGGTGTTTCCAGCTAACCACTCTTCGGCCCAGATCCTAATCTTAGCTGAAGAGAGCTCAAAGTTTGTTGTTCTTGCCAACTTAGAGTGAAGTGTTTGGTTTTTTCAGCCAAACGTCCTGCAGACTGGATCCTTATCCGCGGCTTAGGAGAGGTGTTGGTTTTTCTAGCCAACTTCTTCAGCCCAGATCCTTATCTTAGCTTGAAAAGAGCTCCAGGTTGGTTATTCCGACCAACGTAGAGGGAAGTGTTTGGTTTTTCCAATCAAACGTCCTGCAACCGGGATCCTTATCCTCTACTTAGGAGAGGTGTTGGTTTTTTCAGCCAACTTCTTCAGGCCAGATCTTTATCTTATCTTGAAGAGAGCTCCAGGTTGGTTATTCTGGCCAACGTAGAGGGAAGTGTTTAGTTTTTCCAACCAAACGTTCTGCAGCCTGGATCCTTATCATCGGCTTAGGAGAGGTGTTGGTTTTTCCAGCCAACTTTTTCAACCCAGATCCTTATCTTAGCTTGAAGAGAGCTCCAGGTTGGTTATTCCGGCCAACGTAGAGGGAAGTGTTTGGTTTTTCTAGCCAAACGTCATGCAGCTTGGATCCTTATCCTCGGCTTAGGAGAGGTGTTGGTTTTTCCAGCCAACCTCTTCAGCCCAGATCCTAATCTTAGCTAAAGAGAGCACAAAGTTGGTTATTCTGGCCAACTCTGCTTACAATGCCCCTAGCTCACAAAACAACTTTTGCAGCGAACACCAATTGTGCTGAAAAGAAACTCTACTTGTTTTATTGAAAAAAAGAGAAAACTACATGTACTTAAAAGAAAAGCTAAAAATAAAATAGTTTGAGATTGGCAGTGTTCCACGGCCTAGGAATGGTCTTGTCGTCTCCATCCTCTAAGTGGTATGCCCCTTTGCCAGCTAATCCAACCACTTTGTAAGGTCCTTCCCAATTGGGCCCTAACTTGCCATCTCCGGGTACTAGGATGTTTCTCATTACTTTGCGCAGCACCCAATCTCTGATCTTGAATTGCCTTGGATGTACTGTCTTGTTATATTTTCTAGATAGCTCTTGCTAGTATGAGGCAATGTGAACCAGTGCTTTTTCTCTTCTTTCTTCTGCAAGGTCGAGCTCCAATGCTATGGCTTCTTCATTTAACTCTGGGTCAAAATTTTCACTTCTGATGGTGGGGAGGCCAATTTCCAGTGGGATTACAGCTTCCATGCCGTAAGCTAAAAAGAATGGCATTTTGCCAGTTGATCGCCGAGGTGTGGTGCGATAAGCCTATAAAACATGAGGAAGCTCCTCAGCCCACTTTCCTTTTGCTTTTTCTAATCTTTTCTTCAATCCATCAAAGACGACTTTGTTTGATGTTTCCGCTTGGCCATTTGCTTGGGGGTATGCCGATATAGAATTGTAGAATTCTATCTTGTATTCTTCACAAAAGTTTCTGTAAATTTTGCCATCGAACTGAGTACCGTTGCCAGATATTAGAGCTTTTGGTATGCCGAACCGAGTGATGATATTCTGCCAGACGAATTTCTTCACATCTTTATCCTTTATTGATGCTAGTGCTTCTGCCTCCACCCACTTTGTGAAGTAGTTTGTTGCTGCAAGAAAGAACTTTCTGTTGCCAGGTGCCGTGGAAAGTGGTCCTACTATGTCCAAGCCCCACATTGCGAAGGGCCATGGGCTAGTTAAAGGTAGAAGCTCTCTGGCTGGCTGATGTATTTGGTGTGCGAACTTCTGACATTTCTCGCACTTCTTGACATTCTTCTCTGAATCTGCTTGCATGTAAAGCCATCAATATCCCTGTGAAATTTCTCTGTAAGCCAATGATCTCCCCCCCTTGGTGGCTTCCTCATACGCCTTTGTGTATCTCGAACAAGAATGCCTCAACCTTGCTGGGATGGACGCGTTTCAAGTAAGGTCCTGTGAAGGATTTTTTGTACAAGGCCATTGATGGGGAGCCAAAATCACTGCGATAAGAATCCTTCGGGTAAGACGCCGTATCGTATTTTAAGAACATTATAATGAGATCCATCCATGAAGGGCCTAATTCGGCGCAACATACCTCTTCTACTTCGGGTTCTTCAATGCTTGGTCTTGGTAGGTAGTCAATTAGCAATGGATGTGGAATAGATGTATCTGCCATCGAAGCAAAGCCTGCTAGTTCATCTGCTCTGCTGTTTTCTTCTCTGCCAATCTGCTCTATCCACACTACTTCGAACTTCATGATCTCTTTTCTGACTAACTCTTGGTACTTAGCCATCCTTTCATCCTTTGCTTCGTAGTCGCCTAAAATTTGGTTTACCACCAGCTGTGAGTCACTGTAGACCATTAGCTCGATGGCCTTCATGTAGAGTACTGATTTTAGTCCTGCCAGAAGCACTTCATATTCCGCTTCGTTGTTTGATGCTGGGAAGCCAAGGTTGACTGCCTGTTTCACTACTAGGCCATCTGGTGAGATGAGGACTATGCCGAGTCTTGCACCGTGTTTGTTGAACGCCCCATCCACGGAAAGCTTCCACATCTCCCCAACGAACAGCCTCCAGCAAGTAGAGGGATCGGATGATGCCTTGGGGTCGTGAGTGGTACTGGTATTTTCTTCCAAGTCTATGCTTATTGTTTGCCCCTCACTATCTGATTGTACCAAGTTTTTATTTGCTGATGCGGCTTTGGGGCCTGGTGTAGCATGGTCTATCTCTTCGTGCTTTGTCTTCAGGCCCGTGTGATTCACAATGTGGCTGAGTATCTGGTATTAGGGGTTGCGCATTTACTGCGACACTTTCCGTCCCCATTTCGGTTGTTCCAGTCAAATCAACTGGGCAAATATGATGGCTTCCTAGCGTGAACTTAGCCACAAAGTCTGCCAAAGCTTGGGCTTTTATTGCGGTCCTTGGTTAAAACTTGATATCATACTACCCCAATTCCACCGCCCACTTCAAGATTCGCCCAGAAAAGTTCGCCCTCTCAAACAAAGCTTTTAATGGAAAAATTGTGAGGACGATTATGGTGTAGGCATGAAAGTAATGTGACAACTTCCTTGATGCCATCATCAAGGCTAAGGCCAGTTTTTCCAATGGTAAGTACCTGGTTTCTGCGCCCAGCAATGTCTTGCTGACATAAAAGATGGGCAGGTGTTGGATTCCTTCCGCTCTGACCAACACCGCGCTGATCGCATGCTGTGAAACGGCCAGGTACAAAAAGAGCTCTTCTCCAAGTATTGGGGTTACCAGTAATGGTGGAGAAGACATGTATTCTTTCAAGCTCTCTAGGGCACGGTCGCATTCTTCATCCCATTCAAACTTGCCTTTTAGTGCTTGGAAAAATGGTCGGCATCTGTCTAACGACCGACTTATGAACTGGTTGAGCGCAGCTGCCATGCCAGTGAGATGCTGTACTTCTTTTACTAAGTTGGGTCTGTCGAGATCCTGGATTGCTTTGATCTGAGAGGGGTCTGCTTCAATACCTCGGTTGGTCACCAAGAAGCCTAGAATTTGCCAGATCTTACGTCGAACGTACACTTGGATGCATTAAGGCATAGCTTGTTTCTCTTCAGGATCTGAAACATCTCATCTAGGTCCCTGAGATGGTTATTCTCATCCTTGCTTTTGACCACCATATCGTCTACGTATGCCTCCATTGTTCTGCCTAACAATGGTTCAAACATTTTGGTGACCATTCGCTGGAATGTTGCCCCTGCGTTTTTTAGGCCAAAGGGCATGACCTTGTAGCAATATAGTCCTCTTGGCGTTGTAAAAGAAGTGACCTCCTAGTCTGGTTCATATATAGCGATCTGATGGTAACCTCTGTATGCATCAAGAAAGCTAAGTCGGTTGTGCCCAGCCGTTAGGTCTACCAGTTGGTCTATCCTGGGTAAGGGAAAGCTATCTTTTGGGCATGCCTTGTTGACTATTTTGTAGTCTACGCAGACACGCCATTTCCTATTCTTCTTTGGCAGCACTACTGTGTTGGATATCCACTTGGGGTAGTGCACTTCTTTGATAGCTCCTGCCTCTAGAAGGTTTCCCACTTCTTCCGCCACTATTTTGGCATAGTGGAGTGCTGATCTGCGAGTGCGCTGTATAATTGGTCTGGCATTTAGGTGGACGTTTAATTGGTGGCAGATGAAGTTTGGGTCAATGCCAGGCATGTCATACGGCGTCCAGGCGAACACTTCGATGTTAAAGGTTAGGAATTCCACCACCTCTATTCTCTCAGTGCTGGACAAAGATGAGCCGAGCAGAAAAAACTTTTCTGGGTCTTTTTCATCTATCCTTACTTGTACCAAGTCTTCCACTGCCTTCTGTTCAGCGGCCTTGCCAACATCCGCAAACAGTTCATTACTCTCAGGTTCTTCCACTATCTGTACATACCCTTTGGCAGCGCAGCTGCCATTTACTGTGACGAAGCATTGTTTGGACATGATCTGGTCTCCAAAGACCTCTTCAATTACTTCGGTTTCGTTGGGGAACCGCATTACTTGATGGTAGGTTGACGCTACCGATCGCATGGCATGCAGCCATGTCCTTCCCAAGATTATGTTGTAAGTGGAAGGGACTTTCAATACCTAGAATTCCACTTGTTTCGTCATGCTTCCTGCTCTGACTGGGAGGATTATATTGCCAACTGGCCATTCTGGCATTTGAGTTGAATCCGATTAGGGGAGATACAGCAGGTGCCAAGTCTTTATCCTCCAGTTTCAATTGTTTGAAAGCTTCGTAATACATAATTTCACATGAGCTCCCTTGGTCAATCAAAATCCGTTTGACGTCGAAATCCTTGACGCGTAGAGTGACGACTAGAGCATCATTATGAGGGCTATATATCCTTGCCAAGTCTTTGTCTGAAAAGGATATGACATTCGTGGCCTCTGTTCTCCCCTTCTTGATGACAAGTTGTGCACTTAATACCTCTCTTACGTGCTCAGCCTTTTTGATCGTTCCTCAGAGCTCGTATATTTGCTCAGGTTCAAATACTCCATGTATTACGTTAATCACGCCTTGAGGTGGAGCGTCGACTGGCATCCCATCTGGGATGTTGTGGTTCTGGGGGGCTAGCTGTGTCCCTTCTTCAATGTATTGATCCAGATGCCCAGCCGCCACTAGCTCCTCCAAATGCTGCCTCAATGGCGTGCAATTTTCAGTGCGGTGCCCCTTTTCATCATGAAAGGTGCATCGGGACCTCTCGTCATAGTTTTTTTGTGCTTCTCTCAACTTAGCTGGCTATTTGACGAAAGGTTCATCGCGTATTTCACTAAGAATTCGGTAGATCAGTTTGTTGAACACCGTGGTGATGGCAGTACGGACTCTTAGCCACCTTTTGTCTGAGTCCTCTCTGTTGGCCCACCTGCCTTGCCCATTCTTGCTTGGGCATTCTACCGTGTTGACTTTTGTTGTAGTCTTTTTATCTGGCATTACTGTTGTGCCAGATTTTACTTTAGCACGGGTGTCGTCCTCCTCCACCCGAATATGCAGGTGTACTCTTTCCATCAAGGCCTCCATCGTGAGGGAGGACGTCATTGTGATTGAGTCCCTCAACTTGTTTCCGACTGGTATCCCTCTTTTGTACTGTGCGATGGCAAGATTGGTGGGGCAGTCTCCTATCTGTTTGAAGGTCTCCCAGTAGCGACTGTTGTAGGATCTCAATGTCTCCTTGTCGCCCATGTCAATGGAGAGTAGCTGATCGATCTCCACTGGCGTTTTGGTGTTTGTTCGGAACCTAGTCACGAACGCCTCCGCTAATTGCGCCCAGGTGGCTATGCTGTCTTCTGGTAGCCTTTCGAACAAGGTTAAACCTAGGTCGCCAAGGCTGGATGGGAATAGGATGCACATCAAAGCCTCGTTCCACCGGTATACTGCCATGACCTCGCGAAAGTGGCTTAGGTGCATGTAGGGGTCTGTCTTTCCCTCGTAAGTCGTAAATTTAGGCTGGCTGAAGCCTGAAGGTAATGGTGCGTTCTCAATCGCCGGAACGAACGACGAGCTATGTAGCCTTGCCAATGCTTTATTTGTTGGTTCGTAGGCAAGGTGCGGTATTGGCATTCCTACCTCGACATTCCCATGCGTCCGAGGAGCCAACCGCTGAAGGGCTGAAACTCTGTGCGGGTCGCGTGCCCTGGCATCCTTTTTCCATCGTGCCTTTTCTTCAAGCACAGTTCGTAAATCGGATGACCTAGGCAGCTCCGTCTGCCTAGATGACGTCTAGTGTGTGCATGAGGGCCGATAAGTGCTTCCCTCAGTATATGACCTCTCAGTCCTCGTTCTTTCGGACCTGGAGTAACGAGTCCTGGCAGTCCTTGATTGAGTGTCGCCTGTCATGAGGCTCCTACTCACTGCTTGTGACGGTGTGGTATGCCTACCACGATCTTCCGAGTGGCGAAGAGGCGTATTGCTTTTGCGCCCCTCTCCCGTCGCCACCCCCTTCTCTTTTATCTGGCGCTTCATTAATTCCATGTCCGCCACCATCTTCCTGATTAACTCGTCCTGCTCCTTTACCCGATCCTCTAAAACTTGAGGGTCGATCCTCCGCCTCTGTCTATCAGGACTTGATGAGCGACGGGGGCTATTACCACGCCTCCCCCTTGCATCCCTCCGAGGGTTCTGCCACTGGGGCTCTAAATCTGCTATGGGAGGGATGGAAGGCAAACCTTCACGCCTCCCACCTCCCTCTGGGGTTTGCCCGTCAATGGCAGACTACGGCAAATCTTCATTGTGCGCTATTGTGTCTAATCTAGCGAGGAAAACTTTGATCAAGAGGTTTTGTTCTTTCTGTGACTTCCCATAGACGGTGCCAATTGTACGAGCACGAAATAATTCTTCTCGTATAATCCTGTTGATCAAGCTTGCGCTCCTCCTTACGTCGTCACTTTGTGACCTGAAAATGCAAACGTGAGCTAACCGGCGGGTGTGTGCCGGAAACCCCTCCGATGCCTAAGTCAGCACAATAGACAATAGACACAAAAGCTCTGTGAATTCAGGAATCAAAGTTGTGTTACCTCTCCATAGGTGATGTTGTGAGCTTTTATAGGTTCCGTGTGGCACAATCCTAGTAGGACTCTTACTCCTCCACGTAAAGTCCTTCTAGGGATCATACTCTTGAAAGATAATGCTTATCCTTCAGCACCACCCTCACTACTTAAACCTAGTGAGATGGTTATACCTCGGTCGTATGACAAAACAACCGAGCTAAAACAGCCATGCTACACCAGCAGAATTGACCGAGCTCTGACTAGCTCAGCTCTTCCTTTTACAACTTGTACCTCGGTTTCACTTCTTGAGACCACGCTATCCACAGCGTACTTGGGCCGAGCTATTCAACAGCAAGGTTCTAAGTCAAAGCCCAAAATACCCCGGTCCTTAGTGGTATGATCGAGCTAATTGTTACTACTCAGACCGTAGTGACCGAGCTAACTACAAAAGCTTTTTCTGGACCGGGCTAACTACAAAGCTTTTTCTGGACCGGGCTAACTACAAAGCCCTTTTACTCAGCCCTTTTCACAGAACGGCCCATCACCCAGCTCGGCCCAATTTACATATAAATTACCCTCTCATTAACAATCAATATGTGGGAATCATGAGTAGTTTAGGATTAATTCCTAAAGTGACAAAAAAATTTGAGAAATGTGAAGTTTGCAGTAAAGCAAAAAATTACCAAGGGGCTTCATAAAAGTGTTAAAAAAAAATACCAAATTGCTAGAATTATTTCATACTGATTTGTGTGAGTTTGAAGGAATTTTAACTTGGGGTGGTAACCAATATTTTATCACTTTTATTGATGATTTTTCAAAATATACCAATATATATTTATTAAAAAATAAAAGTGATGCTTTTGAGAAATTTAAAAAAATTCCTTCTTGAAGTGGAAAATCAATTTGGTAAAAAGATTAAGAGAATTAGAAGTGATAGAGACCGGGAGTATGAATCTCTTGGATTCAACTCTTTTGTTCAGTCATTAGGAATTATTCATGAGACTACTCTACCATACTCACCTTCATCTAATGGCATAGCTGAAAGAAAAAATCAAACTTTAATTGACTTGACGAATGCTATACTTATTGATTCAGGTGCTCCCTTAAATCTTTGGGGCAGGGCTATTTTGACAGCTTACCATGTGATAAATAGAATGCCACACAAAAAGACTAAAATTGTACCTTAGGAGTTGTGGAAGGGCATAAACCAAATTTAGGTTATTTGAGGGTTTAGGGTTATTTGGCTTTTGTGAGGCTTGCAGATCCTAAACAACCTAAATTGGGTGAACGAGCCACCACTTGTGCCTTTTTTGGGTATGTGTTGCATAGTACAGCTTACATATTTTTTTGATATGGAAAATAATATTATTTTTGAATCAGGTGATACCATTTTTCATGAAAATAAATTTCTTTTCGAATCTAGAAATAGTTGGGGTCGAATAATTTCTGAAAATATTTTATCCATGCCTAACTCTTCTACTCCATCTCAAGTTTTTCAAGAACAAGAAAATTCTCAAATCCAGTCAAGAAGGAGTAAACAAGCTAGAGTTGAAAAAGATTTTGGCCTTGACTATTATCTTTACAATTTGGAACTCTTACGGTGCAAGAAGCTTTATCATCACCTGATGTTATTTTCTGGAGAGAGGCTGTAAATGATGAGATAGATTCACTAGTTTCCAATAAAACATGGACGCTAGTGGATTTACCTCCAGGTTGTAAAACTATTGGGTGTAAATGAGTCCTTCGTAAAAAACTTAAACCGGATAGAACTATAAATAAATATAAAGCGAGGCTTGTCGCTAAAGGTTTTAAGCAACAAGTTGATCTTGATTTCTTTGATACTTTTTCTCCAGTTACTAGAGTTACATCCATTAGACTGTTGATAGCAGTGGCTGCAATTCATTATTTAAAAATTCATCAAATGAATGTGAAAACAGCATTTTTAAATGGATATCTAGATGAAGGGATTTACATGGACCAACCTGAGGGCTTTGTGGAGCCTGGCCAAGAAAGCAATGTGTGTAAGCTAACTAAATCCCTTTATGGTTTAAAATAAGCTCCTAAATAGTGTCATGAGAAATTTGATTCCTGCATGCTTGAGAATGGCTATAAGACTAATGAATGTGATAAGTGCATATATTATAAAACTTGTGAGAATGCACATGTGATTATTAGCCTATATGTGGATGATCTACTTATCTTTGGCTCTAAATTGCATATTATAAATGAGACTAAAAATATGCTTAATAGCCACTTTGATATGAAAGATCTTAGTAAAGCGAATTTTATTTTGGAAATTAAAATTACCAAAACTAAGGATGACATTTTTCTTGATCAATCACATTATGTTGAGAAAATTTTAAGGAAATATAACTTTCTAGACTGAAACATGTTGCTACTCCTTTTGATGCAAGCATACATTTATCTATTGTAACAAATGAAAAAGAAGTGATTAATCAAAAAGAGTATGCTAGCATGATTGGTAGTTTGAGATATGCTACTGACTGTACTAGACTCGACATTGCATATGCTGTTGGAGTACTTAGCAGGTTTACTAGCAAGCCAAGTCGAGATCATTGGCTAGCCATGGGAAGAATTATGAGATATTTATCTGGTACCAAAAATTATGGTTTGTTTTATAAAAAGTATCCTGCAGCACTTGAGGGATATAGTGATGCCGATTGGAACACTTTGTTAGGTGATTCTCTCTACCTTGGGTTTTATTTTTACCGTGGGTGGTGGTGCTATATGTTGGAAGTTTAAAAAACAGACTATAATTGATAATTCTACAATGGAAGCTGAGCTTATAGCGTTAGCTTCAGAATGTGAGGAAACGAATTGGTTGAGAGATTTGTTATATGAAATCTCTTTTTGGGAAAAACCAAGTCCTTTTGTATTAATTTGTTGTGATAGCACTGCTGCTATTGGTAGAGTGAACAATCATTTTGATAATGGTAAATCCAGACCAATTTGAAAGAAACACAGTAATGTGAGATCCTATTTGAGTAATGGCATCATAATTGTGAATTATGTAAAATCTTGTGATAATCTTGCGGATCTGTTAACCAAGGCCTTGGCAAGAGATAGGGTCTGGAATACATCGAGGGTGATGGGTTTGAAACCTATAAAATCATAAACCATGTATGAGGATACCCAACCTAGGGACCAGAGATCCTATAACTAGGTTCAATGGGAAGAACGAATCATATGGTGGTTGTAAAAAAATGCACTCTTTAATATTTTGTTATCCATCCCTATAATGTAAGTGCATTTGTCCTGTAATGTTGGAGGGTTGAGTTTTTATACTCTTAATGAAATTATGTAGCTCTTGTTGAGTGGGGTGTGTAAATTACAGGAACATCCTTGACAAATTTCACCTATGTGGGCATGAAAGTGGGGCCGCTTTCTATGAAAACAAGGCTTATTCTCAAATATGCTCATGAAAACTGGGATTAGCACAAGGCCGTAATGTGCTAGCTATTAAAAGCTCATGTCAACACCTGGATTATTATGTGTGAGCAGTAACACTTTATTTCCTCTAAGCAGTCATAGTTCAGGTCTGAGGCCGCTACTGACTCTGGAGTAGAGGTTATTGTTTCACTAATGAAGGTTCAATGCAGAGCACACCTTCATGATGCATACTAGTCTATCTTTGTTTGGTAATCTATCTTGTCCTTGTTGATACTAAAATGAGTGGGGATTGTTGGACCATTTTAATATGTTTTATTTATTTATTTATATATTTTGTTCATGAATCTTCTTTGTCTTGTTCATGAATCTCATCTTGTTTATGAATGGAGATTCATTCACTATAACAAAAGTAACCTATGGTGATGAAAACTAGTGAAGAAAATAAATTTCATCACTAAATAAGAATGATTCGTGAGGAATTTATAAATTTTGTCACATATAATAAAAAATTAAAAATAATAGGTGATGAAATTTATTTTCGCCAATAAATACTTCTTTTTAAGTGAGGAAAAATTAAGTTCCATCACTAAAAATTTTCCCGCTAATTTTTTTGGGTGACGCTAAAATTTTGAGACT
The DNA here is from genome assembly GCF_055761805.1 of Camellia sinensis. Taxonomy (NCBI): domain Eukaryota; kingdom Viridiplantae; phylum Streptophyta; class Magnoliopsida; order Ericales; family Theaceae; genus Camellia; species Camellia sinensis. The sequence goes on from NC_138974.1 coordinate 87,760,802, forward strand.
TTTTGTGAGATAAAAATTTGTCACTAATTATAAAATTATTTGTGAGGAATATATTTTCGTCACCAATAACTTTTAATATTTTTGAGATCTTTTGGTGAGAAAATAATGTTGTCACTAATTTTGGTGGGAAAATTTTGATGTATTGAGCGGCAGTGAAAAAAAAAGGGTGTTAATTTTTTTTTACCCCTTTTATGTTTATCATCTCTCTCTCAAAATAGGGTTTTAATTTTTGTTTTGCCTATTTTCTATTTTGCCTCTTTTCTGTTAATCAACTCTCTCTCTCTCTCTCTCTCTCTCTCTCTCTCTCTATCAAACAAGGCGCACTTAATACCTCTTCATTGCTCTTTGCCCTTGCTACTCCACCTTCAACGCCTACGCCTTTCTTGTATAAACAGGGCTCCACTCTCTGTATCAAACCCAAGTACTTTTATCTCTATTTTTTTTCTTGTATTACATTGATTTAATTGAGTTACAATTAGGGCACTCAGACAGTCACAACCTCACCACCACCATCAACCAACACAGCCGAACAGTCCTTAAAAGGACACTAAAATTTCTAAGAAGCAAGAATGATCGATTCACACAGTGCATTTTCCCACCAATCAAACACTAATTTGGATATAATGAGACAACAGGACTCGGGCCTACAAAACCCCTTCACAATTCAATTCTGGACACTTCACCATCGATATATTCTCTTGAATTTTCACTGTGACATGTTTGGCAATGCAGTCAAAGTAAAACAAATGGGTACAACTAGTGTTGTTTTCAAACATTTCTGATTTTATGGGTTTTCAATATTCACAAATTTTTTAGCTTATAATCTGGTTTTATTGTTGATTTGGTAAATAAATTTGGAATTGTTTTCTTTATTGAGCGATTTAAAAGGTTTGATTTATCATTTGGGTTTTTAAGTTTATATGTATTTTTTGGGTTTTTGTTGGTAGTTAATTGTTAGCCATTAATGCTCTGCTCAGGGATTAGATTTATAAATAGGGATTCGATTCTAGTGATATATGCTTCATTTCCTCATATTGAACTAATATTTGGGAAAAAAAATTCTGGAATAAAAAAATTTGCTATTTTATTTGAACAGAAATTTCGTAAATATATTTGGGTTTACTTTATTTGAGTTAAAAAAGTGAAAGACATTGATCTTGTGAGTACAATGAAACCAAAATGAAAGAAAATGATGAAGAATTGAAGAAGAGAATCGAGAGAGAGAGAGAGAGAGAGAGAGAGAGTTGAATTTTGCTCTGGTTTCATTCTGTTCTTTGAAGAAGAAGACATATTTTATCCTATGTGAATGCTGGAACTTTCACTTTGACTGTCACTGCTGTAGTAAAAGTGTGGCCTTACTTATGTCTATAACTATCACAAGCAAGTTTGAATCTTTCTTGCTCTCTGGATATCTATATGTTTAGGTGGTTTACGATTGTTAGTTGTTGTTGTTGTTGTTAGATATCAATTATGAAGATTAACAACTTTGTTAGATATGTGCCTTGTTGATGTTATTATCTTTAGTGACTGTTATGTGATTTGGTGGAATTGTTTGTTAGTGTATTAGTTGGTATGTTGTGCTTTTTTTTTTTCTTTCTTGAATTTCTCTTGTAGATCTTTTATTGTGAATATATATATATATATATATGGTGACGAAAATTAGTGGAGAAAACAAATTTCATCACTAAATAAGAATAATCCATGAGGAATTATAAATTTTGTCACGTATAATAAAGAAATAAAAGTAATAGGTGACGAAATTTAGTTTGGTCAATAGATGTAGATTTTTTCATAGATTCAGATTTTTAATTATAATGTGTTCCATTTAAGAGTAGAACACATCCCATAGATCAGATTTTTAATTAATCTTCATTCTGCATTTTTCTTGTAATGCTTTTGTTACTCAAATTTGACTAAAAATGACTTCATTTGATATATAGAGTAATATTGATTGTTTCTCCAATTTCTTTGGATCTGTGATTTTTTTCTTCCTGATTTGGTTCTTTACTCAGTCTATTATTTTCAGGAGGTCATTGGAATTTACACGAACAACACAAAGAATGGATTTTCGGTATTTTCCACAGTAGTCGAGGCAAACTACGTCACGAAGAAGCAAGACCTATTTTGAGCTTACAAGCTTACAGAGGAGGACAAGGAAGAAATTGAGAAGTTGGCTAAGGATCCAAATATTGGAGAAAAGGTATCTTAGTGAATATCTTCTGAGACCATGTCATTGTTGTATTGTAATGATATCTATTTTGAGTAATTTTTTCTAAATTATTAGATCTATAAAACTTCAGATATAATTTTTCAGTAAATAGTTTTTGTAGTTATATCTCAGATTACCAAGTCAATTGCTCCATCAATCTATGGCCACGATGACATAAAAACTGTAATAGCTCTTGCAATGTGTGGAGGTTAAGAGAAAAATGTTGAAGGGAAACATCGGTTGCGAGGGGACATAAATGTGCTCCTGCTAGGTAACCCAGGGACAACAAAATTCTTAGTTTCTCAAGTAAGAGATACCCCAGTTTATATCTGAAGTGTCTTAATTCTTTAATGGTGTTCACTTCTTAGGCTTTCATTTGTTTGATATTTTCTTCTAAGGTATGTTGAAAAGATTGGCCATAGGGCTGTTTATACAACTGGGAAAGGAGCTTCTACTGTAGGGCAGACAATGGCAGTACACAAGGACCCAGTCACACGAGAGTGGACACTTGAAGGAGGGGCCCTTGTACTTGTCGATAAAGAGATATGCCTTGTTGATGAGTTTGACAAGATGAATGAACAGGATAGGTAAGTAAATGCATATGCTTGTGCCCATGTATTTAGTCTTCTAAAACATTTTTAGATGATTTTGGAAATGTTAACTTTTGATCAAGGTAAGTATCCATGAAGCAATGGAGCAGCAGAGTATTAGCATATCAAAGGCTGGGATTGTCACTTCTTTCCAAGCTCGATGCTCTATTATTGCTGCTGCAAATCCTGTTGGTGGAAGGTATGAAAAATACGCAAGATAATAAATTTAATTTGATGAGGCAAGAGTTATTATAAGGTTGGCAATATCCTTTGTGGCGTAGTATTTAGGCTTGTTTAATGAAGATCATGCTAGCAAATGCCAACTCATTGCATGGAGAGAGAGAGAGAGAGAGAGAGAGAGAGATTAGATGGCAGCTATATCTCTTCCCAATTTCATTCATGCCATTCATAAATAGATCCCACTTCTTTGTACTTTATGAAAGATTTGCTTGATTAGACATGGGATCCTGTTTGCCAACCTTGCAATGTTGCCCCTTACTGTATTTTCTACCTTCGGTTTTGTTGTCTTTTCTTTTTTCTTTTTTAAATGCTTACTTGTAGATCTAATGGAAATTCTTTTCTTTATTCTTTTTTCTCTTTTTTTTTTCCCCTCCAGATATGATTCCTCAAAGACTTTCTCACAGAATGTTGAATTGACAGATCCAATCATTTCACGTTTTGGTATCCTTTGGGTTGTTAAGGTTATTTTTCTCATCCAATAAATTTATTCTGCAACTCCATGAGACACGTCTAATAGGGAAGGAAATATTGTTTGTTCCAGGATGTGGTGGACCCAGTCAAGGATGAGATGCTTGAAAAGTTTGTAGTTAATAGTCATTTCAAGTCTCAACCCAAAGGTGTTAACATACATGAGAAGTCCATATGCAATTCACAAGACGAAATTGAAACATCTTCCATGCCAACTGATCCTAAGGTCCTTACTAAAGCTATCTTATCTAGTCTTGTTCCTTTGAAAATGCTTGAATTTAAATGTCTTGATTTATGTTAATCTCCTTAGATACTCCCTCAAGATTTGCTAAAGAAGTACTTAACTTTCGCCAAGTTAAATGTATTCTCAAGTTTGCATGATGCTGACTTTAACAAGCTTACACAAGTTTATGTTGAACTACAAAGAGAATTGTCGGTTAGATTTTCCTTCTTGTTCTTCCTAATGATTCAATCTATTGGTGATTTCATACATGTCATCTCATGATGTATGCCTTGATTTTTATGCATTTGTAGCATGGACAAGGAGTTCCCATTGCAGTGAGGGACATCGAATCAATGATTCAGATGTCTGAAGCACATGCAAGAATGCACCTCAGACAACATGTTACTCAAGTAGATGTGGACATGGCAATTCGTGCCGTGCTTGATTCATTCATTTCAACACAGAAATTTGGTGTTTAGAAAGCTTTGCAAAAGGTACTAGTAGATCTAGCACTTGAATATTTTTCCTCATAAACCATGTTGCGTCTCTTGTGCATATTTACCAAACTAATTCATTGTGAACAGTGTCATTTTCTAACATGTAACGCTTACTTGCTGCATTTATTTTGTTCTCTGATTTTGTATAATAGATTCTAAGAAACAATAATGTTCCCAATGTAAAACAATCCTTATGCAGGGGTCAATACTGTTACTAAGACTGTAAGCAATGGATGCTATTAAATCCATTACTACTATAAAGAAATAGTCATCGTGCAGGGGCCACATTAATCTTGTGTATTTTGCCAAAGCTTCGAGTTCCTCAGTGGTCACACTCCTGTTAAATCCCACTTTGAGGGTTTGTGTCTACTCACATGAAATTTGTGCCAAGAGATTCAAGTACAACCAAATTAGACACTCTACCTGGCTTCCAACATAAATTTAGAGGCAATTGTTATTTTAGGTTACTTGAAGAATTTGGATACTTTGTTCAACTACTAACTATTTGGTGGTAAAAGATTTCTTTTCCTGATTCTTCAGAGTTGTGATGGTTGAAATTAAATCTAAAGGTTATCAAAACCTTGGAAATTCTCCTATACTTAATTTTGGAGAGGATGCATTGACATAAATTTTGAATTATTTTTATTTTGATTATTTTAAATTTTTTTTTTTCCTTAGAGGGCTTGTGAAGGATGCACTGCACTTTGAAGAAATTATGTCTGGCTCTGTTTCAAATCTAATTCATATTCATGTGAAAGTGGAGGAGCTATAGAGCAAGGTACTATAAATTTGCATTCAACTCGTTTACTTTTTGGATAATTATACTTTTTCGATTAATGCAAGTTATTAAAGATAAAAAAAATTGTGCCAAGGGTGCATCACTCATTTATAGGAAAGATGAATGAGTCACTTGAGGAGCATTTAGAGATGACATCAAGCATCATGGAGTTTCTTAAGAAGCAAGGTTTCAAAGGACAATTTAGAGGAGGTGGTATCCCATGAACTTGTTGATTGCCGTTTTGGTAAGTTTCACTTGTTTTATGTTTTTATTTTTCTCATGTTGGTTAGTATATACTAGTTAAAGCACAGCAGTTTCACTAATTATTAACTAAGATATAACAAGTTTCAAAATGTATTTAATGAAATAGATTCATTAGGGTATCCGACTCTCCCGGTCTTTACCTGGGACAGTATGTGAATTGCGTTGCAAAAAAATCAATAATGTACACACTAAACACTAAGCGCCACAAAAAGCGACTTTAGACAACAAGAATATTTACTTTTCCTATACTTATAGGTAGAAATGTGAGACATAACAGACCATGAGCTGTGAGGAGAACACTGAGATAACAAGTCAGTTGTCTCAATAGACAATAATAGTACAACTCAATGCAATGAAATGTTGTCCTAATTATTTGTGGCACTAAGATGAATCCCATAACGCAACAAGTCCATTCTGTTTAGGACATAGTTTAAAGTAATACATATTATTCCATGTCTTTTCTCATTACCTAAACCAGCATCTATTAGGTTCTCTTATCCTTGGAAAACATAAGAACGTGCCACTAGTTGCAAAGTCATCTTTGCACTTTGGTCATAAAAAATATAAAATTTGACTATTAATCAATTACTCCACACATAGCATTGGAACTTCCCCACTTTCTTTAAATTTCAAAGTCATAAAAGCCATCTTTTATTTCAAAGGAGCATTCAAGGAATAAAAGTACACATTTCTACACTAACACCCACTCCAATCTCTTGGGGGAAAAAAACGGAGATTAAATCAGGTAAAGAAAAAGAGAGTGTCAATCAATTGTTTGGATAAAACCAGGACAACCAATACAGGCATAGCAACAATACACATCTTCTTATCTTCCTAGTAAAACAGAGTGTAAGCGAGGTAAGACACAGTAGTTTCACTAATTAGTAACTAAGATTTAACTAGTTTCAAAATGTATTTAATGAAAATAGATTCATTAGTTACTTCTTACTTGGCATGACCCTTGTTAAAATACACACTAACCAAAGTAGAGACAAAACTATGTGTTTACTTTTTTGTGTATTTTTGCTAGGCAGTGTTAGAGTTGCTCTAAGTTAGTGATGTGATTAGGGGAAATTTGGCTATAAACCCCCTTTACCTTCCTTTCATTGTTAAAAGGACTAAGAAAAAAATTATACTTTCTAAACCCCCTCATAATTATAAAGTCTTGCATAAAGAACAAATTTATTATTTAAATATTTTGTATGACTATTATACCCACTCTCTTCTCCACTCTCTTCTTTTCCACAGATGGTCTCTTCAAGAAGAGCGGCGAGCTCTGCAACTTGTGCGGCACCGAAGCCGCCGTCATCACCTTCTCCAACGCCGGCAACACCTTCGCCTTCGGCAACCCCTTCGTCGACTCCGTCCTCGACCGTTACCTCTCCATGACTTCATCATCCTCCAGAGCCTCCGCAAGCTTCTCTTTCCTCTTTTGACATAGGGTTTCAACTCAAATCTGTGCACCATGAACGATTCCGATCTCTAATCTCCCGAGATCGACCTACGTGAACCGTTGTAGAATCGGCGAATCCCTCATCAGCAACCGTTGATCAAACACAGTTCCTGCAAATCGCACTGATACATATATATATATATATATATATATATGTTTTGAGTCTTTAAGATTGGAGATTTGAATGATTTTTTAGTAGAAGAGAGACCTGTTACATCAAGTTTTCGACAAAGAATTCGAATTGTTAAAGAGTACAGAGACGAATCGCGCGACTGTTCAAAATTTTCATATTTGAACACAGTTCTTCAGATTTTTCATATATATATATATATGTGTGTGTGTGTGTGTTTGTGTGTGTGTGTGTATGTGTGTGTGTGTGTGTGTGTGTGTGTGTGTGAGAGAGAGAGAGAGAGAGAGAGAGATTTTTCATTTGGATAGTGTTGTTAAGTTCTTAAATTGATCTATTGATGAGTTTTTACTATGTTCTCTCAACTTTTTGTTGTAAAATTGTTTTTGATTTTGATAAATTTTTGTGTCGTAAGTGAGCAATATGGATTGTGTATATGTAATAGATAACAGAGAAGCCAAAAAGGCTATACGAAAGAGGCAAGTAACTGTGAAGAAACAGAAGAATAGTGGTTGTGAATGATCTAATTTCATTTGATAGAACCAGAGTAAAATTTTACTCTGGTTCTATTGCTTTGTTTTTTTCATTTGACAGAATTAGAGTAAAATTTTACTTTTAGTTTCAGAGTTTCACAGTTTACTTGTTTTTCAGAGTAAAATTTTACTTTTATACAGAGTAAAATTTTACTTTTAGTTTCAGAGTAAAATTTTACTTTTATACAGAGTAAAATTTTACTTTAGTTTCGGAGTGTAACATTTTACTCTTATTCATGGTAAAATTTTACTTTTATACAGAGTAAAATTTTACTTTTAGTTTTAGAGTGTAAAATTTTACTCTTATTCAGAGTAAAATTTTACTTTTATACAGAGTAAAATTTTACTTTCGTTTCAGAGTGTAACATTTTACTCTTATTCAGAGTAAAATTTTATTTTCATACAGAGTAAAATTTTACTTTCATACAGAGTAAAATTTTACTCTGAAATACACAGTGAAGATGGCTTAATAGGAGAGCTGATAGATATGAGGGTATTATATTAAAATAAACAAGCTTTAAAATATTAGGGGGTTTTGAAAGTACTTATATAATTCTTGTCCTTTTGAAAGACAAATTAGATAGTGAGGGGGCTATCACCAAATCCCCCTGTGATTAATGGGAGCCTACCATATACAAATGAACTTCAGGTTGTTAAGCTAGACCCATTGTGTACACAAATTGTATTGACATGGGTAGAGAGGTCTATATAATGTAATTGATAATATATGCTAATGTTTTTCTTGTTTATTTTCTTTGCAAAATGGTTTTTGATGATGTTTGGAAGTATATATTTGCAAATCAAGATCAAGTGTTGAATTTTTTTTTTCCTAAACTAATACTTAGTTGTAGTTGCAAATCAAGATCGAGTGTTATTTTTTTTGTTGACTCCACGTTAGTTCATTTTGGGATTTGCTTTGATGGTTTTTTTGTTATACTTAATGGATTATTATTAAATTTGTTTGATGGATATATTTGGATTTATAATATAAATTGTTTAGTGAATCTTTTTGTGGAGTGGTGTATAATAGCTAGTGGATTTCTTAGTACAATTAAAAGGCTATTGGAATATGAGCAGGGATATTTGTGAAATAATAATTTAAATTAAAATATAAAAATATGGAACAGGTTTAGTGACGAATTTGTTTCGTCATTTGTATTTGTTATTATGACAAAGTGATTATTCGTCACCAATAAACATTTTTTCTGACAAAATTTATTGCAGCTTATATATGAAAGTTTTCATTGATTTTGTTGTTTGGTGACTAATAATTTCATCATGCATATATATATATATATATTTGCGGCGAAATATATTTTGTCACCCATGTATGATTGTTGGAGACGAAAAATTTCGTTAACTTTACATCTTACTGTAACCTCATCAATGATCAAAATGCGTGACAAATTTATTCGTCAACTAAAGTTATAAATATGGTACTGAATAACTATTTGGTGACGAAAATGAGAATTTTTTGCAACAAAATGTTGTTTTATTAGTGACAAAAAATTTCGTCACTGAAGTAATTTCATTGGTGACGATTTTTTTTTTCATCACGGTGGTTTTTAGTAACAAACATTCAATGACAAAACCGGTGAGGAGAATATTTCCTCACAAATATTTATAGTGACGAAATTAGCTCTTTGGAGACAAAAAAATTTCATCATTCAAGATGCAACTTGTTGTAGTAATTATTTTGGTGACCTTTTGTCTTGTTCATGAATGGAGATTAATTGGATTCATGAACTTGGTGGTGAGTTAATATTTGGAGACTCTCCATTTTCTCTAGTTTAATGGTCATTATTATTTTTGGTATAAATTGTAAGGCTCTAGTGGCCTATAAATAGTTCCTTCCATATACTCTTTTGCACACCAACTATTGTTTATACTTGAGAGATTACTAGCAAAGAATAGTGTTTTTCTTAGTGAAGCTTTGGGTTCATCATCTTGTGCGGAGTTGGCCTGAACCATACGACAAATGGTCGGGCTATTATATCCTGGAGGAGACAAGTCATAGTTTTGTGACTGTTACATCGGTATTTGGGTTCTTCCTACTGCGGTGGGCTTGATCTCCTCAAAGAAAACAAGATATCCGTGCCTCTGCCTGATCTATTTGTATCTCATTTTCTTTGCATTATTTATTAATAAAATATAATTTTTTGGTATTTTCACCAACAACTCATAATAAACTTCGTCTGCATGTTTCACATTTATGTTTTTTGGACAAATAACAATGCACGCAAATTAACGTAGTTTGTTTGTTAACTTAGTCGTTATTGTTTTAATTGCATTAATTCTATTATAGAATTTTTATATTGTGTCGATTTAGTTCAATTGATAATGTCTTTTCAAAATTTTGATTAAAATCAAGAGGTGAAATAGTCCTTTAACTATCCTTAAAGTGATTAAGGGGTTGATATATGTGGGAGCCGAATAAAAAAAAATCTAATCGGCAAACAGATTACATCCAAGCCCATCTTTGATGGGCCAAATTTAGCCAAAGCCCATTGGGTTCAAACAAGTCATTGCCGACTAGATACAAATGGGATGATGAATGTGTCGCATTAAAGGTACATAGGTCGTGCATTTGAACCAAGTATATTGAATAAGTCGGCATGACCCCATTAGGTGAGCCCAGACTGCCCTCTTCTGAAAAGTATAGTAGGGAGATGGACCTTGAAATGGTGATGATGAAGGGCTAAGCCGCAAGAGAAAATATCAAGTTTAATGATTCTATAAAAGGGAGCGAAGGCTAAAGGAGGAGGTTGTGAAAAAAACTTGCACTTTAAGAAAATAAATACTCATCTTCCAAAAGAACCTAACTTGTTCGTCGGAGTGCTAATTCCGGCACCACCAATAGGAGTTTTTCTTCTATTTCAAATAGCATCTCAAGGATCATTCAAGGGCTTATTGGATTGAAGGAGTATTCCAAAACCACTTCTTCACAATTGGTGTCGTCTGTGGGAATACTCAAACTCGTCAATGGCAAACCTAGCTCAAGATCCTCCAACCATTAGAAACGACATTGTCGTACCTGGAACGATTTTAGGTCCGAAAGACGCTCCCACATGAATATTCTTAAACTTTGATCCCATAACCCCTTCTTTACCTTGGACGTTAGCAAAGGATGCCAAGTAAACTTTGATAAACCAAGCAAAGCAAAATGAGCATCACCCGGAGGATATGGCGGTTGACAATAAGCGCCTAAGCCAAGAGTTGGCAAAATCCCGGCAAATGCCACTACATAATGAACGAGGCTGATCACCAAGGCGGAAAGCGAAGCAACAACTCTAACCCCAAAGGTATGATGATAGTTACAGTACATCAAACTCCTCTTAAGAGGAGCCCATAAAACAAAGCTGAGTTAATGAGTCTAGTTCATCAGATAGAGGAAGCTTTTCACAAACACAACACATACGGAAAATGAAAGACGATGATTCTGATTTAGAGGACAAGCATGATCCTTTCATACGACATATAGCAAATGCCGTCTTGCCTAAGAAGTTTTATGACGACTAATTGGACCCCACAGATCATGTTCGTCATTATAAGCAGGTTATGACTTTGCATGCAGATAATGAGGCTCTTATGTACCGAGTAAGAGGTGACGAGAATTCTAGATCTCATTGGGGGTTGGTTTCTTCGCTTTCAGCAATTTTCGATGGCTGAGTCGGGACCTCTTTGTTCGATATCTTGATTATCAACACCCTGTTGTACTTGTTCAATGCCCTGAATTACTTGTTCGACATTCCCCTCACCGTCCTCACTATCTAAAACTTCAACCGCTCCTATACCCTTCAGGTTGACATAACTTTCAAAAACCAAAGTTGTGAGCTGCTGTTTACCTTGAGGAATTCAAATATGATTGACAACAGTGAAAGATACGTAAAACGGATCATATTTTAGAAGAATATGTGTGGCGCGGCCCTATCCTTGGAGGTTCTTTTGGCCAGTGTACTCAAGAATGGTTTACCTTGGGTGAGAATAGCTTTGTCCTCTGAGGTAATCGCTTTTTTAAGATCGTTACTTGCAAGGTGGAGTTATTAGTACATTGGAGGCTGAATGGAATTAAAATTAATTTACAAACTACTCGGCCACCTGGTTCTCCCTTTTGCCTAAGAATCTGGTCCAAATGGTCCTCTTTCGGGCAGAATTCCCAATTTCCACTAACAAGGACCATAACGTTATCCACCCCCTTTCTCAAACTGGGGAGCATGGTCACTAGATGATGATCTATATCCTTGGCCCTAAGGAATAATTGCCCTAGCCAACCAGTTGATTTGGCAAAGGTATAGCAGTGCCGAATTGCAAGGATGCCTAAATTAATGTTTAATCGGTGGTTGAGTGCTACAATACCCATCATTATTCAATAAAAATTCACGTTTGGTTGTGAAGGAATCAATCCCCCGTAACGAAGAACAACTTGAAGAAATTAGTGAAGGGGAAATTGTACTCCACCTTCGGCTATCGCTAATAATGGAAACACTATAGTGCTAGTGTCAGATCTCCCTAGGTCTACTACCGTGTCTGCAATGAGTTTTATTTGAATGTCATCGGGAATTGCGTAATAACGGCGAAAAGCAGCACCTTGCTCTCAGAAAGCAAAGCTTTCAGGTAATTTGTCGTGAATATGTTGATGGATAGGCAAACCGAAGACACAGGGATGAACCAGAGGCAGAGCAAGGTCAAAATATCATGAAATACAAAGAACAAAAAGAAAGAAAAGGCTCAGAAGACTTATAGATTTTAAACGAATGATGTTCGAGCAATAGAAGACTAAAGCAGTTACAATCAAGTAGGAGGAATTGAATAGTTGAAAGGGTGAAGTCTTTTCGGAAGTGAAGGGACGGAGGCGATGGTTTTTTGAAATTACAATAAATAAGGGTGTAAAAGAGAGTGAAAAGGCAAGAAGCTTTACATATTATCCATCGGGTTCCATCCATCATGTCAGATATATGATAGCGTGTCCATCACACATCTAGATTTCAAGGCATATGAAGTGTAATCCTAGTTTGTTTCAATATCAGCCGAATGAAGCCTGTTCAACAAAGGTCGAGCATGCAGGTCACTCGAAGTATAAGTTAACCGGGTGCTCGGGGAGTGTAACAACCCCTGTCACGACCCAAACCCGCCCCTATAGGTTTAGCATCGAAACTGGCCAGTAATCCTTGGATTACCGAAGGCCTCTGAACAGATTAACAAGATTAAGGGGCTAGCGGAAGCTAATACATAAATATAGTTGTCCAATGAGCTGTGCTGAGTTATACTTTCATTTCAATTTAGATACAGTCACATGATCCCTTACTTTCATACGTTCATGTTCATATAGATTCCACATTCGGTATTGAAACTAACATTAAATGTTATTCCACTTAACTTCTTTAATCATGCACAAAGGTTTCATTTCAATATATTTTCAATAAGAATGTGTTCATAATAGTTCATATACTTACACATGATAATGCAATGTCCTTATTTCATTTCCAATACAACCCCTATCCGTAATTAGCCACTAATCCGTAATTAATGATGCTAATGAGAGGATTAAAATAAATTATGTGTTTATTCTGTATTTTGCATGATATTTGGCTTTCTATCTATTGCCTGTAGAAATATCTGTTTGGATTTTCCGCTTTAATATGTAAATTGAAAGCCTTATCGGCATCCGAAACTGAAATTGATTACATCAATATGTTATTTGGAATTTTTAGAACCTTGTGGCAAATTTTATTAAAAATTGATTTATAACGATTAATTAGGTCGTGTTTGGTTAGACTAATGTCCCAATTAATGCTCTATATCATCATAATTATATATGCATCACGTTTAGCTCTTTGAGCTCATTTCCTTTCATTTCCCTTGAATGGAAAAATTTGAGATTTCATCTTAGAGAGAGAGAGAGAGAGTGCAATTCTAGAGAGAGGAAAGGAGAGATTAAAAAAAGAAGTTGAAGATTTTACTTGAGTTCATCAATTTTGTGCAAGAGCTAGACTAATTCAAGACTATAGGTATGAATTCAACTCCTAAATTTATGAATCTAAGTTATTAACATGTAGATTGTGAGTTTAAATGTGTATATTGAGCCTAGGATGAAGATTAGAGTTACAATTCATACATGCATGCTCATGTAGGTGTTAAATTACTAAGTTAGCTTTGAATTACATCAATTGTGTTGGAATGGAGGTTGAATGGTACATGCATGCATATTTCATCAAGTCTTGTAAGTCAATCCCATGTTTTTGAAGTCTTGAAAGAGAATTTGGAAGAGAAATTCACATGCATGCATGAATACATGGAGTTTTGACATGTTAAGTTTGATTTTGGGCATCTATGTTGTTATCATGAGTTATTTGGCACATGCATGTGTAATTCATCATATTTTAAAGCTTAAATCTATGTTTTGAAAAGGATTTCCCTCATGCATGGAGCCTTTGAGCTCAATTTACTAGTTTCATGAAGTTTGAAGAAAAAATTTTACATGCATATTTTGTTTCTTGAATTTCAAGTTGAAATTGTGAGTTTTTAACAAACCCTTGGGCCATGATTTTATGAAATGATCCTAAATTCTTCATGTTTTACAAGTTTACTATGTTATCTCAAGTTTTGGGGCCCAAGAGATGTGTTTTGGGTGGTTGAATTCGAGTTTTGAGCTTGGTGATCAAATCTGGAAATTCCAGAATTTGCATCCACGCTCGAGCGTGGGAGTTCACGCTCGAGCGACCACTCTGAGTACATGCACTCAGCTCGAGCGACCAAAAGTCCGCTCGAGCGTGAATTGCAAGCTCCCAGAAGTTTCATGTCGTTTACAGATCGCTCGAGCGAAGGAATGTGAGCTCGAGCGACCATCTCATTTTGCATGTCCGCTCGAGCGAGGAAGTCTACGCTCGAGCGGGGACCTTATTTTCAGAAATTTTGCCTAAGTGTTCCAACTCATGTTTTGGCATCCTCATTGCATCTTAGGCATTCGTAAGCCTTAATTAAGCTTTGATAATGAGGTTATGGATTAGAAACACACTAAGAAAATAATGTACCAAGTTCCGAGACTGCAAGTGTGTGTGTGTTTTAATCAATGTGCTAAGTATGAACAAGAACCAACGTAATGAAAGTTAAGCTGTGTTGGCCATGTGAACGTGTAATAATGAGATGTGTTGTGTTATGTACTTTTGTGATTGTAGGTCAACGTCTGAAGATTGATTAACCGTTTGCGAGAACCACTATGAGTAACGTTATCGTAAAGATACGTTTATATGAAATTATGTTCCAAATGAAATGTGATAAGCTTTGATCTCTGATATGATATCTGTTTACGTGAACGAACATCCCAAGTTTGAAATCCATTATGGCATCCATAGATAGTCCCAAGTCATGGGGAACGGCATGAAAATACGGGTCCATCACATACAAGTTTACGAGATCTCGTTAGCCACTTCATTGTGGTGATATGTGTTTAATCGGTATCTGGAACCGATTACTCTAGTCGGAAGGCGTTCTGTTATGTGTTCTATGGGATGTACTATTATTATGTTCTGATATGAAGATGATTATGCTATGATCTATTTTCTGCTTATGATATGTTAGGATTTCATTCACTAACCCCTTTACCTTAATGTTATTCACTGGGCTTTAGCTCACTGTTTGTATATATATATTATAGGTGAGCATTCTGGAGTTCGAGCCTGAAGGCTTTTGTCTGGATCTGTGTTCTGTTGTCAGCTAACCATTGTGCCTCACGTGGAGGTTCCTGAAGAGTCCTGTGTTTAAGTTCCGCTGTGTCTGTTTATTTAAGACTTGTTTGATGTTGTTGGATGTACTTAAATTACTGTAATGTATGTGGGTATAATGTATGACTACTGGTTATGTGTATAAAGTTTTAAATATTCTGTTTCATATAAGTCAGCACAGCTCATTGGACAACTATATTTATGTATTAGCTTCCGCTAGCCCCTTAATCTTGTTAATCTGTTCAGAGGCCTTCGGTAATCCAAGGATTACTGGCTGATTTCGATGCTAAACCTATAGGGGCGGGTTTGGGTCGTGACAGGGGGCAATTGCGGGAACCGAGTAAAAATAAATCTAATCAGCAAACGAAGTACATCCAAGCCCATTTTTGATGGGTCAGATTTAGCCAAAACCCACTGGACTCAAACAAGTCATTGCTGAGTAGATACAAATGAGATAAAGAACGTACCGAGTTAAGGGTACCCAGATCGTGCGTTTGAGCCAAGTATATCGAATAAGTCAGCACGACCCCATTAGATAGGCCCAGACTGTCCTCTTTTGAAAAGTATAGTAAGAAGATGAGCTTTGACATGGTGATGATGAACGACTAAGCTGGAGGAGAAAATATCAAAGTTAATGACTCTATAAAAGGGAGCAAAGGCTGAAGGAAGAGGTATGTGAAAAAAACTTGCACTCTAATAAACTAAATACTCATCTTTCAAAAGAACCTAACTTGCTTGTTGGAATGTTAAATCCGGCACTATCGATCGGAGTTTTTCTTCTATTTTAGGTAGCATCTCAAGGATCCTTCAAGGGCTTGTTTAGATTGAAAGAGGATTCCAAAACCACTTCACCACAATATCCACTTTGAAATGACTTACTCTTGATTTTTGTCTAATTTCTAAGAATAATGCTATACAAATAAAAAAATTAATACATAATTCTCATACATAATGATATGGCTCATTGTAGACCTTTCACTTCAATTCAAAATATTATTGAAGATGAATTTATTTACAATAATAACATTGACACGGTATTTTTGTACAATTTTTCGTATGAATTTTATGTAAGAATAAATTTTCTAATTTTTAAATTTATGTTATTAATTTGACTAAATTAACTTAATACACTACAACATTTTATTAGTTTAGTGACATTTGAAAGTGCCACAAAACTATTCTTCTAATGACATTTTTTGGTCTTGTGGCATTTTGAACAAGTGCCACTTCTATCGGTGCCACGGTAGATACTTGCAAGTGTCACTGTACCATCATGGCTAAAAACTTTTAATGACATTTTAATGTCATGGTAGATATTATTTGTGGCACTATCAAACGCCATTAAAAAAAGAGTTAGTGACACTTATAAGTGTCATTACACCATCAAGACTAAAACCTTTCAGTGACACTTTAATGTCATGGTAGGCATTATTCGTGACGCTATCAAGTGCCATTCGTGACGATAATTCGCTGTAGAACAATTTGATCCGCTCTTGTAGAGACTCGAACCGCCAACCTCCCGCACCATAAACCTTATACACCACACTCTTCCCACTACACCTCTATAGCACCATATGATTATATATGCAACATATATTATTTATATAGTACATACATCTATATTAATATAAAAGTATATGTATAAACATAATTATTTTATTGAACATAATTTATGTAAAATAAAATATTTACTAGTAAAATAAAAAAAGACCACTTTTGGTGACTAAAAATATTTTTTGGTCTCCAATTTTATACTTTTGGCTACTAATTGTTTTTTAGTTGCTAAAAAACTTAACTTTTGCCGACCAAAATCGGATTTGGTCACCGAAGATGCACTTTCAGCTACCAAAATTTTGGTCGCCAAAAAATTTAATTCCTGCCTTAGGATTTTAGTTCTCCCGCGCTAAAAATAACCACTTTTGGCGACTAAACTTATTTTTTAGTCGCCAATTATACACTTTTGGCTACTAAAATTTTTTTAGTCACCAAAAAGCTTTACTTTTGGCTACTAAAATTTTTCTAGTTGGTAAAATTCATATAATCAGTGACCAAACTTTTTTTTGGTCAGGAAATTTAGTTGCCGAATATGTTTTTTCTTGTAGTGTATATTGAGTTTAATTTATTTATTTTTAATCATTTACTGCATTGTAAAAATTTTAAAAATATATTGACATTTTTTGTTTTTTCAAAAATGTCATTATAAGTTTGGAAAGTTTTTGACCTAGTGGCATTTCTCAAAATGGTATAAAATATTTGTTTATGAAACTTTTCACCTAAGTGCCATAAAAAGTAATTTGCACCTACCTAGTGTCCTGACATTTTTTAAAAAATGTCATTGCTACTAAAGTTTAGTGGCATCTGTTGGTAAATGTCACGAACATAATTTTTTGTGTCATTATTTTATAAAATGCCATAAAATTGATGTGACATTTCTTTATTGAAATGCCACTAGAGCCTTGTATGTTTGTGGCTTTGTGGCATTTATCTAAATGTGTCACCAAATATTATTTTTGTGATATTTTCTAAAAACATGCCACTAGTATAGTGTCACTAAAGTGTGTTTTTGTTATAGTTTTGTAACACTTGTTCATTGAAATGTCACTAGAGCCTTTTATGTTTATCATTTTGTGGCATTTTTCAAAAACGTGCCACTAAATATCATTTTTGTGGCATTTTCTAAAAATATGTCACTAGTGTAGTGCCACTAAAGTATGTTTTTGTTGTAGTTTTGTGACACTTGTTCATTGAAATGTCACTAGAGCCTTTTATGTTTGTCATTTTGTGGCATTTTTCAAAAACGTGCCACTAAATATCAGTTTTTGTGGTATTTTCTAAAAATATGCCACTAGTGTAGTGCCACTAAAGTATGTTTATGTTGTAGTGATATAAAAAATTAATTGGTAAAATTGATACAATTAAATTAACACAAAACACAAATTACAAGGACAACAACTATGATTTGGCTTAGTTTTTAGACAAACTAATTCTCGTGTTCTAGGTTTTGAAAATTTCTTATTATTTTTTGCTCCAAAAATACTCCGAAGACATTATCATCGACAATGGTCATTTGAAAAGATCATCGACACATGATGTTTGGGGTTGATATCAGAAAAAAGCCACATTTGTTTTTAATTTTTTTTTTCAGTGAATTTTTTGTTTTTAAATTATATCAAATTTTTTTATTGTTTCGGTGATTTTTTCAAAACCAATAGGTTTTTTTACTTTTTATCAACTCAATTTTTTTTTCTTTTTTGGGTCTACACATATCTAAAAAGTATATTTTTAAAAAAAATAATTCCAAAAAAGAAAATTGAAAAAGCCAAAAGAATCCACTATTTTTTGCTTATTTTTATTTTTTCTAGATTTTTTCAATTTTTTTTAAATTTTTAAATTTTTCTGTTTTTCTAATCATACTAAATCTAAAACCTAGAGTTTTTTGAAAATTAAAAAAAAAAAAAAAACAATCACTAAAGATGAAATAAGCAAATATATATATATATATATATATATCTATATATAAAGGCCACCAAATAAGCAAACCCTAAACACCTACTATTTAATAAAAAAAAAGGGCCATTTACATACAAGTCCCAATTTGTGAACTTATAATCTATTAAGTCTTAGATAAAATTATTTACTCCTTCAAGTTCCATTAATTTTTAATTCACCAATTTACCCTTCCAACAAACTCAAGGCAAGTTGTCTTCCCTCTCCCTTCCGTCCTCAAGTCCTCCATCGACATCCTCGACGAAACTCTGTTGAATCTAGCTCTACCACCAGAACCACCGCCTCATTCCCCTACTCAAACCGTCGTCGTCTTTGCTGAATGGTGGTAAGCTCATGCCTCGGTCGTGCTCATCTTCTGCAACGTCGTATTACGGCACTGGCAATGGGTACAATTCCAGATCCATGACTCCGAGTCTGCCGAAAAGAGGCGGAGGAGGGTTCGGAGGCCGCTCGCCTGTTGGTTTTGGATTGGTGGATGAGCTTCTTCTTGGAGACCCACTCGATGCTCCGAGATCATCCGGCGGCGATAGCATTTCGGTCGTAATGCTAGATCTGAGTCAATCAGTTTAGATATGCACTGCACTATTTGATTTTATTGGAATTAGGGCTCTGTATTACGAGTCCATTGATTGTGACGTCTCGGTTTTCACTGAGTTCACTGATGCCACTGTCATTAGAGAGAGAGATCAAGGGTTTTTTGAAATTAAGAACCTTCTCAATTTGTAATATTCTCAATTTTAATTATGAAAAAAATTGAGAAATTTCTCAAAATTGATAATTATAAATTTCTTAGTTTTGATAATACTCTCAATTCATACTAGAAAAAAAAAATTGAGAAATTTCTTAATTTTAATAATTATAAATTGAAAACATTCTCAGTTTTGAAATTGAGAACATTCTCAGTTTTGAGATTAAAGGGCAAAACGTCTTTTTACTTGTAAATGAGATTTATTGGTTCAAAAACTTTTTGACAGGACCTAAGCTATCACCAAATATGTAGATAGGACTTTTAGGTAATTAATCCTAAAAAGAATTATTATGTAGGCATGTTTTTTGGATCAAATTATATAGGCATTTCACAATATAAACGTGATACTCATTGAATTATTTAAAATCAAATAATTATATGTAATTAGTGAAATTTACAACTGAGATTTTGTTTTATTAGTAACTGATGATTCTTGTCCGTAATAAGGTGGCCAGTTGGAAATGAAACTTAGCAAGTTCAAATTAAAACCCTCAAAAGCAACAATTTGCCATGTTAAAATCATGATTAAAATTGAATATAATATCATTTACATTTCTTTACCAAAGGTTAAAATCATGATTAAAAATTAATATAATATCATTTACTTTTGTGTACCAATTTTTCTTTATCAAGAATACTTCACCGTTCTCTTTGTTGACCAAAATAAAAATAATAATAATAATAAAACAATAATAATTGATGGGATCAATTCCTATCGAGGAAAGGTTAATGCCTGTGTTGTTTTCCTTTCCTCACTAACATTTAACTCTTACTAATTTTATTAGGCTGATTGATTCATAAACTTATGAAGGGATTTAAAAAGAGAATTGAAAAATATATATACATGAAATATAATTATATTTTATTGATATTTCATAAATATATATATGTTAGCAAGGCAGACCTAGGGTTGGGCATAGGTGGCTGCAGCCCAACCCAAAATTTAAAAAATCTATAAAAAAAAAATTTCCCACCCAACCCAGCCTCCCAACCTCTCCCAGCCAGCCCCAAATAAGGGCCAATAGTTTTTTTTTTTTTTTTTTAAATAGGCAGCCCAATAGCTGCCCAATACTTGTCCCAAAAAATAGATAGGCACGCTAATAGGTTTGTATTTGTTTAAAGAATAAATCTTCCAAAACAATCCTCACATCTTTCAATAGATAGAAAGCAGCCCTCTCTTCATCTTCTCCGTCGGCTCTAGTAACCTACAGCAACTCCACTATCCTAGTATTTTTTGTAAATGTAATTAACCAATTATTTTATTTCGTTGGTTGATAATGGAATTGATTAACAATGGTTTTAAAATTTTGTCTTTATGCAACAAATATTATATTACTCTTAGTTTTTTTATGATATTGCCTTACTCAATATTCTATATTGCTCTTAGTTTTTTAACTTTGAAATATGTTAAAACTGTCATTCGCAATTCAACGGGAGATGAGTTTCTTACTGATTGCTTCTCTCTACCTTGAATGAGACCTTACATTGAAAATTGATCTAGATTTTGTAATCGATGAATTCAAAAATTTAGAGACTTGTCGAGTACAACTTAATTAGATTGTTTCTAATCAATAAATTTAGATATTAATTTAGATTATATTATTAAATTCTTTTTTTTCTTATGTGGTTATACTTAAAATATATTGTATAATTTTACCTTAATATTAGCCCACCCCATCGACGAATCTTGGGTCTGTCCTTGTATGTTAGCAAATATTTTAATATTATAATGTGTTATAAATTTTATCACTGCAACATAGAAGAGTTTTAGATACCAAATATTTTGGTCTGTAAAAGTGAAATTTTTGTTGCAAAAAATATTTAGAGACCAATTTCTATCATCATAAGGATAGTTGCTAAAAGGTCGTTCCGAAAAGTCAAAACAAGGCTTTTAGCGACGGAATTTTGAAAATATCACTAATAAATAGATTTTTAGGGACAATAATTTGGTCTCAAAATAGTTTATTTTTTGAGACAAAAATTTGATCCTAAAAGGATAATAATTCATCACTAATGTCAAATTTTCGTTACTAAAAATATAATAACGATACTTTTTACAATAAAAATATTTGGTCTCTAAAAAAAAATTTTGTCCCTAAATTTTGGTCTCCAAAACCTTAATTTCTTTTGTAGTGTATTGTTTGCTTGGGCTCTACGCAACTTGTTCTCCAAACTACCTTTCTTTGCTTCTAAAACAAGTTTATTTCCCTCCAAGTTCTCTTCTCTTTTTTTTCCCTCTAAGTAAACCCTTTTTCTTGCCTACCAAGCAACTTTTATTTTATTATTTTTCCTTTTCTTTTGCCCCAAGTTTCCTCTCCTATAAATTGGGCCAACCTCTTATCTTGAAAAAAAGGAAGAAATGTTTGTTATTTTATTATTTTTGTGTGAGATTATCAGGTAAAGAAATAAAGGATGCATGTGATGATATTTTGGGTACAACCAATGTGCAGTATTGGGGAACCATGCGACTTAGTCAGACTGTTGTATCTTGGGGAGACAAGTCAAGGTTTTTTCTGCTGCACCGATATGAGACTTTGCCTAACTGCAGAAGGCTTGAATATCTTTAAAGAGAGCAAATTTCTCGCGCCTCAGCTCTTTCAATAGTTATTGTAATTTTTATTATTTGTATTTTCTGGTGTTTTATTTGTAATTATCACCAATAATTTTAAGGAGATTCAAACAATAAAATTCATGGAGTCAGTATTGGAAAAGCCCAACGAGAATACCGGTGATCTCAACAAGCCTTTCCGGTTCAAGGGAACCCATTTCAAGAGATAGAAAGGTAAGGTGCTTTTCTAAGTCAGTCTTGTCAAGGTGGCCTATATCCTGACCGAGAAAATTTGAACAAAGTCCCCACGGAAGAGATGATCGACAAGGAGTATATCGCTCATATTGAAAAAATTGAGAAATACAACACAAATGAGTATAAATGTCAGTATTATTTTTTGAATTGTCTTTCGAATCAATTTTATGATTATTATGATACTACTTACACTACTACCAAGAAAATTTGGAAAGCCTTGCAGAATAAATATGACACTGAAGAGGCATGCGCTAAAAAATATGCTGCAAGCCATTTTTTCTGCTATCAAATGATAGATGGAAAATCAATAGTGGAGCAAGTTCAAGATTTTCAGATGCTAGTGACTGAAGTTAGATCCGAAGGTATCAAAATTGGAGACAATCTTGTTATGGCAAGTATTATTGACAAACTACCATCATCTTGAAGGGAGTTTCAAAAGTCAATGCGTCACAAGTAAAAAGAGACGTCCTTGGAGACTCTAAATACACGGATTCTGGTGTAGGAGGAAGCACGAGGACAAGATGCGCTTATGACACAAGAGCATTCCACTGCAAAGGTAAATTTAACTTCTGGAAATACTTTACCTAAATGTTGATTTCATAAAAATAGTCACTTGAAGCCAGTTAAGAAAATCTGAAAAAATATTGAAAGGCCACAAAATAAAAATTACCTAAGGCAAAAGAAATAGAACTAAGAACACCTTTCACAAGATTTGACAAATGTGACATGTTTTGTGTGTGGCAAAAGTGGGCATATTGCTCGAACTTACAAATTTTGGCAGCAACAGTCTCAACCATATGCTAATGTTATTGAAGAACCATTTGTGGCTATGATTACAAATAATTTTATGGTTCAATCTGTGGAAGGGTGGTGGAGAGATTCTGGTGCCAATAGACATGTCTGCTATGATAAAGATTAGTTCAAAGATTTTACTCATTTTAATGAGGAGAAGATTGTTATGCTTGGTGACTCTAATTTAATCGAGGTGCTCGGATGTGGAGATGTTGAGCTGAAATTTACCTCTAGACGTGTACTTATTTAAAAGATGTGTTATACACACCGTCCATAAGGAAAAATTTGATGTCGAGTTATTTGCTCAACAAAATTGGTTTCAAGCAGACTATTAAATCTGACCAATATGTAATCACTAAAAAAGGTATATTTGTGGGAAAAGGATATGCATGTGATGGAATGTTTAAATTAAATGTTGAGAATAAGAAAAGTACATGTTTCTGTTTACATACTGTCTTCTATGAATTTTTGACATGCTCGTATGTGTCATATTAATAGCCGATATATGGGAGTCATGAGTAGTTTAAGATTAATTCTCAGATTAACAAATAATTTTGAGAAATGTAAAGTTTGCAGTCAAACAAAAATAACTAAAAGGCCTCATAAAAGTATGGTGAGAAATATTAAATTGCTAGAATTAATTCACACTGATTTATGTGAATTTGAAGGAATTTTAACACATGGTGAAAATAGATATTTTATCATTTTTATTGATGATTTTTCAAAATATGCTTATGTATACTTGTTGAAAAATAAAAATGATGCTTTTAAAAAATTTAAAGAATTCCTTCTTGAAGTTGAACATCAATTCAGTAAAAAAATTAAAAGATATAGAAGTGATAGAGGCCGGGAGTATGAATCTTTTGGATTCAACTCATTTGCTTAGTCTTTCTGAATAATCCATGAAACTACTCTACCATATTCACCTACATCTAATAGTGTAGTAGAAAGGAAAAATAAAACTTTAACTGTTTTAAAAAATGCTATGCCAATTGAAGCAGGTGCTCCTTCAAATTTGTGAGAAAAAAAATTTTAACTGCATGTTATGTTATAAATAGAGTACCACATAAAAAAATAAAAGTTACAACTTTTGAGTTGTAGAAAGGGCATAAGTCAAATTTGGGATATTTTGGGGTTGTCTAGCTTTTGTTAAACTTGTGGACCTTAAAAGACCTAAATTAGGTGTGAAAGCTACCACTTGTGCTTTTCTTGGATATGCAACACATAGTAAAGCCTATAGACTTTTTGATATTAAAAACAAAATAATTTTTGAATCAGGTGATGCCATTTTTACGAAGAAAAAATTCTTTTTAAATCCAAAAATGGTGGGGGTCAAAATTATCAAGAAAATATTTTATCTGAAATCGGTTCCTCTACTTCTCTTATACAAAACCAAGACACTGTAGTTTTTGAACCTAGAAGGAGTAAAAAAAGCCAAATTAGAAAAAGATTTTGGCCCTGATTATCATGTTTTTAATGTGGAGGAAACTCTATTAACTTTACAAGAAGTTTTGGCATCTCCTGACTTTGTTTTTTGGAACGAGAACAAAACTTGGGTATTAGTAGATTTACCACCAGGTTGTAAAACTATTGGCTGTAAATGGGTTTTGAGGAAAAAACTTAAACCGGATGGAACTATTGATAAATATAAAGTAAGGCTTGTTGCAAAAGGTTTTAAACAACAAGCAGATCTTGACTATTTTGATACATTTTCTCTGGTTACTAGAGTTGCATCCATTAAATTATTAATTGCAGTGGCTGCAATTCATGATCTAAAAATTCATCAAATGGATGTTAAAATAGCTTTTTTAAATGGAAACCTGGATGAAGAAATTTATATGGATCGACCTGACGGTTTTCTGAAACCCGATCAAGAAAGCAAAGTGTGCAAGCTAGTTATATCCCTACATGGCTTAAAATAGTCCCCTAAATAGTGGCATGAGAAATTTGATTCCTGCATGATTGAAAATGGCTATAAAATTAATGAATGTGATAAATGCATCTACTATAAATCTGAAAAAAATTCACATGTCATTATTAACCTCAATGTGGATGATTTACTTATATTTGGCTCTAATTTTCATATCATCGTGAAAACTAAAAATATGCTTAGTAGCCATTTTGATATGAAAGATCTTGGTGAGACTAATTATATTTTGGGAATGAAAATTACCAAAACCTTTGATGGTATATTTCTTGATCAGTCACATTATGTTGAGAAAATTTTGAGAAAATATAATTTTTGTAAGTGCAAGCATATTCTTACTCCTTTTGATCCTTATGTGCGTTTATTTCCTATTAAAAATGAGGAGGATGTAATTAATCAAAACGAATATGCTAATATGATTGGCAACTTGCGCTATGCGACTGACTGTACTAGACCTGACATTGCCTATGCAGTTGGAGTACTTAGCAGGTTTACTAGCAAGCCTGGCGATGATCACTGGCTAGCCATTGAGCAGATTATGAAATATTTATCTGGTACCATATGACTTGTTTTATAATAAGTATCCTGCAATACTTGAAGGTTACAGTGATGCTAGTTAGAATACTTTGTCAGGTGATTCATTATCAACCACTG
Organism: Camellia sinensis; assembly: GCF_055761805.1. NCBI lineage: Eukaryota > Viridiplantae > Streptophyta > Magnoliopsida > Ericales > Theaceae > Camellia > Camellia sinensis. Next base: position 87,786,336 of record NC_138974.1, read on the forward strand.
ATTACTTATTTACATTGGGAGGTGGTGCTATAAGTTGGAAATCGAAAAAACCAACCATTATTGCTAATTCAACAATGAAGGCTGAGCTTATTACTTTGGCTGAGCTTATTACTTTAGCTACAGCTAGTGAAGAAGCAAATTGGTTGAGAGATTTGTTAAATGAAATCTCTTGTTGGAAAAAACAATTCCGCCTATATTGATTCATTGTGATAGCACCGTAGTAATTGGTCGAGTTAAAAACCGCTATAATAACGGTAAATCCAAACTTATTAGAAGAAAACACAGTATTGTGAGATTTTATATGAATAATGACATCATAAATGTGGATTATATTAAATCTAGTGATAATCTTGCAGATCCATTAACTAAGGCCTTAGCAAGAGATAGAGTCTGAAATACATCGAGGGGAATGGGGTTGAAGCCCATTGAATATAGCAGGAGCTATGTATGCAGATACTAAACCCAGGGACTAGAGATCCTGTTACTAGGTTCAATGCGAAGAACAATCATATAATGGCTATGAGAAATACACTAAATTAATTTTTACCCATGTTTATGATGTAAGTTCATTTATCCTGTAACGTTGTAGAGGTTGAGTTATTAAAAAAACTCTTAATGAATTTTTGTAGCTCTTATTGAGTGGGGTGTCATAGTTATAAGAGCACCTTTGATAAAATTCACTTATGTGAGTGTGGTAGTGGGGCCGTTACCTATGAGATTTGGGCTAATTCTCAAACACACTAATGAATCCTAGGATCGCACAAGGCCGTAATGTGCTGGCTATTAAAGCTTATACGAACACTTGAAATATTATGCGTGTGCAATAATTATTTATTTCTTTTAAGTAGTCATAGTTCAATGTTGAGCATACCATTGGCTCTGGAGTGGATATTACTGTTTCACTAACAAAGGTTCAATGCAAGTGCATAATATCCTTATTTGCCTAATAATCTTAGATTTTGTTACCTATAATATTAAAATAGGTAAGGGAATGTTAGCAGATATTTTAATAGTTTAATGTGTTATAGATTATATTGTTTGCTTGAGCTCCAAATAATTTGTTCTTCAAGCTACATTTCTTTACCTCTAAGAAAAGTTTTTTTTCCTCCAAGTAAACCCTTTTTTCTTGCCCACCAAGTAACTCTTATTTTATTATTTTTCCTTTTCTTTTGCCCCAAGTTTCCTCTCCTAGAAATTGGGCCAACCTCTTATCTTGAAAAAAAAGAAGAAATGTTTGTTATTTTATTATTTTTGTGTGAAAGTATCAGGCAAAGAAATAAAGGGTGAATGTGATGAAGCTTTGAGTTCAATCAATTGTGCAGTATTGGTGAATCATACGATTTAGTCGGACTGTTATATCTTAGGGGGACAAGTCAAGATTTTTTCTGTTGCATCGATGCAAGGCTTTGCCTAACCGCAGAAGACTTAAATCACCTTAAAGAGAGCAAATTTTTCACACTTTAGTTATTTCAATAATTATTGTAATTTTTATTATTTGTATTTTTTAATATTTTATTTGTGATTATCACCGACAATAAATATATATATATATATATATATATTCTAAATCTCTATACAAATTCACGAATCAAAACATAACATTAATATATAGTACTACGTGGAAAAAAAAAATTAAATAAATAAGTGATAGTTCTATTCTCAATCTTGATAGTGTGTTTGTCAGAGTTATTATTTTTTTAATTAACAATTATTCATGAGTTTATTGTAGGCATGTGTCTCACGGTAGACAAACAGCTGTCACATTTCATCTCACATAAAGGGTGTTCATAAGTTTCACGGCAAAATTACTCCAAAACTGGAGACCATTATATTTTACTAGTGTCTAATCTTTCTCATTAATCAAATCCAAGTCACTAGTCATTCGCCTCTTTTACGATTAATTTGTACAGGCAATTTTTGTTTCCATTATCCCCCCATCTCACCCCATCCTACCACGCATGGGTTTTGAACCCCGAACCTTTGCCACCAAAATTGGAAAACAAACTACTATAGGAGTTCTACAGTCAATTAAAATGTTATTTTTTATTAATCAGTATAATTTAAATTAAGAGAAATATCATATTAGTGGGATGAAAAAATAATTACAAATTAGTGAAAATTTTTTTTTTTTTTTTTTGATCAGCAAAGAAGGGAGACTTTATTGATGAAATGAGCCAAAACAAGCAACAAAATACATCAATAAAGGAGGGAAGTGCAAAAAGCATCATAGCAAACACTCCACAATCCCAACTAGGTTGGCACCAAGGAGGAAGCACAATCATCTGCTAGCACTACACCCACAGATTGGCGAGAGACCAATACAAAACAAAGAAGAAGAGACAAAAAAAACCTCCCAATCACACGGCATTCCAAATCTGCCAATTTCACACCAGTAGCAAACCCAAATCAAGATTTTTGAAGCCCAAGGCTGTTGCACTCTCCTAGTGTAACCCAAGTCCAAGCTGCCCAAACAGCAACCGGTGATGATTGTTGAGTGCTCCATTAGCAGCCAGCTAAGCACAGAATTATGCCTCCAAGCCAGAATTGTGCTGCAACAATGGCCAATTCTGAAGGCTGACTACCAGCACACCTGCGTGGGATCAGAGGGAAGAGCACAAACAGAACAGGCCACCCCCTTCAGCCATCAACACTTGCAGCCAGCAGAGCTTGACCTGCGTCTATAAGCAGAACAGAGTTCACCAACTAAGATCCTAGACAACACCTGACTTGTGAAAAATTAAACACGACATCATTGACAGAAAATGAAGCATCCCTGAATTGAGATCTCATCCACATTGCTAACCTCACCTTGATACATTCACACAGGGCCTGAAAATTGGGTTGGACTGCCTTAAACACACACTCATTTCTATAACTCCACACAGACCACAACACTGCTGCTGGGAGGGTCTTCCACACCAGATTTACTTTTTTCCTAAACTTCCAACCCAGCCACCAGATTAAGAGACCATCTATGGATTTGGTAATAACCCATTGAATACCCCACCAATCGATAATAGCAGACCAAATTTTCCACGTAAAAGAACAGTGAAGCATAACATGGTCAAGAGATTCTCTGGCCTCGTGACAGAATATACAATTAAGGACTTCTTCCCCCTCTAGAATTCCAACCCTATGAAGCAAATCTTTGGTTTTCAATCTTCCTCTCCAAGCTAGCCAAGAAAAAAATTTGGCTTTCGGTGGGGAAAAATTATTCCAGATAAGATCGACTGATCTGTGAGTAGGACCATCATTGAGCATACCCCAAGCATAAACAGCATTAACCTTAAAAGTACCTGGCTGAGCAGCCTTCCAACCCAAACTGTCCGCTACTTCACTTCTGAGAAGAGGGCCTGACCCCAGAGCAGTGGTTAACCTGACCAGCTCTCCTTCTTCCCACGCCCGAAGTGGTCTGTTGAAGTTGAAAGCCCACCCAGATTGACTGACTCTTCTGGCTACTTGAACATTCAGGGAAGTCTCTTTATCAATAACCAACTGGAATAATCTAGGGAATTGGCTTAAAAGATTTGTAGAACCCAACCAATTGTCTCTCCAGAAACTAATTCTTTGCCCATTACCTATTAAGATTTCCACATTATCCTTGTAAAATTGGATAATACTGCCATTCCTCTGCGCCACTGATAAGATGTCTTTCCAAATCTGGGATATAGGACCATGAACTTCCTTATCAGGGAACCATCTACCCCCATCTGAACCATACTTTTCGCAAATAACCATCTTCCATAGTGCCTCATCCTCTTGCCCATATCTCCACCACCATTTTAAAAGCAAACTATCGTTGGCTAAGCTGATGTTTTTTATCCCCAGCCCTCCTTGTTTCACACTCATACACACTTCTTTCCACCTGACTAAATGCAACTTCCTACTACGCTCAGAGTCACCCCACAAAAATGATGCTTGAATCCTATCCATCTCTTTAGCAACACACGCAGGTATTTTAAAAAGAGACATGTAATACACAGGTAAAGCAGACAACACGGACTTAATGAGTGTGACTCTACCAGCAAAAGATAACACTCTTCTCTTCCACCCAGTTAACTTTTTCTTGAAATTCTCTACAACTGGCCTCCAAGTCAAGCTCCTGCTAGGGCTGGCTCCCAGTGGTAATCCTAGATACTTCAATGGTAATTTCGTGCTTAGACAATTCAATCTCCTAGCAAACTCGTCGACCTCCACTTCTGCCACACCCACCCCACACACAACACTTTTGGCAAAATTGATCCTTAGTCCTGAAATTACTTCAAAACACCTAAGGATTCTTTTTATAGCCAAAATTTGTGACCCTTCAGCCTCACAAAACAGCACTGTATCATCAGCAAATTGTAGGTGAGATATATTCAACCCATTGGCACCTACAGATATGCCTCTAACCAAACCCATATCTTTAGCTCTTGATATGAGTATATTCAGACCCTCAGCTACAACATTAAACAAGAAAGGGGATAAAGGATCACCTTGCCTTAAACCTTTTTGAGGGCAAAACTCTGTTGATGGTGACCCATTAACAAGAATTGACACTCTAGCAGAAGAAATGCATTCCTTTATCCATTTGGTCCAGGTAGGTCCAAAACCAAAATTCTCTAACATTTGAAAAAGGAAATTCCAGTTGACAGTGTCATAGGCTTTTTCGAAATCCAACTTAATGATTAGCCCCTTTCTGTTAGTCTTCTTCCACCAATCCACAATCTCATTTGCAACAAGAACACCATCCATAATATTCCTACCGCTTAAGAATGCTGATTGAACTCTATCAATGATTTTTGGCACCACTACTTTCATCCTGTTGGCCAAAACTTTAGCCACCACTTTATAGACTGAACTGATTAGGCTGATAGGTCTAAAGTCTGTAATTGCTTCTGGGCTCACTATCTTGGGAACGAGGGTCACAAAGGAACAATTGATTCCATTACCCAATACACCATTATCATGAAACTCTTGCATGAATTTCATAATATCATCCTTTATAAATTTCCATCCCTTTTGGAAGCAAGTGAGATTAAAACCATCTGGCCCCGGGGCCTTATTGCCATCACATTCCTTTATTGCTGCCCAAACCTCTGTTCTTGAGAACTCCTTCACCAAACAAGATTGAATCTGGTTTTGATCAATGCTTCTAAACTCACCCCCTAGCCTTGGTCTAATCTTCCAAACTTCAGCGAACAAAGTTTTAAAGTGAGCTGCCACTGCTTGTTTTAACTCCGCAGGATCCTCATATAGAGTACCATTAATCTTCAGTGAATCAAGGACGTTCTTACTATGCCTTCTCGATGCCATAATATGGAAATATCTGGTGTTTTTGTCCCCTTTTAAGGACCAATTTAGTCTGGATTTCTGCAGCCATAGCCACTCTAGCCTTTTACTAAGCTTCCACACTTCATCTCTGATCTCAGTTTTTTGTCTAACTTCAACTTCTACAAGATCTCTCTCTTCAGCTATTAGATCCCACGAGTGTAGCTCAGCCTCAGCTTCTTTGAGCTTGGACTCCACATGCCCGAATACCTCCACATTCCAAATCTTTAGAGCTTGTTTAAGTGTTCTCAATTTCACCATAATTCTGAATCCAGCCCACCCTTCCACTTGTGTACCAACCCAAACCTTTTCAACTTCTTTAAGAAAGCTGGGATGAAGCACCCAGGCATTTAAGAATTTGAATGGTTTGGGACCCCAATCCCTATCATCTTCCTTCAATAAAATTGGGCAGTGGTCAGACAGTATTCTAGGCAGGCCCCAAACCTTAAATTTAAACCACACAAGCCATTCCGGATTTAATAGGAACCTATCGATCCTACTCCAGCATGCACCTGACTGTGAATTACTCCATGTATATTTCCTACCAAGCATAGGAACATCAACCAATTCAATATTATTTAAAAATTCATTGAACTCCTGCATCCCCCTATCTCTTCTCACACAGCCTTTCCTTTCTCCAATAGCTTTAATTTCATTAAAATCCCCCCCTAAACACCAAGGTTTTGGGAAGGTTGCTTTCAGGTTATAAAGGACTTTCCACAGTTTACTTCTACCTCTACAATCATTAGGGGCATAGACATTACCAACAACACAATCAAAACTGTGATAAACCATACCTGATAGCAGAATAAAATTCCTAGAACTGCAACAATTCTTCACCTGAAACACGTGGGGTTTCCATAGACATAACAAACCCCCTGCACTCCCTACTGCATCCACCTCCATATACTCCAGTGCATCTTCTGCCCATAGAGATCTGACAAATCTTTCATCAATACTTGACTTTTTAGTTTCTTGGATCAACACCATATCCACCCCTTTTGCCTTTAAGAAGTTTCTGATCCTCCTCCTTTTCTCAGGCTTACCCAAGCCTCTAACATTCCATGAAAGAACTTTCATTAGGGAACAACTTTGACTACAATATACCCAAACAGGTGCAGACTTAAGCACCACCATTCACCCCTTTTTTGGTTAGTCTTTCCTCATCTTGCCTGTCCATCTCCGAAACTTTCTGGATAACACTCTCTTCATTAACCCCAAAGTCAATACCCAAAGCTTTCCCCACCTTCACGGTTTCTTGAGCTTCATTTCGGCTTAGAATCTGTTTATAAGCCCCACTACTGATTGACAGAGATGAAGACATCACGGCTGCCGCAGCTCTGAATATAGCTCCTCTGTGAAATCCTTGGCAGAATTGGTGAGTAGAGCGTGATTTCCTCATTTTTCTTTGGCTTTGCCCCTTTATTTTAGTGCCCGAAGCTTGACCACACACAGCCACTTTCTTTCCTTTGTCTCTTCCATTTTCTGGTGGTTGCGCAGGGACTGAGGGATCCACTCCTGGTTCGACTATGGCTTCAATAGTAGCCTGTATTTGGGCTTTTTCCCCATTATTAATGGAGTCTCTCTGCTGTTCTCCATGTTCTTGATGTTCTCCTGTGTGGATAACCTGGTCAGTAAACCCCTTAATACGGCCCAACACCACTTCCAAAATCAGCCCAGGCTTAGCCATGCTAGACTCACTTAAACTTCTCATATACCCAGGCATGTACTCCTGATCATAGCACTGCGGAGATTTTCTTAATTGATCCCCCGGTTTTCCTTTATTTTTCCAGAATCTACCTTGGGGACCTACATTAACAGCCATCTCCTTCTCTGATCTTGGCCTACTAATTCCCTTCCCCTGGATCTCAACATTCTTGGCGCAAGAAGCTACAACGGGTTGGGCCACTACACCTTCATCTTCACTGCTGCTAATCTCATCATCAGAATTTCCCACTTCCTCAACTGGGCAGGCATTCTCCGGAAAGACTGCCTCTCCCGAATCAATCGGCCCATGCAGCCCATGGTTTAAATTGTTTTGGCCCAAGTCCTCTTCATTTAACTTTTTTTGGCCCAACTCCACTTTGTAGTTCGACCCATGTAAATTTAAACTAGATCCACTCAATCTTCTCATACACCCAGGCGAGAAGACATGCCCATCATTATCTTGTTCTGCTGGTTGTAAGGCATTTAATGCACTGCTACCTGCCTCCTTTTCCTTGCATGCTTCAACCTCGAGCTCCTTGCCTACTATGCTACTAGACTCAGCCACTTCCGTATCACTCCTCCAATTTGCCTCTATTGTACTGCCATTGCCACGTGTCAACACTCGACTGGCCTCATTTTTGAATTGCTCAGCATCCTGAGTTGACCCACCTTCTTTGGGTTGAGTTGATTCATCTCTGAGGTTCTGTAATGGCTTACCCACCCGGTTGGACCCATGATCCTCACCTTTCTCCTCTGAAATGGGTTCCTTCATCTTATCTAGATGATTCAAACAGCTGCAGCACTGATTTATGGTTTTTGCTTCAAGGCCCTGAACTTCCAAGACTCTCACTGGATGAGAGGAGTGTTTAGTCACCAGATTGATAACACTGTTAACAGAATCCATGCACTTGGTAAGGACCCTAAGCTTGCCACATACGGAGGACTGAGGCAAGCATTCAGCACCATCAATAACTTCACCCCATATGCTACCAATTTTAACAAGATTGGACCTATTCCATAAATGTAAGGGAATGCCATAGCAAGTGAGCCATACAATTCTCTCCTGGACTAGATCAAGTTCTGGCCTCCATTGTATGATGTCATCACACCATTCATGGATAATATCTTTGATAGACTTCATCTTTGATACCATTTCCTCCTTGGACTTGAAGGATAACACCACATCCCGACCACCTCCTTGTCTGGCTTCAAACCCGTCTATTCCTCTAGCATTAAGCTCGAGAGTCAAACTAATGTTTATACATCTGACTTTTAGCCTGACTAAGACACTGTCGTAAAGCCACCCATTACCATACTCCTCGGCCTGAATTGAGATAGAGTCTCTGTCCTGTGTCTGTATACCTCTTACCACGTCGGCGAACGTTTTGTTGTTGGAAAAATGGTGTGTGCCTCGCCAGAGTTCCTCTCTGAAATGTAACTGCGGTGGATTTTGGGCATGGTACTTCCCCTGTTCTCTGCTTCGATCAAAAGCTGCAATCTTCACGAATAACTTCTTATCATCCACCCATAGGCCATCCGCCTTCTGCACCGCAACGTTTGCAGCTACCTCACAGCTATATCTTACAAAACCAAATCTAGTATTGGTATTCCTGCGACGCTTTTGTGGAATGAAAATATCTTTTACAACTCCAAACTTTCCAAACAGGTTAGACAACCCTTTGGTATGCATTGAGTTAGGTAAGTTATCCACAAACACCGTGAAGATTTCATTGGACTTGAAAGACTTTATTGCTTCTTGCTTCCCTCTTTGCTTCACCACTGGAATCCATCCTCCGTTGGGCATGTTTTTTTTTTTAGTCACAACAGTATTCTCAAATCCGTTTAATTAAATTAGTGAAAATTTTTATAAGCATTGATAATTAAAATTTTAATCTTTTTTATTTTTTTCCCTGACTTCCATTGGGGTGTAATTACCATTTTAAATTGCTCTTTCCACCTAATTTCTCCATGAAATTTACTTTAATAACTCACATTTTAATTGCAACAATTGAGTTTTTTCCCTCACTATACCGTTTAAAACAAAGAAGATACATGAATATTTACACTTACACTGAATTATAATATCGTAATTATGTAAACTAATCAACAATTTAGTAGGTGTTTGGCATACACTAAAAAAGTGTACATTTTTTGCATACATAAACTTATTTGAGTCACATCTATCAACATCTTCTCTCTATTTTTCTACCTATTTTCTCTACTTTCCTATACATTTTTTTTTATAAAAAATCAAGAAGTATACTTATTTAAAACATGCTCAACCACCTCATAATTTAGAAAATAGTACACAACATAACTTCAAATAATCTGAATTCAGTCATCAGTATCTCCATAAAGTGAAGTCCATGTCACTAGCCATATCTCCCCAATTGAATCCTCTTTTCATGGCCGGTGGTGTTAGTAGCAAACCCTCCGCCATGCTATCAAGTAAACCTGGCATATTGAACATTGCCTCTTCATCCACGAACACCGTCATGGATTGATCCAAAACCTTTTCTGAGCCCTTAAAACATGTCAAATCACTTGAGAACGGTTCTACAACCATTTCGTGGCTCTCAATTTCAATACTAGAAAGAAGATTTTCTTGACACTTGACATGTTGAAAACTAGTCGAGCTAGGTCTCACCACATTGCTTATAAAGCTTGTATCGTTTGAAAATTTTGAAGAAGAGGATAAGGATAAGGAAGGAACACAGAAATCGTGCCACAAAAATGGTGCAGAACAATTGTGTAGTTGTGAGTCACACAATAGTGGAGCCCTCATTTCTTGTGAGTGTTCTGCATCATTTTTGTGGCACGATTTATATGCTCCTAGGACTTTTCGAGGCAAAAAAGCCCTAGCAGCCAGTTGTATATCCCTAGGGGAAGATGACCTAGGTCGAGGAAGGGCCTCCGCAGAGTCGGGGAAGTTGAGTCTAGCTTTTTTGCCACGGAGAGCCAAATCAGCGATGTCGTGAGCCGTAGCAGCCATTTCTGGGCTAGGAAAGGTCCCGAGCCATATCCTAGACTTCTTGCTCGGTTCACGCACTTCACACACCCATTTATCGCCATTTCTTTTGCGAACGCCTCTGTAAATCGGGTGGCGTGTCTCTTTGAACTTCTTCCTTCCCGCCTTGCGCTTCTGAGGAATACTAGGCGGCTCATTTGTTGGTGATGATGGTGAAGAAGAAGAAGCACATGACTCATCTTCAAAAGTCATTATCTATTCTATTACACACAAAACTCACTTAGATAATAGAATTTCACACAAATATATTGTTGTTGCCAACTACACACAGACAAACTCTCTCTCCTTCTCTCTCCAACAATCTTAATGTATTGACAATTTCATTTGCATAGTGTGCTTAGTTTTCTAAATCTCTACTATATATAAAGCAAAGGTTATATAAAGCAAAGGTTAAAAGTGTCCAAAAAAAAATAAAGTGATTTATCTTTTTATATTTAAAACACAAAATTATATAAAGATGTAAATGAGACTTAAAACCAAGATTTGGTAGGCTGAAAAAGACTCTTATCACAGTATATAGAAAGTGTGCCTTGGTTTTACTATATATAATGCATACTTGTAATGACAGAAAGTTGACAGAAGTGAGTGAGAAATGGGTCTTTTTAAGTGCAGTAATATTAGGTATTATGAAAAAAAATTTATAAAAATAATTATAAAAAATTTATAATTTTTAGATTACACTTAGAATAAAATATTACACACTAATCAAAATAATGTAAAAATCATAAATCTTTCTTAATTATTTTCATAAAAAAAATTTGATGGCGTCGAACTTTTCTCTTTTTAAGTGTCTACATGCGGACAGTTAAAAAAATAAAATAAATAAGTAACAGTTATAAATAGGAATCTCAAGGGTCTGAGTAAGGACGTACGTGAATGAGATAGACACGCGCAAAAGACGCGCAAAAAACACGTGACGGAAACTGTTTGTCTTGGGCACGTTGAAAATTAGGGACGTTATTTGAATTATTTATTTATATTATGGGGTGCTTGACAATAGATTTTTTTTTTTTCCTTTTTTTTTTTGACATTTTAGAATACAATAGTACTGAAAATTAAAATAGATTAAAATAATTAATAAAATAAAATATTATATCAAATTTATAATTATTTTATTTTTTTTCTTACAAATATCATATCTAATTATAAAAAAAATTCAACCATCTTCTTAAATACAACTATTTTAACTTACAAAAATAGTAAAAAACTAAAATAATTTACTAAATAACCAACATCCCAAACACCCTCTATATTTGTTATTTGTTAGTTATTGTTGGAGTCTGAATCCTCTATCGTGCTCCCCTGCAGTGGTTCTTGCGGTGCCCCAAAGGCAAAATTTCAAAACAGAAAAAAAAAAAAAAAGAAGAAAGAAAGAAAGAGAAGGCACTGGAAGAGGATTTCTCTATTGTGGCCATTTTTTTCTGTACTTTCTTCTCTAAAACCCTCCATTTCTCACCACGACTCAAAAGAACACCAACATTAACAATTGTTCAAACAATGGGGTAATTTGGTTATTTTATCTTAGCATGTCCTTATGGACAACATATTTTTGGAGAAATTCTATTTCCACACTTAATTACCTCAATGTATATATTCTCTCAATGCACACATTTATTAATTTGATTATTAATTAATTTTCTCAATCCACACACTAAAAGTTACAGTTATACCCTTCACGCATACTCATTGTACACACACTACTCAACTCTCCTTTCTACACTTTATATATATATATATATATATATATATATTTTCAGTTTGGAGATTTTGACACTAGTTTTTCGAAATTACACATTTAATTTGAAACTTAACTTCTGAATAAAAGTGTTTATTTTGACAAATTTGTTCCAAAAAAAATATATAAAAACTTTCGGCAGTTGATGTCCGAATATAATGAAATAATTCAGTACGATTATCCGACTGAGAAAAAAAAATTATGCATAAAAAAACTAATATTTTCATCACTAATAGAGTATAAATCTAGAGATTAAAACAATATAAGAGTTGTTATGAGAATATTGATTTGCAAACAATAAAAGAGTATAGAGTGTGTAGCAAGCAAAGCGACAACAATAGAAAAATTAAGATTTATTTATTTTTATTTTTTTACTCAAAATGTGTATATTGAGATTTTTTTGCTTCTAAAAGATATGTACATAGAATATTTTCATATAATGTTATGGGTGTTAGTAGATGTCCATTATGATCATTTTAATTTAGGGTATAATTGCCAATAAAATAATATTTCATTAAGTGTGTACATTGAGATAATTATGTGTTTGAAAATAGAATTTCCTATATTTTTTAGCTTGGACTTTTGAACAAAGGTAATCTAAATTTGGACTTTTGGGCAAAGAGCCCTTTTGGTGGTAACTTTTTTGTGTTTGGTTAAAACTCTTTTTTTTTTTTTTTTTTTAATTTTAGTTATGGCACACAAAATATGAAATTATATCATTTTTTTTATAGTTATAATATGTATATAATACATACCCTTTGAGAGATATGTAACATAATTTTTCCATTTTAAAATGACATCATTTTAAGAAAATCGACGAATTATGTTTTTATTTGATTTGATTTATATTTATTTTATTCACAAACAATATTGTTTTAGAACACTAAATATTAATCCACTATAAAAGAAATTGCGCCAGTTATATGATTCCATAATGGGAAAGACTAATATCCGTATTTTTTGGGTGTTTGTGCTATGCATTTCATACTTTTTATCACAAAACGTATTATAAATATATATATATATATATATATATAAAATTTTGGTTACAAAAAATATAATTTTTATCTCAAAAAATATAATTTTAATTATACATAATTTTTAGGTGCAAGTCATAACTTTATCACAAAAATCGTAACTTTTATTATAAAAAATTCATAACATTTGTCAAATAAATTGTAACTTTTCTTACAATGGCCCTGTTTGGTACAGCTTAATTTCAGCTTATTTCAGCTTTCAGCTTAATTTAAGCTATTTTGATGTGTTTGGTTTAGCTTATAGCTTATAGCTTATAGCTTTGTGGAAGTCAGAAAACAGCTTATTCTTTAAGTGGGGCAGGAGATGCTTTAAGAATAAGCTGGAAATCAGCTTAAGCTGAAAGTTATAAGCTATAAGCTGTTTAGGCATAAGCTATAAGCACTTTCCCACAGCTCTACCAAACAGGGCCAATATATAAATCCACATAGTAACATTTCCTTTGAAGGATATTTGAATGTAAGAAAAGTAGTTTAGTTACTTCCTCCTTTTGGCTATAAAGATCACTTCATTTTGCGTGGGTTCATTTATTTGGATAAGTACTGTACCTGAAAGAATAAATAAAGTAAATTTTTTGGAATTTTTTTCTTCTCTTAATTTACAAAACTATTCCTAAATTCAAAAGTTCAAACACTATATGTAAATAGGTTTTTGGCATTATCAAACAACTCCTCTTAAATTTGTAAAGTGATGGTAACGTATATAAATAGATTAAAAAAAAAAAATCAATCATACTTTCTCTACAAAGGTTTTTAACAATGTGGGTCCCATATAGGTCCCACACCCATGTGAGATATTTGGTAAAATTTTTGGTAGAATTTTTGGGGCCTCTAACATTTTTGTCTGTGGAGGACCCCCACAACCCCCTCACTAATCTACACCATTCATGATGTGTGGGGTCCACTCATGTATGTGTGGGGTCCACATCATGAATGGTGTGGATCACAAAGGGGGTTGTGGGGGTCCTCCACAAGGGGGTCCTTATCATTGCTGTTATTATTTACCACCGCAATTGGGGGGATAAAATGAGAGAGGGGGCATTTTTCTTTACTTAATGCATCCAATAATAAATTATATTTTTCAAACACAACTTTAACAATAAAAAGTTAATTGAAATTGTGTTTTGAAATAATTTAAAAAACAATTTTATTACAATAATCATGTTTTAAAAATCACATTTTTGAAAAATAAAATAAAATAAAAAGTCGTTCGTCAACTAAAATCAACGCCCACCACCAACTTGGATAACCCCTCCCCCCACTTTCTTCATTTTTCATTTTTATTTCATGAAATACAAAACAATGACAGTTGAAAAAGACAAATTTACATGATTCCTTCAACTTGCTGTATTTCACAGACAAAACTGATCGTTTTACTAATTCAAAAAAAAAAAAAGATACAAATATATCTTACACTTTCTCTATACTATCTATTTCTCTCTCTTGTTTTCTTAGTTATAAAATATATGTAGTGTTAACAAGTGACAAAAGCATAAATAAGTAGAAGAATAAATGTTTAATTACATAAATCAATAATTAATTCATACATCCACTAATCATAAAGATTGAAATAATAATTGGAGAAAGTAAGAGAAGATAGAGATGAGCGAATAGAGAGAGAGAGAGAGGCATAATTGTTTCTATATGTTGTATATTTCAATTACACAAAGAAGACACTCTGTTTATAGAGGATGCCTTGGATGCCTATGAACAATTAAATAACACTACACTAACATAATGCTACACTAACATAATGCTACACTACACTAACATAATGCTACACTAACATAATGCTACACTACACAAAGATAATGATGCACTAACATAATGCACTACACTAACATAATGATACACTAACATAATGCTACACTAACATCCCCCCGCAAACTCAAGGAGGGAAAGCATCAACCAAGTTGAGTTTGGAAACAAAATCATTGAAGCGGCCAGGAGGATGAGCCTTAGTGAAGATATCAGCGGGTTGATCGACGGAAGCGATAGGGAAAAGACGAACAGTACCACAGGTAACATGCTGGCGAATGAAATGACAATCAATCTCAATATGTTTGGTGCGATCATGAAAAACATCATTGTGAGCAATCTGAATGGCACTCTGATTGTCACAATAGAGAGGGGTAGGATCAGAAGAAGAAACACCCATATCAGCAAGGAGCCAGCGAAGCCAGAGAAGTTCCTGAGTAGTATCAGCAAGAGCTCGGTATTCAGCTTCGGTGCTAGAGCGGGCAGTGAGGGATTGTTTTTTGCTACGCCAAGCAAGAAGAGAGTCCCCTAAGAAGAAGCAGAATCCCGTGGTGGAGCGTCGATCCGTAGGATCCCCAGCCCAATCAGCATCGGAAAAGGCACGCAGTTCAAGAGAGGAGGAAGCAGAGAAGTGAAGACCATGGAACAGAGTGCCTTTGAGGTAGCGAAGGATGCGGAGTAGAGCAGTATAGTGGGGAGTGCGAGGAGCCGACATGTACTGACTGACAATGTGAACAGCATAGGCAATGTCAGGACGAGTTACTGTGAGATAGACAAGGCTGCCGACGAGTTGGCGATAAAGAGTAGCATCAGAGAGAAGAGTCCCATCGAGAGGAGTGAGACGAATCTGAGGATCGACTGGAGTAGAGGTAGTTTTGCAATCAGTCAGACCAGCACGAGCCAGAAGATCGGATGCATATTTGGCCTGGGACAAATAGGAACCAGTAGAATCATGAGAGACTTCAAGGCCTAAGAAGTAGTTAAGAGTACCAAGGTCCTTCATCTCAAACTGGCGGTGGAGAAACTGTTTGAGGTGGAGAATACCAGCTTCATCATTACCAGTGATAATCATATCATCCACATACAGAAGAAGAAGAGTGGTACCATGAGAAGTAGTCCGGATAAAAAGAGCAGAGTCATAGGAGCTAGAGGTGAACCCAAAATCATGAATGGTAGAACTGAACGTAGCAAACCAAGCACGAGGTGCTTGCTTGAGGCCATAGAGAGCACGCTGTAGTTTGCAAACCTGATGAGGGGGAAAAGTGGACCCAGGTGGAGGTTGCATGTAGACCTCCTCAATAAGATGACCATTGAGGAAAGCATTTTTGACATCCATCTGAAAGAGCCCCCAGTGGCGAGCAGCAGCAACAGCAAGTAAACTACGAACAGAGGTTAGCCGAGCAACAGGAGAGAATGTCTCCTCATAATCAATACCATATTCCTGGTTGAAACCCTTGGCAACAAGACGAGCTTTGTAGCGTTCAATAGAGCCATCAGAATGTGTTTTGATTTTGTAAACCCATTTGCAGCCAATGGCAGTCTTACCAGGAGGAAGATCAACAAGATCCCAAGTATGAGCTTTGTCCAAGGCCTGTAGTTCCTCGGTCATAGCTTGCTGCCAAAGAGGATTAGTACAAGCCTCACGATAGGAGGTAGGTTCATAAGTAGAGAAGGCAGCAGATCCAACAATATAATCACGAAGATGGATAGGAGGTTGAGTTACCCGACGTGGTCGACCCGTAGGAGGATCGGTGGGAGGAAGAACCGGTGGAGAAGGAGGTGTGGCAATAAGAGGTAGACCTTCACGGAGAGCAGGCTGGACAGGATCAGGAGTGAGCAAGGGCGTCTCGATGGAGGAGGAACCTGTATCAAAATCAGCAGAGAAAAGATCTACAGAAGGATTAGTAAACAGTACAGTAGTGGAGAGTGCGGGTAAGTGAAAAGAGGATAGCGAGGAAAACATTTGGTGCTCCCAGAAAACGACATGGCGGGAGATACGAAGACGTTTAGAGAGAGGATCCCAACAGCGAAAGCCTTTATGTTCAATTCCATACCCAAGAAAGCAACAAAGACGAGAACGAGGTTCAAGCTTGGTGTGTTCATGGGATTGAAGTAGAACAAAGCAGGCAGAGCCAAAAACCCGGAGATTGGCGTAAGGAGGGGGAGTGCCATGTAGACGTTCAAAGGGAGTTTGATTATGGATGACAGGAGAAGGAGCACAGTTGATAGTGTAAACAGCAGTGAGGGCAGCTTCCCCCCAAAAGTTTTTAGGGCAGGAAGAAGAGAGAAGAAGGGCGCGAGTAGTGTCAAGAATATGCCTATGTTTCCGTTCAGCACGGCCATTTTGCTGGGACGTGCCAGCACAAGAACGATGAGGTAGTGTACCATGATGCTGAAGAAAGGAAAGGAAATCAGAATCCCGATATTCCATAGCATTGTCAGAGCGAAAAATTTTGATGGTTTTGGAGAATTGGGTGTGGACCATTTGGGCAAATCTATAATAAATGTGTTTAAGTTCAGACCTAGTTTTCATGAGAAAAAGCCAAGTAAATCGGGAAAAATCATCAATAAAGACAACAAAATAGCGGGATCCCCCCATAGTAGTAGTAGGGGAGGGCCCCCAAATATCGGAATGGATAAGATCAAAAGGTGCAAGGGAAACTGAAGTACTTTTATTAAATGATAAAGCAGGTTGTTTGGCAAGTTGACAGGGGATACAATCGAAATTAT
Organism: Camellia sinensis; assembly: GCF_055761805.1. Lineage (NCBI taxonomy): Eukaryota > Viridiplantae > Streptophyta > Magnoliopsida > Ericales > Theaceae > Camellia > Camellia sinensis. The sequence continues at coordinate 87,803,638 of NC_138974.1, forward strand.
CGGGAATTACATGACCCAACTGTCCACTAGAAACCAAAGACCGTAAGCGATTAACAGAAATATGCCCTAAACGACAATGCCAAAGATGAAAGGGAGATAATGAGGAAGTAGATGTAGGAGCAGCAATCGGAGGAGAGGCAGGAACATGAAGGTGAATGAGTTCATAGAGACGTCCATGCTTACGGCCGATCCCAATAGTCTGCCCCGTCTGAGGGTCCTGTACCAAACAATCAGTAGCAGAAAATGTGACAGTTAGACCAAGTTCACATAATTGACCAATGGAAATAAGGTTTAAGGTAAGAGCAGGGATATGATAAACTTGAGGGATAGATAAAGAAGAGGTGGAAACAGTACCAACATGACGGACAGACATGAGGGAACCATCAGCAGTATGTATTGAGGGAATATGAGGAGATGAAGAGAAGGAAGAAAAGATAGTAGAACTGGAGGTCATATGATTACAACAGGCAGAGTCAAAATACCAAGAAGAGTTACCTGGGATTACAGACAAAGCAGTAGGAGGAGGTGTACCAGATGGGGAGAGAAGTTGTTTGAGCATGGCCTCTACATCCGTTGGAGAAAAGCGAGGGGTAGACGGAGCAGACGACTCAGAGAACCCCGCAGAGGTGACAGCATCAGTGTGGGGAGACTGATTCCCGGAAGCAGCAACAGCAGTGGGATGAGGCTGATTCCTAGAAGCAGTAGTAGCAGTGTGATGAGACTGATTCCCGGAACGATGAAAGCTTCCCCGGGCAGAGCCACCGCGAGAGGAGTGGCTATTGGACGATGATCGGGATGGATTGCGAAAACAATCCTGTTGCAGATGACCAGGACCAAGTTTGTTGCAGTAGCGGCAGGATCTGACGGGGCAATTGACCAGGAGATGGGTTGAAGGAAGACCCCGATTCTGACAATAGAGGCAAGCAATGGTCCGTTGGGTAAATGATGGCCGGTACGGAGGAGTGGCCAGAACAGAGTCCACATGATGAGTTTGAAGAGTACCGAGACGCGTCTCCTCTGATAGCAACTCAGAAATTGCTTGTTCAAGAGTGGGCAATGGATGGCGATGAAGCAGAGAGGCACGTACGGGCTCAAAGAAGGAAGTAAGAGCCATAAGAAAATGCACCAACCTTTGCTGGTTGCGATAGATAGTAAATAAAACAGCATCTTCGGGGGTATGCCAAGTTAGTTCTGAAAGAGCAAGCTGATCCCAAACAGAGTACATTTGAGAAATGAAGTCATTAATGGACTGAGTGGATTCTTGGCGCATGCGGTGAAGTTGGTTCTGAAGTTGATATTGGTGGGCAAGACCAGTAGTCTGGTATCGTTCTTTCAAGAAATCCCAGATGTCTTTTGCAGGAGTAGTTACAGAGTCAAGCTGAAAGCGACCAAACTGAAGACTGATAGATGTAACAGAGGTATTACGAAACCAGGTAATGATTTGGTAATTCTTACTGTCCCATTCCTCAAGTCGGTCTTCAAATGTAGCAGTAGGAACAGTAGTTTCATTAGTGTCACTGTCTTTCACCGGTTTAGTCACATCCCCGGTGACAATTCGCCAGAGCTTCTTCCCTTTTAGGAAGGAGGACATGGCTTGGGCCCACAGAACATAGTTTGAACCATTCAAAATAACGGAAATAGGATGGGAGGCATCATGACGATCCATAATACTAGTTGAATAGGGTTTAAAGTAATATGATAGACCTGTAGGAGCAAAATTAGGTAAAACAGAGTGTACCAGTGAGTCCGGAAGGTCGAAAATAGCCAGGAAAGGTATGCTGGACAAAGATGATGTCAGCAAATATGTCAGCGGCGCACGTTAGCAGAGTGCAGGAAGGAACACGTTAGCAGGAAGCGGCGGTGCACGGTAGCGGCAGGCGCAGACGCGGCGCACGGTAGCGGATTCGGCGCACGCGGGTGCACAGTAGTGAAACGGCGCACGAAAGGCGCACAGTAGCAGGCGCGGCGTACGGGAGAGGCAGGGCTGACGTCAGCCGCGGGTCGTGTGGGCGCGTGTAGGCGCGTGTCGGAAGGGAGAAACAACGGATGGCGCGTGCGGGCGCGTGTGAGAGTGGTGGCGGAAATGGTGACGCGCAGTGGACACTGGCGGCGCGTGTGGGCGCGTGAAAGGTTTTCTGAGGCCGGGCTTGGTGCCGTTGGAATCGTGAGGAAATTCCGAGTGGTTTGATGTAGTGCCGCTGTGGATGGGACTAAACACCAAAATTGCAAAATGCCAGAAATGTAACACTGTGCTCTGATACCATGAAATAATAATTGGAGAAAGTAAGAGAAGATAGAGATGAGCGAATAGAGAGAGAGAGAGAGGCACAATTGTTTCTATATGTTGTATATTTCAATTACACAAAGAAGGCACTCTATTTATAGAGGATGCCTTGGATGCCTATGAACAATTAAATAACACTACACTAACATAATGCTACACTAACATAATGCTACACTACACTAACATAATGCTACACTAACATAATGCTACACTACACAAAGATAATGATGCACTAACATAATGCACTACACTAACATAATGATACACTAACATAATGCTACACATCTAATAAATTCTCAAATGCAACAAATTTCCAATTCATATATCTAAATAGTATACACGTATCCAAATGAGATACGAATAGATTCCCACCATCTTTCACAATCATCACCACATTTTCATTTTTTATTTATTTGTTTACTTCTCTCTCAAAACTTAAACCTATCACCCAATATCACCACCAACACCTTCGTTTTAAAGATGAATATTTTTTTTTTTTATAGTGATTAGAACAACAGAAAATTGATGAAGAGGTTGAAAGAGGGAATCTAGATATGAAAAAAAGAAATAAAAAGAAAATGAAGTGATGGAAATCAGAATTATCTTTTTTTAGTTTTTGTTTGGGTTAGAAAAATAATAAAATAAATAATTATTTGTCAAAATAAATTTTTTTTTTTGGGGGGTCGGAGGGGGGGTTATTTTTTCCTTTTATTTGCCTTTTCCTTCATAAATCCAAAGTCCAAACAGTGTTTTTGGCAATATGGAAACCATGGCATAAAATTAGACTTGTAAATCATTGTTGTTCAAAATTTATACGATGATCTCGAATTTTAAATTCAAGACACCAAATTTCATGCTCACAAATGCATATTGAAAAGTTCCTTGAGGAGAGAAAAAAGAGTAGAGGAAATAGTCGAAAAGTTATTTGATGGTCGTGGAATACAGTCATGTAATGTTTTAGGTGAGTTGTGATTGATGGAAATGGTAAAATTTATAATTTTATGTTGAGTAATTAGAGAATATAGAAAAACATGATGAATTGTGATTAATCAAGAATAAAGCCACACAATGCCCCTAGACCATGATATAATATTTCGAAATAGCAATTTAGTGCTGCATCAACCATTGGGATTAGCATAGTCACCAACCATTGGGATTAGCATAGTGACCAACCATTGAGATTGGCATAGTGACCACAGCTTGAGACTTGAAATTCTATTCCTCACTCTCCCTTGAAGTTCTACGATTTGTTTTAATTCGGTTACATATCTTCAACGCTTCAATTCCAATTTTAATTCTATTTTTTTCAAAACCATAAGAATCGGTTAGGTCCAGGTTCACCTTGAAACCAATCCATATTAATATAAGTCTTAACACTTCTAAACTCATCTAATTTAATTAGTTTCTAAATATAAAATTCAAAATCAATTCATTTTTATTTAATCAGCTCAAATATACAAACCAAATGAGCCTCATCTAACTTTGAGTTTTCTAATCTTAAAAATAAATAAATAAATTGATACTTATTACCAAATGTCATAACTATATAAAGTACATCTATTTAAATGTGGAATTTCAAATTTTAAGCTAAATAACTTCCAAATAAATATTCACCCAAAAAATCTCCAAATTAGTTTTGTTGAAATGGGTTTCTTTCCAATTCACTTTGTGAACTGGACTGTATTATTAGACTCGTGGAACCCATTATACTCTTGTTTCGATGATCCGAACCGTTCAATGTATAGAGCTCTTTGAGTACTTCATCCGTGCAAAAAATCACGTTAATTGGATATCAATAGCCCCTTGATCGGAACATATTTTTGTTAATAATTTATTTTTAAAATCATATTTACCATTGACAAAAATGTGATTCAATTAAGGGGCTATCGATATCCGATCAAAGTGATTTGCAGAGATAAAATATTCGACGAGTTCTACACATTCAACGGTTCCGATTATCAAAACGGAACCTGTGGTGAATCTCATAGGCCCAACAGTACGGTCCATTCTACAAAATGAACTAGAGAAAAGCTCATCCTAGTTTTATCAAACATGACTTATGGAAGCAAAACTAGAGGTTTTGCCAAAGAAAGATATGGTTGTGCATGCAATGGGGGTGTTTGATACAGCTATTAAAGCATAGTATAGATTATAATTTAACGAATTATAAATTAGCATTAATCAGAAGTTGTTAAATTGTTAGATTATAGATTTAAGTTGTTAAGTAGTATTTGATAAATAAGTTATGAAATAACTTTTTGAATTTTGTTATTCACTACTAGTCCATATTTCCATAAATAAATAAAAAATATATATTATAATAATCCATAGTCCATTTGGATCTTTTTTTATTTTCAAAAAAATAAAAATAAAAATAAAAAATCTAAGGTTATAATCGTAAATTAATATGTCTACAGTAAAAGCTGATAATCAGAAATAGAGGGGTGGATAAGTTCTCAAAATTATTTTTCTTTTTTTAGTTAAAATAAGTAACTACAATAAAAAACTATTTGAAATAAATTTAAATAAATAGTCCAAAATAATTTTTCGAAAGTTAGAATCTATAAGTTGGTCAAAATAAGCCACACCAAAACGCCCCCAATAATTAGCAATACCTTGCTCTGGAAAAAGCCTTTTATTGCCTTGGCAATAGTAAGCCAATGAAAGAGAAATTGCATACTAGTCATGCTAAACCCAAATTTTTTAGGAAAACATCTTGACTATATCTCTCAATTAAAAATCAAAAAGACTCATTTGTCATCCCAACAACCCTTAGCTTATCTTTTTTCTCTTTCTTATTGGGAGAAGGACATCAAATAAATCAAAAACAATGATATTCACATTACATTCTAAACATGTTTTACGCTCTTCTTGTTTTATCGGTTAAGTTGTCACAAAATAAGTATAAGATACTAATGTGAATATTATAACTCCAAATCAATAGTTAGAAGTTGGACATTGGTCCTAGTTAGTACAACTTATTGTCAATTAAAAAGTTAATAATTAGAAAATAAAAAACTAAAAGTATCCCTTACTCAATTTCCAAATAATCAATTTTTTAAAATTTATTTAAGTTATTTCTACCTAATAAATTATAAATATAAGTTTTACTAAATAATCTATCATTTAATCTATAACGAACACCCCCATTGATCAGTCACTTCTTTTATGAAGCCATCAAACGTTTTCTCTACTTCGATTGTTCTACAACAACCAACCCCTTGTCTTCTTCTTTGTGTATCGAACTTCCTATTGACAGAACAAGCAGCATGTTTCAAACATATAATAACATTTGAATCAACTTGCAACGAAAATGTCCCACTTTTGCATTTCTATAATTGTGGGGCTTCACACCACCTTCTCTTTTTCATGGTGAGAACATGACTTTGTTTTCTACTCTGATAGGAACATAACAAACATAAATCAGGTGTAAGAATTTTGATTTGCTTAAAACAGTATCTATCTACAAAACACTAAATATAAAGTGTAGGATCCAAAATATTAGTGATTTAAATATACAACTAAATAATAATATTTTCTTCCCTAGGGTATACTCTATTTTTTTTTATCTTTTCTTGGCCAAAGCTCGTTTAAAATATCTATTAGCTCAATTACAACATGATTAAACCATATATGATATAGGATGATTTGTCTCAAATATTAAAATAAAAGATTGGATGCTCCAAATTGGAGTATCATTTTAAAATTGAAAGCAAAAAGTTAAAGGGCCATGGCCACAAAAATAAATCATTCAGTAAGGATGTGTGTAAGGATAGAATATTAATGCTGTGTTTGAATCTTAAATTTATAGGAAAAAATAAAATAAACTAAAAGGGAAATGAAATAAACAAATTCAACTTCTTTCATTGCATTTTCTTCTCATCTATTTCCTTTTCTTTTCTTTTCTGTCCAAAAATTTATATGATCAAAACAAAGCCTAAGCCTAATGTCACGGACTGGGCGCTTGTCATCCTCCCGAGAAGCCGGTTCCACGAGTGGTACCGCATACCCCGTGCATTATGCCCAAGGACCAACCCAGGAGATGCGATAGGGATCTACCCTACCTGCCTTGCTGCTCACAAACTAATGCGCTTGCAAGGTGTTTGGTGTACGTGACACTAAGCTGCTAGTGTAGTCATATTGGGAAAAGTTTGAATTTGAAACAATTGTTGCAAGCAACAAACACATTTAAACAATGTCACGGCCTTTTGCGTATGCGTATGCGTGTGCTTGAGCGCAAAAATTCAAACATAGCCTAAATATATGTAAAGAGGAAATAAAAGTTTGTGCAATCCAGTGCAATCCTTAAAAACACCTTTTGAGCCTCGTAATTCAAACGTAATGCTATTATAATGCAGATGTGTCTAACATAATAAACAGTAATTGATTAAACTATTAAAAGAACTTCCAACTTTTATTATTCACAGAAGCAACAAGTAATGGGATACCGAGTGGAAGAACATGTGTCTTCATCGGAGAAGAATGAGGCATATTTTATTAAATCGACAACTCAATGGGAGGATATGATTCAACAATTGGATCCCTAAGCCATTGAATTGGTTAACTCTTCTCTTGGCGAACCATCATGGCTTGATTCAGATGAAATGAACATGATTCAGATGAAATGAAGAAGACGCTGGAGGAAGCCGACACACAAAGCGGTAACTTTTGAGTCTGAGGCAACGAATAGCAACATGCAAGATAGCTTTTTGACATTTATATTGGAAGTTAGTAATATGGAATCAAAACAGAAATATGTGCTTTGGATGGTGTGGAATTGAGCTATGGCATTAATAGTGTTGGTATTGATATGGCAAAAATTGGTAGTTATGAGTCCACACATATTAAGATTGATAGTTCTGAGGCAATGGATGTTACCCAATCACTATTTGAGCCTGTTGCAAACCGTATCGTCTTGAACGTGCAGGATTGAGCTATAATCCCAAGTTCCATTAAGAAAACGTGCAAATGAAAACGCATTATTAGAGACAGACACGTACGACACACCATCTAGTGTATTCTTTTATTTATTTAATTTATTATTAAATTTTATTAATTTTGATTGTTTATAGACATAATATTAATCTACATAGAAAATAAAACGGTGTCCCAACCGTGTTTGTGTCTTCATTTATGTGAAATTACTTTGTAGGTGTCCACTTAGATTGTAATTGACAATTGAAACAAATAAAACGTACTGATATTGAAAGAACCCCAACTCTGATCATGAAACATACAAATGAGAGGACCGCGTAAGAATAGCAACATAACTAAGACAGATGACACTTTTAAAATCAAACAAAGGAAGGAAATATCACATCATATAAATTGAAGCCTGCCCAAATAGGGACTAGTTTTTACATTGTACAGATGATAAACCAATCTCCTATGGTAAACAGGAAATCAACACCAGAAGGAAAAATAACAGGATAAAGAAAGAAGAAAGAGAAGGCAAAGGGTATGAAAGTATAGGGAAATTTGAATATCAGTAACACCTACAAATTTCACTGCACAACAAATATTGAATGCACTATGCAGATGTCAACATTAACATTCCACCGCAAAATATAGGCTTGGTTGATACTATATCACATAACAGAAGCTCTTAGAGCCAAGTTGAAACTGCAGCTACTCCACAAAGGAAAAACCTCCAGACTTCCTAAGCCGACATATCCGTTTTCGATGGCCACGACCTTGTTTGTGTTGTTCCCATTCATGCGCCCCTCTAAGCACTCGATTGCCACAAGCCTACCAGAAAAAGGGGAAAAAAACAATAATTCAACTAACAGCGTCCTTACACACACACACTTCACATCAGAGCCCACAAGCATTAAAACAAAATGAATGCATAATGTCTTACAATTTATTGCTAACCTTGCATACATGTTGAGTCCACAAGTCCCTTTGAAACAATTTCAATCCTTCGGTACCAGTCCTGGACTCTGAATCAGGCACTAAGCTTTCATCCTTGCTAAGATATGACCTGATTATTTTGGCAGAGGGTTCAACCACATGTGCTGCCCATGAATCATCAGAGGCACCTAAAATATGAAATGCTCATTCTACTTTAGACCAATATCTGGAGAGATTATTATCTCAGGCAACAACGAACAAACTGATTAGAAAAAATTTAGTACAGCTAAAGACACATACATTGTAAGGATTCAGTTGCATCAACATAATGTATGTTCCAACCAAACAGCGTGTTAAGTCGGTTAAGTCTCCTCTTCTGTGAAAAAACAGAAGTTATTACTAGTAAAATTTTCACAGCATACGCAGCCAAACTGTTGTCACAAAGCCCATTGTATAAATTTAGTCAATAGAGAAACAGGGACATAAGTGGTGCCAAGGATAACTCAAGTCTTGGAGAGGTTTGACAAAATGTTTCAACAAATAGCGAGGCATTTATATATGAAAAACTCAGCAAGATTCCAGAAACAATTTTGTAAAATTCAAGGATTTATAACAGAGGAGGAATAGTAGGTATAGCGTATCAATCAACATAGGAATTGCAAATTTACAAGAGGATTTGGAAGTTTCATGAACACCAAGGGACTTATTCATATTATTCATGACAACTAGCAGTATCAACTTAAAGAACACGATGAAATATGATATGACATGCATCATGACAGAAAGAGGCAATCAAAAAGATACACAAAATTTGGTACAAGAAATTAGCAATGCTTGTCACCAACTTTATCACTAGGCAAAACAGAAATCTTTTTTGTGTCCCTCAGATCAGAATGCCCCATTTACAGTTCACACAACACTTCTACATAAAAGTCCATCATGGTAAAGGAATTTACCATGTTTCTTCTTTTTTAAAATAAAAATAAATTACCATATAACTTGTAATCACTTTTGGGCTGCTCTGACATGAAAGTGTAAGACTTGGCCTAATAACCTTGAGGTTATGGGTTCAAGTCTTGAGACCAGCACTTTGCACATTATGCCAAAGGTTAGGTGTGTACTTAATCTTTCCCCTCTCAAACACATTCATGTGTACTACTAATTGGGTGTTGTTTTTAAGCCCTCCACCTAAATTTCTAATTCAAAATACCACATAAAAGGCGAATGTTGCCAATCAAATTCGAGGATCACACAAACCCTAGATGAGGTCAACATACTTACTTGACGACGAACAAGTCTTCGGGTGTTTGATTTTACTTTGTCAATAGCATCTTCCAGGAGAAGATTTCGCTCCTTCTCATTCGAGGAATTCAGGATTGTCATCATATTTTCTTTCAACATCTGATCACCCTTTTTTGCTGACATTTGGAAGTGGGAGGCATCAACCAAATGGTTTTCATTGTCATTCTGAACTTGAAAAAGGTAAGCCTTCAGAAAATCCTCAAATTCCCGAACACCAATAGCCTGCCGTAAACCTCGAGTATAATCCGCATTCAAGTTGTAAATATCATAAACTTCGTTAAGCAAACCAGCATCAACCATGCGATCTACCCTCTGCTCCACGTATTTGTCCAGTACTGGGAGAGACGCATCCACACATATAAAACAGCAATGATATCTGAAATTATCAGCTTGACCCCAGTTCTGCCTTGCCACATGCAAGATTAGAAAATTATTCCAAGCATGTGATCAGCTCAATCTGATCTGATGATCTCAACCAAAAAAAAAAATTCTGTTTGTTTCTTTCAATTACAATAGAAAACAAACATAATAGCATCAGTAATAAAGTGATACAAAAAACCTTTTTTTCCTTTTTGTTTTTAAGATAATCAAAACCTAATATTTATACCTATGAGCAGCTTATATATTAATTTTGTGCATTCAATACTTTCAGTTTATCCACCCAGAAAAATACTTTCAGTATGTAGATCTTATCCCACAATCCATGACCAAAGAGTTTCAAATTTAAAAGAAAAGGAGAAAATGTAGAAATGGAAAATCCGGGTTCTCCATCATCAAATTTCACAATGTATCCCAGACAAAACTAGTATTTCCAAAGAAACCAGGGTGCCTAATTCTAACAATACACAATTATAATCACATAGACAACTCAATTACCAATACAAACCTCCATAGCTTTTTCTTGAAGAAGTTTGCTGGGAAGAACACCAAAACGAGCATACAAACTTAGATATTGATTGATCTGCAAAGGTTTCAACCATATAATGGGGTTATGCAGAAAACACCATACATGATATGCCATTAGAAAATGCAACTTTCCAAATATACATAGTAAGGCATGAGCATTCTTATCAGAGGAGCATATAAGATTTTGAGATATTTTGAATAGTGCAAGAGAGAAAGCTCCCGGGTGCATGTCTGACACCAATGTAATGAATCAGGGAAAGTTCATAATCTCACATATAATGAGTTTTTTATCCAAAAAAAAAAATCTCACATATAATGAGTGCAATTTTAACATGTAAGCACTATTTCTGTCAAATTGAACATCACAACCACCAATTGCAAGACAAAAAAGTAAAAAGCCAGAGCAAAAATTTTAAATCCTTATTTTCAAGATTCTTATAGAGCTGATGAAGCTTGGTTTGCTCGGTTCAAATATCATATTAGCAATTTTCCATAACTATCTTACGAAATTGTGGACCTTTTTTCATGGGTTTGCCCTTGCACAGCTGAGAGAGTTTAGAAATATTGTTGATAAAATAGAACACCGATGATGAAAGAAGGGGTGGCATACATCACCCTAATTGAAATATTGAACCTGTAAAAATTGATTATGGGTAATTCAATTACAGAATTGAAGATATGTAACTACTGTGTGGACCTGCTGACAAAGGCTAGTCTCCCTTTAACCCTCAGTCTCACCATTTACTATCACTAACCTCTGGATATTTGAGATGATCAGCTTACCAATGCTGCTGAGACCCTATTGCATTTCAATTCATTCTTATATTTAAAGGGTCTGCCTCTCCTTTGCAACTTCCTCATAATGGTTACTCCAATAATGTTAATATTTGTTAATTATAGCCTAGAAAGACTGAATTTGTAATGTGGATTATATGATGCACGCCCTATGGGCCTACCCCAGGCAAAAAATAACAAGGTCTGAGCATCTTGACCAAACCACGTTTCTCAACTCATAAGCCCTACCCTAGGCCCCATCTTATATTTGGTACAAAAAGTCATAGAGGAAATACAGTAAATGTTCCAGCAAGAAGTACCATAATTTTCTATTGTAAACAATTTCCCATCATTGGTCCTCCAAGGAGCAGGATCATGGATAGTTTTTGGTGTCTCTTCCCTACATTATACATTATACATTCTACATTCAGATAAAAGAGTTCCATGGTAGCCATCATGGTGCAACCAAAATAACTTAATAACAAATTTGACAGTTTTAAGTACACCCTGCATATATGCTTAAACCAGAGCTGGTAAGTAATTAGGGGATACCCATACCTTTCTATGATCATTGGGATGAATTCTATTAGCTGCAACTGGATCGAGGTCTTTAAGACTATCATAACTATAACAGAAATTCTCTCTCCCAGGTTCAAATTCAGAATCTGATTTATCTCCTACAAATAGCAATTAGATATCATGTATCTTGCATGGCATTACATTTTATATGTGTGTATAAACTTTGAACCACCAGACTTGCTTTTTACCATGAAGGTCGCTTAAACCATTTTCATCCTTATCTTCAACAGAATCATCCAGAAGGAATGGACTCACAAGAGCCTGAACAGGGCAAACAAAATAAAATAAGGAAATTCACATCTATACAAATGAAAACAGCAACTGATAAGTTTTTGTGAAAAAGGAAAAGAAAAAAAATATAAACAACTGACTAACTCTACCACAGAAGTGACTTCATAATTGGCAATACCAAGTACAAGTTCATCCACAGATGCCTATACTTTAACAAAGAAAATGTGATGGTCTAACCTTAATGTGGAACTATCAACATAAACAAGTCAACAGAGACAATTTGCTTCATGTGAAAATTATGTAAATTACAGAAAATACTAATTTACAAATAGACCAAGAATTGTGGCGACCAAACTTCTGTAAAGACACAGTGGTGCAGTATCAAGTACAAGAGAATATGGTAAAACTACAAGAGGGTATTGGAGTTATTCTTTAATACAAACTTTCCATGCCAAGACTAAAATAAAAGATAGTTTAGACCTAATATCCTCATTAAAAGAACAATTGTAGATCATACATGCAATTGTCCTATGGGACCATTACTGGAATCTTCAAAGTCATTGGTCCAATAACATGCTTGTCATCAGCACCCCACAATATATATACACAGTTTTCAGTCTCTTCCTAAATACAAAGTTTACAAATTTGATCCTTTTGCCCATAAAATCAACAATAAATATAGTTGTCAAATCGAGATTCAATTAGTGAATCAAAATGGTTTCGTACCGAATCGCGAATCCAAATAAATCGTGAATCATAAAGATTTAGTCACTTTTTTTATATTACTACTTAGAAAAAATATATTTACACCATTGGACATTAAATATATCTTATAAATATGAAATATTTAAACTTAAATCAATGAAAATATTGCTTTTAATGATGGTCACATAGTTTAATAGGTAAGAAGTTAACAAAGATTCCTATGTAAAATAACCATCTCACCTTTTTCCTTTTTTTGATATTTCTTATCAATCATTCTTAATAAAGATAGTAAACAAAAATAAATTCTCAATTTCTAAAATAACAATAATTTAACAACAATATTGATATATAAACAATAAGCATACATACTTTTCCAAGTAACAATGACCAAATAATAGAATTATTTAGGATCTTTTATTTTAAAAGCCCATAACATTTTAAAAAGTATAACTGGCCTCACTCATGTAATATTCAACTATATTTAATTTAATAAAATAGCAATAGATAATTCATAGTGTAAGTTACTTTAATCTTAAAGCAGATATATTATGGTTTTTTAAGGAAAAAAAATGAGAATAAAGGTTAAAAACATATTGGGTCTAACTGAATCTGATTAAATCTTATTAAAAACTCAATGATCACTAAAATGACAACAAATTATTTATATGTATTAGTTATTTTGGTACTAAAATGCTATTAAAAGTTGTATTATGTCATTTTCACTACAAATATGGAGAAAAAAAAGGTTGAAAATATGTCGCACATGATAGTTTCAAAAATTGCATGAATCATAAAAAGTGAATCGAATCGTAAATCGATTATGAATCGTGCGATTCACTATTCGTATCAATTTTGCAAAAATTGCGAATCGAAACATGAATCAAATCGGAATCGGAAGATCCTGATAATAGAGCCAATAACTAATAAAAAAATTAAAATAAATAGAGCAGCAGCAGCAGCAGCATACCTGGATATAATAATTTGTACCTCCAACAATGACAGGTAAACGATTGCGGGACAGTATGTCATCAATAAGCTGAAAAAGCAAATTACGAGTCAAGAGATCTTTCACTTTGGTGAGAGAGAGAGAGAGAGAGAGAGAGAGAGAGAACCACTTACTAACACAATATTTCTTTGTTGCATTTAGATTATACTCAATCAAAAACAAAAGATCAAACAAGTTTGAAAGCATCAATTATGAAGCAATCAACAATAAGTTAGAAGATTTAAAAGCGATGGGCGGGGGAAGATCCTACTCCTATTCATTTTGGTGTTCATTTATTTTTCAATTAAAGTTCATTTTCATTTCAATGTATCCGTGTCCGCCGGATATGACAAGGATAAGAGTGTGAGATATGTGTCTGACACTCGTACTCACTATATACACTTGAATCATCTAATTTTATATGATACTTGAAGATGATTATACTCACCTTAGCTAATAAAGGAATATTTCTAGTTTCTCACACGAATGGAAGGCATGAATTTAATATTTTTGTTACATCCCCGTTAATTTGAAGTACAATTTCAAATAATTTACATCTCATCCAAGAATATTATACAATATGCAATTTAAGTGTTGAAGCGAAGCCTTGTCATTTTAATGGATGGACAATTTAGTGTGTGTATTGTTTTTTTAGAACAATAATCATCTCTCTTTTTTCCTTTTTTTGGGGTTTATCTATACAAATATTTGGTGTTGTTGTTGACAAAGTAATGGATAGACAATCTTTCGATTACAATGTCGTCAATTGGTTGAATTATAGAATTTTGAATGATGATTAAATGAAAAATGTCATTAATGCTTAATTTTTGAAATTTTCTTAAGTGACTTTGTTGTTTTGATATCTTTTGTGTATTTTTTTTTTAACCCTAATTAAATTGGCCTAATGTCGGTGGTCTTTATGATTCAATAGGGTGTGTCCCAACATGCAGTGTCCTACTTTTTAGATAAACGTCATGCCTGTGCATCCATGTCACCCAATTCCTTCCGGTTTACTTTCCTCCAAAATTCACTAGGGTTGGCTATATTGTAAAGATAGATGACACGTATCATATGGTCACCAATGTTGCTACAAGCACAGAATGCTTTCTTTTTCAGTAACTGTACGGGGAGCAAATATTCCGGCAAGCCCGTACTCCTTTCTTCCGAGCTCCGTCGATGTCCAATCACCTGCGAGCAAGTAACGGTGAGCTACCCGGCGGTGTGTGGCCGGAAAAACCCTCCGACGATCAAGTTAGCACACACCTTAGGATGGATAGAGAGAAGGGAGAGAGTGTTTGAGTGTAAGAATTCCTTACAGAGATGTTCGTGTGTCCGCGTATGGGGGGCGCAGACATGCTTGTATACCCTCTGCGCCCCATATCCACTCCCAGTCATCTCCTGACACGTGGCTCCGCTATCCCATCTGTCAGCATAAACCTTGCTGAACATCACCTAATCCAACTGTCCGCCCATTCTCCTGGGAGCTCGGTAGCCGGGCAATTCCATCTCGGCCATCGTCTGCCATGCTGCGCTTCATGCCCAAGTACTCCAACAGCTAAGCTTAGATGAGGACCGGACTCGGCGGCATCTCGGCAAAGCCGAGCTCGGGACTACTCACGCTTGTCTGCGGTCGACCTACCTGCCGAGCAAACAGGTACCTCGGTTCAACCTTGCCTTTCCGGGTGCTGGACTTTTCACCTGACCGGCTTCGTAATCACGGATCCTTACAGTTCGGTCAATCAACGCGCTGCCTTAACCGAGCAGCTTCCTTCAAGGCCGGGCCACGCAACTTGGCCCAACACTTGTTCGGCCCAAATCTGTCTGGCATAACTCTGCCCGGCCCAAATCTGTCGGGCACAACTCTGTCTGGCCCAAATCTGTCCGACACAACTCTGTCCGGCCCAAATCTGTCCGGCACAACTCTGTCCGGCCCAAATCTGTCTGGCCCAAATCTGTCCGGCACAACTCTGTCCGGCCCAAATCTGTCTGGCACAAAGTCCATATCATTAATCTCCCTCTCAATTGCCCCTTAATTCTGTCCGCTGAAGCGTGACTGGGATTACCTATCCTGACCGGGGTAATACTTCCTCGGTCCTCAATATGCAAGATGGTGACCGCACTAAGAAAGCGAGCAAGGTCCGCTCCACGACTTCCTTCTGGGCGAGCAACATCAGCTCGGTCAAGGAACTTCCAAGGTCGGCAAGCAAGGTCCACTCCGCGACTTGCTTCTTGGCCATAGTTGTCAAATCGGGATTCGTATCGTGAATCGAAATGGTCTCGTACCGAATCGCGAATCGAATCGAATCGTGAATCGTAAAGATTCGATCACTTTTTCTAAATCACTTAAAAACATATATCTACACATTTAGATGTTAAATGTATCTTATGAATATAAAATATTTAGACTTAAATCAACAAAAATGTTATTTTGAATGATAATCACGTAATTTAATAGATAAAAAGTTAACAAAGGTTCCTATGTAAAATCACCATCTTACCTTTTTTTTTTTTTTTAGATTTTTTTATCAACCATTCTTAATAAAGGTAATAACCAAATAGAAACTATTAATTTCTAAAGTAACAATAGTTAACAACGATGTTGATATTTGGATAATAAGCATATATACTTTTCTAAGTAAAAGTGAGCAAATAATAAGAAAGAATTATTTAGAATATTTTATTTTAAAGCCTAAAACATTTTAACAGGTATAACTGACCTCACATATGTAGTATTCAATTTAATAAAATAGTAATAGATAATTCATAGTGTAACTCTAATCTTAAACATCTTTAGAAGATATATTACAATTTTTTGAAGGGGACAAAAATGAGAAGAAAGGTTAAAAATATGTTAGGTCTGACTAAATCTGATTGGATCCTATAAAAAACTCCATGATCACCAAAATAATAACAAATCATATATATATGTTGGTTATTTTGGTATTAAATACTGTTAGAAGTTGTATTATGTCATTTTCACTAAAAAGATGAAAAAAATGAGTCGAAAATATGTCGAACACAATAATTTCAAAAATTGCATGAATCGTAAAAAGTGAATCGAATCGTGAATCGAATCGTGAATCGATTGTGAATCGTGCGATTCACTAGAGATTCACTTCCAAAATAGATTCACTCATAGATTCGTATCGATTTTGCAAAAATTGCGTATCGAATCGTGAATCGAATCGCGAATCGTAAGATTCTGATAACAGAGTTCTTGGCGAGTAACAACAGCTCGACAAGGAACTTCCAAGGTCGGCGAGCAAGGTCCGCTCCGCGACGTGCTTCTTGGCGAGCAACATCAGCTCGGTCAAGGAACTTCCAAGGTTGGCGAGCAAGGTCCGCTCCGCGACTTGCTTCTTGGCGAGCAACATCAGCTCGGTCAAGGAACTCCGAGGAAGGCGAGCAAGGTCCGCTCCGCGACTTCCTTCTTGGCGAGCAACATCAGCTCGGTCAAGGAACTTCCAAGGTCGGCGAGCAAGGTCCGCTCCGCGACTTGCTTCTTGGCGAGCAACAACAGCTCGGCAAGGAACTTCCAAGGTCGGCGAGCAAGGTCCGCTCCGCGACGTGCTTCTTGGCGGACAAGAACAGCTCGGCAAGGAACTCCAAAGAAGGCGAGCAACATCCGCTCCGCGACTTCCTTCTTGGCGAGCAACATTAGCTCGGCTGAAACTTCGGAGTTAAACAAATCATCAACTTGCCAGCCGGAGTAAAACATCTCGGCTAAAACCTCGTAGTTGAGCAAATCATCAACTCTTCAGCCGGAGTAAAACATCTCGCCTGGAACCTCGCAGTTGAGCAAATCATCAACTCTTCAGCCGGAGTAAAACATCTCGGCTGAAACCTCGCAGTTGAGCAAATCATCAACTCTTCAGCCGGAGTAAAACATCTCGGCTGGAACCTCGCAGTTGAGCAAATCATCAACCCTTCAGTCGGAGTAAAACATCTCGGCTGGAACCTCGTAGTTGAGCAAATCATCAACTCTTCCAACCGGGATAAACCATCTCGATTGGGAATCCTAAGTTGGACAAAACGTCAACTCTTCCAACCGGAGTAAACCATCTCGGTTGGGAATCCGAAGTTGGACAAAACGCCAACTCTTCCAACCGGAGTAAAGCATCTCGGTTGGGAATCCGAAGTTGGACAAAACGCCAACTCTTCCAACCGGAGTAAACCATCTCGGTTGGGAATCCGAAGTTGGACAAAACGCCAACTCTTCCAACCGGAGTAAACCATCTCGGTTGGGAATCCGAAGTTGGACAAAACGCCAACTCTTCCAACCGGAGTAAACCATCTCGGTTGGGAATCCGAAGTTGGACAAAACGCCAACTCTTCCAACCGGAGTAAACCATCTCGGTTGGGATTCGAAGTTGGACAAAACGCCAACTCTTCCAACCGGAGTAAACCATCTCGGTTGGGATTCGAAGTTGGACAAAACGCCAACTCTTCCAACCGGAGTAAACCATCTCGGTTGGGAATCCGAAGTTGGACAAAACGTCAACTCTTCTAACCGGAGTAAACCATCTCGGTTGGGAATCCGAAGTTGGACAAAACGCCAACTCTTCCAACCGGAGTAAACCATCTCGGTTGGGAATCCGAAGTTGGACAAAACGCCAACTCTTCCAACCGGAGTAAACCATCTCGGTTGGGATTCGAAGTTGGACAAAACACCAACTCTTCCAACCGGAGTAAACCATCTCGATTGGGAATTCGAAGTTGGACAAAACACCAACTCTTCCAACCGGAGTAAACCATCTCGGCTGGAACAGAAGAGTAGGCCCCTCATCCACTATTATTTCGGACACAACAAAGCTCTTCAGCAAAAGTAATTCACTTCTATTACATTGACAAAAAGAGTATTTGCATTCAGAAGTGTAGGGGAAACAAGTCCCTCAAAAAATTACATAAGGCCGCACTCCATGGCCGGGGTACGCCTTTGCCATCCAAATCCTCTAAGTGGTATGCCCCCTTGCCCGGTTATCTTGTAAGGCTCTTCCTAGTTTGCCCCTAGCTTGCCTTCACCCGGCACTAGTGCGTTGCCCATGACCTTCCTTAAAACCCAGTCGCCCACTTGCCCGTTGCCATCGAGGTTGTCTCCGCGGTGGACGTCGCTGCATCATCCTCTACTCGAATGTGCTCATTGATGCGCTGCATTAGGTGCCACATGGATGTCTGCTGGCTCATTGTAAGCGAATCCCTCAGCCTATGTCCGAGCGGGAGACCGCGCTTATATTGGGTGATTGCCAGGTTGACTGGGCAATCTAGGATCTCATTGTAGGTATCCCAGTACCTGGAGTTGTACGCCTTGAAAGTGTCGCTCGGTTCCATCCTGACACTGAGAAGGTGGTCAATTTCCTTTGGCGTTTTGGTGTTGGTTTTGAAACGCGTCACAAAGGCTTCGGCCAACTGATTCCACTGTTGTATACTCCCTTCTGGCAACCTCTCGAACCACTTCAAGCCCAGCTCGCCTAAACTCGACGGGAAGATCAGGCACATAAGAGCGTCATTTCGCTTACGTCCGGCCATGACCTGTCGGAAGTGGCTTACATGCATATACGGATCGGTCTTTCCGTCATAAAGCGTGAACTTTGGCTGGTGGAAGCCCGCGGGAAGCGGTGTTGTTTCTATATCCAGGGAGAAAGGGGTGGCACTCAGCCTCGTCAAGTTTGTATCTACAAGGAGTGGCTCCGCTAGGCGGGGTAGGGGCATTCCGGCCTCCTCGCTGGCATGAACCCTGTAGGATAGCCGCTGGAACGCCGGCACCCTTTGAGCCTCCCGCCGGCGAGCCCGTTCCTTCAAGACTGCCCGCAAGTCCTCTGAACGAGCGGAATAGGAATATTTCGACGTCGTCACCGGACGTGAGGGCTGGTAAGTGCTATCTTGCGCGCTGGACTTCTCTGAACGGCGGGATGGGATGCACTCTCTGTGGTCTACCACTCCATCTACACCCTTCCCCTTGACATGCCGCTTCAACTCCTCCATCTCTGCTGCCATTCGACGGATGACAGCGTCTTGGTCCCTCAACTTGTGTTCCAGACGTCGGGCATGTGATTCTCTCCGCCGCCGATGACCGTCTGGACTTCGTGAATGACCATAACTTCTTCTGCGCTTATCCCGCGCGTCTCCTGACTGTCCTCCAGTGAACGTATCCAAGTTCGCCATTGGAAGGATGACAGGATGTCCTTCTCTCCGTCGGGTGAACTCCGGGGTAGCTCCATCGATGGCGGACAACGGAATCTCGTCTTTGTTCACCATGGACGGCGATCAGATGAGCCTGGAAGACAAGGTTTTATCTGTCAAGCTTCCCACAGACGGCGCCAATTGTACGGGGAGCAAATATTCCGGCAAGCCCGTACTCCTTTCTTCCGAGCTCCGTTGATGTCCAATCACCTGCGAGCAAGTAACGGTGAGCTACCCGGCGGTGTGAGGCCGGAAAAACCCTCCGACGATCAAGTTAGCACACACCTTAGGATGGATAGAGAGAAGGGAGAGAGTGTTTGAGTGTAAGAATTCCTTACAGAGATGTTCGTGTGTCCGCGTATGGGGGGCGCAGACATGCTTATATACCCTCTGCGCCCCATATCCACTCCCAGTCATCTCCTGACACGTGGCTCCGCTATCCCATCTGTCAGCATAAACCTTGCTGAACATCACCTAATCCAACTGTCCGCCCATTCTCCTGGGAGCTCGGTAGCCGGGCAATTCCATCTCGGCCATCGTCTGCCATGCTGCGCTTCATGCCCAAGTACTCCAACAGCTAAGCTTAGATGAGGACCGGACTCGGCGGCATCTCGGCAAAGCCGAGCTCGGGACTACTCATGCTTGTCTGCGGTCGACCTACCTGCCGAGCAAACAGGTACCTCGGTTCAACCTTGCCTTTCCGGGTGCTGGACTTTTCACCTGACCGGCTTCGTAATCACGGATCCTTACAGCTCGGTCAATCAACGCGCTGCCTTAACCGAGCAGCTTCCTTCAAGGCCGGGCCACGCAACTTGGCCCAACACCTGTTCGGCCCAAATCTGTCTGGCACAACTCTGCCCGGCCCAAATCTGTCGGGCACAACTCTGTCTGGCCCAAATCTGTCCGACACAACTCTGTTCGGCACAACTCTGTCCGGCCCAAATCTGTCTAGCCCAAATCTGTCCGGCACAACTCTGTCCGGCCCAAATCTGTCTGGCACAAAGTCCATATCATTAATCTCCCTCTCAGTAACATATAAAGAAGCTTATACATGTACATACACAAGTAGCATGAAAATCCAAATCTTCAAAAACCCAAAGCTTATCCCACTGAAACTAGCTTGCAATATGTATGTGAGAGAGAAAGGGACTCACGGGAATGACAGAATCACGAAAATCCTTCGCTGTGAATTCCACGTTAGGACTAATTGTCCCCAACAGATGATGTGGCACTCCTGCCATAAAACCAAACTTATAATTAAAGATCAGAGAGCTTTTCAGGCAAGACATAAACATACATATTTATATACACACACTAGCGGGTGGCACATGCAGTGTGTATACAATTTTGATGAGAATAAAAACAAATAATAAAGAAATTAGTATCATAACATGTATCTTGTCCAAGTGGTAAGATTATTCTTAATGAAACAGAAGGATTTGAGGTCAAACCGTACTCACGCCTTCAAATAATAATCTTTTAATTTTCAGATACAAAAATTTGCTACGCGGCAGATGGAGAAGTAACAAACACACCCAGTCCAGTGCTGACATATATAATAGTATAGATAGATAGATATACAAGAAATTGAGAAAGTAGAAACCTTTCTGGTCTTGAAGGGGAACTTTATTGGTGAGAACATCTAATCCTTGGTAAACCTAATAATAGTGAAACAAATAGAATTATCACTTGCGCACAAAATTTGAAAGCAAACAAGGACATTAAATCCAATGTTACCACCACCAAGAACACAAACACACACATATATATGGAGAGAGAGAGAGAGATATAGACCTGCATAGAGTCAGCGTTGATGATTTCGAGGGGGAAGTGGAGTGCGAGATCAATGGCGAGTCGAGATTTGCCTGAACCTGTTGCCCCCATTATTACCACCACTTTTGGGTGCTTTCCTCTTCCATTGCTGCTAGGGTTTACCAGCACTCCCTCTTGCATTTCACTCTCACCTTCTATCTCTCTCTCTCTCTCTCCAATTCCAGAGAGCTCAATTGCAGAGTGAACAACAGATTTGGGTTTGTTGCTAGATCGCCTGACAAAAAAGCCCACCAGGTTTAGCCCACGATTAGATTGTACGAAAAACCAACACCAATTTTGGAGAAGATTAAAATTTGTTTCTCGTAACTTAAAAAATTTAAAAAATCAAAAAGTCATTATTTTATTTAAATCATATCATCTTATCTAAGTCAAGTCAAAAAGTATATTTATTTAGATAATCCCAAATTACTATTTAAGTCACATCATCTTATCTAAGTCAAGTCAAAAAGTATACTTATTTAAATAATCCCAAATCACTCCTAACTGCTCGTTTGGCCAAGATTTTGGGACTAAAAAAGCACAAAAAGATAAAATAAGCTATATAAGTCAATAAGACAAAATATCACTTTTTATCCATAATTATTACATTTTTTCTCTCACAAAAGTCAAAAAAAGTCCCAAAACAAAAATCAAACGAGGCTAAAAAAGTTGACTATATTAACCAATGTCAAACGACCCCTAAAAGTCAATTTATTATTTTTGTTATTTTTTGAATCACATCACCTCTTTATTTTTTATCTATTTTTTCAAAAAAAAAAAATTAAAAAGTCTACTTTTAACTTACTCCTAAAATAGGCCACTCAATTGTAATTTTGGATTGCAATTTGAAATTTTTTACACTGATATTGATCGAGTAGATTGAAATATTATATTTGAATATGTTTATATTCTAATTCTTTGCACTATTAAAAGATAAGCTGCTAAGGAAAGGTTCCTAGGATGCATCGCAAGGTCTTGGAGTTTCGTGTTGATCAAGGCCTCGAACGTGATCGAGGCCAAGTATGTTGATTATCTTTGTGGTTTAGTAGGGGAAGAGGTTGTTCCAGTTGGGCCTCCTAGTCAGATCCCAACCAAAAATGATGATGATGAAGTGATTATGGAGTGGTTGGACAAGAAAGAGGTTAGTTCAGTTGTATTTGTTTCCGTTGGAAGTGAGTGTTTTCTTTCCAAACAACAGATTGAAGAGATAGCTCATAGGTCACAGCTAAGCAAAGTGAGTATCATATGGGTTCATAGAGCAGAGAAAACTAGGGTTCTTCATGAGGTCTTACCAGAAGGGTTTTTGGAGAGGATTGGAGATATGGGTATGGTGGTAGAGGAGTCGGCCCCACAGGCAAAGATTTTAGGCCATTCAAGCATTGGTGGGTTTGTGAGCCACTGTGGTTGGGGTTCAACCTTAGAGGGTGTGATGTTTGGTGTCCCAATCATAGCCATGCCTATGCGCCTTGATCAGCCCTTCAATGCCAAGTTGGTGGTGGAGATTGGTGTGGGCAAGGAGGTCAAGAAAGAGAATGAGAATGAAAGGTTTAAGAGAGAGGAAGTGGCAAGAGTGATCAAACAAGTTGTGGATCAAGAAGATGGAAAGGAGGTGACAAGGAAAGTTAAAGAATTAAGTGAGAGGATGAGAGAGAAAAGTGAGGAAGAGATTGATTTGGTGATTGAGAAATTGGTGCAGCTTGTTAGGAAATCATAGAGCTTTGGCAAAATTTTCAATAAATTATACATTTTTCACAAAAGTTTCATTTAATAGAGGACAATGTGTGCTGGTGTGTAGTGGTAATTGTTGTTGAGATGGTGGTGTGTAGTGGTAATTGTTGTTGAGATGGTGAGTGAGGAGAGACAGACTATTGTGCAACAATTTGTAGTTGATTGATTTTACAATTTTACCCTTACAATAAAAGTGAAGTAAGAAAAAAATATTTTTAAAAAAATATAATATTGTTGGGACTTTTTAAGAATCAAAATTGTGTGGCAGTGTTCATATCAAACATTTTATGTGTTCTACATAATATAATAGATTAACACTATATTCGTAGGATGAAAATGATGTGTTAGTAGGACAAAATACAAATTTTGTGAAAAATTATGACTTCCTGAAAAAAAAAAATTAATAATAATAATAATTAAATTAAATTGATAGTTTGATATCAATAAAAATAAATATGATTGATAGCTTAATTGATGCATGCATTTTGTAGTTTAGGTTGAAAGATTTTGGTACTCTTGGGCAATATCTCAACAGTCCAAGGAGTGTACTCTTGGGCAATATCTCAACGGTTCCAGAGTGTGTTGACCAAATATCAAATATAACTATAATGTCCAGTCCAATTGGAGAATTTTTTCTCCGGTCTGATGCCCCAGGGACTTGTTAGCACTTAAGAGGATAAATTTGTTTAACAAAAAATGCATATCCTTATAACTTTAAGGTCATGTTTGTTTTCATAGATAAGGCATGAGATTGGGACTAGTACTACTATTTTATTTGTTTACAACTAGTGACTACGAATCCCCTGAATAGAGGGGATTAGAAAAATATTGAGATAAGGTGTTTAGGGTATGGAGATAAGGTGTATTCATAGATGATGTATTGAGATTAGATCTGTTGGGATTAACTTGAAAAAAACTATTTTGCCCTCTTGTTTCTCCTCCTACCTAATTTACTTATTCCACTCACTATTCTTTTTTTATTTTTTATTTTTTATTTTTCTACCATTCCTTGTGTCCTCCTGCCATTCTTTATATAAAAATAATTTAATATAAAAAAATTAATATTAAAATATAATAGTACAATAAATATTTATATATATATATTTATAAAAAATAATTTTTAATATTAAAATATATTAAACACAAAAGGTGTTTATAAAATTTTATATAGTTAATCGCATCATAGAATGGCAAAACAAACAAATATTTTTACTAGTTCGGTGGTTTTCAAACATACACAACTTTTCTTAATCAAGGTCAGCCCTGAGTTATTAGGGGGCTTAAGGCGAATTTTTTAAATTGGGCCCTTCATATATCATTACCCAAAAAAGAAAAAAAATTGTTTAGATAAAACAAAAAAGATAAAAATTTATTTCTATTACATTACAATTTAACAAAATTTAGATAACAAATATATATATATATATATATAATAGTTGAATTTCAATTAGTTAAATCGAATCTTTTTTTTTTAGCTTATCAATGCTATAATAACTAAAATTAATTAGGAGTAAAGATGAGAATTTTCGACACAACTCAAGCAATATATAAAATTAACAAGTTAGGGTTGACTATTTTTCAACATGAATCTAAGTATGATACGACTCAATAACAAGAATTATTAGTTATATATTTTAATGCTCATGACATTTTTTTAATAGTCAACCCCAACTTGCTATTGACATTTTTTTCAATAATAGTCATTTTTTTAATAGTCAACCCTAAATGCTCATGAGCAAATTTAGGGGAAAATTTTTTTAATAGTCAACCCTAAATGCTCATGAGCAAATTTTCGATGCCATGACTTTTTTTTAATCTTTTATTTAACTTCATGTAACTGAATAAAAAAGTATGTAAAATAATAATTAAGGCTAATATCTTTTTGTCATTTAAGATATATATTTTTTTGTTACCTATTTTAGAGTCAATCTAGTAAAAAATATATAGTAATAAGGTATAATTTTTTTAATTAGAAAAATGCAATTGAATTAAAATCAAACATTCTATGAATAATTTTATTTAGTAGAAATAAATTTTATAAAATTCAACTTATGGGGAAAATTTTAATCTCTCCATACACTTGCTAAGTTATTTTTAACTAAAAATAAAAGTTTTCGCATTAAACATCAATTGGACACGAATCAAAATAACACCATATGATAACATGAAAATAAATAAATTGAGCTAATATTGAAGTAATTATAGAATAACACGATATGATACACTCTTCTAGTTGAGGGTCCTAAGTTTTGTTCAAAATTGAGAGCTCGAGACGACCGCCTTAGTTGTCTCACCTCAGGACTGGCCCTGTTCTTAATCTCCCTTTTTCACTAACAATCTCCACATGACCAATTCCACCAAAACAAGTGGTGGATCAAGAAGATGGGAAGGAGGAGCGAAGGAAAGTTAAAGAAGTGAGTGAGAGGATGAGAGAGAAAAGGGAAGGAGATTTTGATTTGGCGATGGAGAAATTGATGCAGCTTGTTAGGAAATCATAGAGCTTTAGCAATATTTTCAATAGATTATACTTTTTCCACAAAAGTTTCATTTAATCCTACGAGAGGACCATGTGTGCTGGTGTGTAGTTGGAATTGTTGTTGAGATGGTGAGTGAGGAGAGAGAGGCTCGAGTATTGCGCAACAATTTTTAGTTGATCGATTTTACATTTTGGCCTTACAATAAGAAAAAAAAAATTTGAAAAAATATAATATTATTGGGACTTTTTAAGAATTAAAATTGTGGCAGTGTTTATGAGAGGGTAATTTATATATAAATTGGGCCGAGCTAGGTCATGGGCCGTTCATTGGGCCACGGTAAGAAGGGCTAGATAAAACGGAGCTTGGAGTTAGCCTGGTCCGGAGAACGCCTTATTATTATCCCGGTCCAAAAGAGCCTTGAAGTTATTCCGGTCTAAAGAAGCGTGGCAATTAGCCCGGTTGCCATACTCAAAGTTAGCCCGGTCATGGCATATTATGGATAGCCCGGTCAGAACCAAGCTATTTGTTAGCTCGGTCAGGACCTTGATGTTTTGTTATCTCGGTCTAATCACGCCAGGGTTTGTGCAGGAGGAACCGGGGTAAGAGCAGTGAAAGGAAGAACCAAACTAGCTATAGTTCGGTAGCCATGCTTACCTCGGTCATATTAGAGTCCGACCATTTTAAAACCATCTCACTTGGTTCAAGCAGTGAGGAGGGTGTTGAAGGATAAGCATTATCTTTCAGGAATGTGATTCCTAGGAGGAGTAAGCGTCCTACTAGGATTGTGCCACGCGAAACCTACAAAAGCTCATAACATCACCTATGGAGAGGTAACCCAACTTTGATTCTTGAACATACAGAGCTTTTTGTCTATTTGTCTATTTTGCTGACTTAGGCATCAGAGAGGTATCCGACACACACCCGCCGGCTAGCTCACGTTTGTATTTTCAAGGAGTAAAGCGACGTCGTACGGAGGAGTACAGACTTGATCAACAAGATTATACGAGAAGGTTTATTTCTTTCTCATACAATTGGCGCCGTCTGTGGGAATATTAGACTAGAACAAAACCTCTTGATCAAGCTTTTCCTCTTTATAAGCAATGGCGCACAACGAAGATTTGCCGCAGTCCGTCATCGACGGACAAACACCAGAGGGGGGTGCAAGGCGCGAAGGCCTACCTTCTATCCCTCCCATGGTAGACTTGGAGCCACAGCGACAGAATCCTAGGAGGGATGCAAGGGGGAGGACGCGGACTAACAGCCCCCGTCACTCTCGTTCACAAAGTCCTGACAGACAAAGGCGGAGGATCGATCCTCAAGTTCTGGAGGACCGCGTGAAGGAGCAAGATGAATTGATAAGGAAGATGGCGGCGGACATGAAGGCCATGAAGCGCCAGATCAAGGGAAAATGGGTGGCGACAAGAGTGGGGCGCAAAGGCAATGCGCCTCTTCGCCACTTAGAAGATCGTAGTAGGCATACCACGACATCGTAAGCAGAGAGTAGAAGCCTCAGGACGAGCGACACTCAATAAAGGACTTCCAGAACTCGTCACTCCAGGTCTGAGAGAACGAGATCATTAAGGTCTTACACAGAGGAAAGTACCTATCGGCCCTCACACACGTACCATACATCATCCGGGCAAACGGGGTTGCCTAGATCGACCGACTTACGGACTGTGCTTGAAGAAAAGGCGCGATAGAAGGAAGATGCTAGGACACGCGATCTACATAGAGTTTCAGCCCTTCAGCAGTTGTCCTCTCGGACGCATGGAAGTGTCGAGGTTGGGATGCCAATACCGCATCTTGCCTACAAACCAACAGATAAAGCGTTGGCAAGACCCCATTGCTCGCCGTTCGTTCCGGCAATTGAGAACGCACCATTACCCTCAGGCTTCATCCAGCCTAAATTTACCACGTACCAAGGGAAGACAGACCCTTACATGCACCTGAGCCACTTTCGTCAGGTTATGGCAGTATATTGACGGAACGAAATTTTAATGTGCATCCTCTTCCCATCAAGCCTTGGTGACCTAGGCTTGACTTGGTTCAAAAAACTTCCAGAAGGCAGCATAGCCTCCTGGGCGCAATTGGCGGAGGCATTCGTTACTAGGTTCAGAACGAACACCAAAACCCCGGTGGAAATTGATCAACTGCTCTCCATCGATATGGGCGAAAAAGAGTCATTAAAATCCTACAATAGCCGCTACTGGGAGACCTTCAACCAGATTGGGACTGCCCCACCAATCTTGCTATCGTACAGTACAAAAGAGGCCTTCCAGTCGGGAACAGACTAAGGGACTCAATCACTATGACACCGCCTCTCACGATGGAGGCCTTAATGGAGAGAGTGCACCAACACATTCGGGTAGAAGAAGATGGTGCCCGTGCTAAAGCAAAGTCTAGCACGACCGCAGTACTAAATAAAAAGACCGCGGCAAAGGTCAACACGGTAGAATGTCCGAACAAAAACGGACGAGGCAGGCGGGACAACTGAGAAGACCAGGATAAAAGATAGTTGAGAGTCCGCACTGCCATTACCACGGTATTCAAAAAGCCAATCTACCGAATTCCAAGCGAGATACACGATGAACCTTTCGTTAGATGGCCTGCGAAGCTAGGAGAGGCTCAAAAGGACTACGATGAAAGATCACGGTGCACCTTCCATAAAGAAAAGGGGCACCGCACTGAAAATTGTACACCATTGAGACAACATTTAGAGGAGTTGGTGGCGGCCGGTCACCTGGACAAATACATTGAAGGAGGGGCGCAGCCAGCCCCCCAGAATGACAACCACCTGAACGGAATGCCAATCGACGCCCCACCTCAAGGCGTGATAAACGTAATACATGGGGTATTCGAGCCTGAGCGCGTATGTGAGCTCAGGGGCATGATAAAGAAGGCTGATCACTTAAGGGAGGTATTAAGTGCCCAGCCCACCATTAAAAAGGGGAAAACAGAAACCACGAACGTCATATCTTTTTCAGATAGAAACTTGGCAATGATATACTGCCCTCACAATGATACACCGGTCGTCACTCTCCGAGTCAAGGATTTCGACGTCAAGCGGATTTTGATTGACCAAGGGAGCTTATGTGAGATAATGTACTACGACACCTTCAAACAACTGAAATTGGAGGACAAAGACTTGGCATCAACTGTGTCCCTCCTGATCGGATTCAACTCAATGCCAGAGTGGCCAGTCGGCAAGATCATCCTTCCAGTCAGGGCAGGAAGCGTCACAAAACAAGTGGAATTTTGGGTGTTAAAGGTCCCTTCCACTTACAACATAATCTTGGGAAGAACATGGCTGCATGCCATGCGATCGATAGCGTCATCCTACCATCAAGTAATGCGGTTCCCTAACGAAGTCAGGGTAATTGAAAAGGTCTTTGGAGACCAAATTATGTCAAAGCAATGCTTTGTCACAGTTAATGGCAGCCGCGCTGCCAAGGGATATGTTCATTCGGTGGAAGAACCTGAGAGTAATGAACTGTTCACAGATGTCGGCAAAGCAGCCGATCAAAAAGCGGTGGAAGACTTGGTAGAGGTAACAATAGATGAAAAGAACCCGGATAAATTCTTTTTGCTCGGTTCGTCGTTGTCCAGCAATGAGAGATTAGAGGTTTTGGAATTCTTGACCTCTAACATCGAAGTGTTCGCCTGGACACCCTATGATATGCCAGGCATTGATCCAAACTTCATCTGTCACCAACTCAATGTCCACCCATCTGCCAGACCAATCATTCAGCGCACTCGCAGATCGGCACTCTACCATGCCGAGATAGTGGCGGAAGAAGTGGGAAATCTGCTAGAGGTAGGAGCTATCAGAGAGGTGCACTACCCCAGATGGATTTCCAACACAGTCGTGGTGCCAAAGAAGAATGGCAAATGGTGTGTCTGCGTCAACTATAAGACAGTCAACAAAGCATGTCCAAAAGACAGCTTCCCCCTACCACGGATAGATCAACTGGTAGACCTAACGGCAGGGCATAACCGACTTAGCTTTCTTGATGCGTACAGAGGCTACCATCAGATCGCCATGTACGAACCAGACCAGGAGGTCACGTCCTTTACAACTCCAAGAGGACTGTATTGCTACAAGGTCATGCCCTTTGGCCTAAAGAACGCAGGGGCAACGTTCCAGAGAATGGTCACCAAGATGTTTGAACCGTTGTTAGGCAGAATAATGGAGGCTTACATAGACGACATGGTGGTCAAAAGCAAGGATGAGAACGACAATCTAAGGGACCTAGGTGAGATGTTCCAGATTCTGAAGAGGCACAAGTTGCGCCTTAATGCATCTAAGTGCGCGTTCGGTGTAAGATCTGACAAATTCCTGGGCTTCCTGGTGACCAAACGGGGTATTGAGGCAGACCCCTCCCAGATTGTAATGCCCTAAAAAAAAAAAATTAAACCCATCAATATAGACATACATCGATATATATAAAAGCTCCACATTCTTCTATTCAACAGAGTTTCGTTACAAAAAGTATTACATGTTAACAACAAAAGCAAATGGCCTAAAGGCTTACAGCTTTCCAAGCTAACACTTGGTTACAACAAAAGAGTACTAACTCATTTACACATTAAGCCTTTGGCTTGAATATACATGTAATACATCAAAAGGGAAAAGACAACAAAAGTCTGCCCGCCTCTAGCCTCCCAAGCTACGTCCTTGGAGATGGCATGCTACCTGTACCTGAAAATGATGTTCCCATATAGGGTGAGCCACAGCCCAGCAGAGATATACTAAACCAACTATGAGCAATGACTAAAAGATTAGCATTTGATAGATGGCCAACACCGATACATCCGCATATATCACGTCACAATTTCATAACATACGAGTCTATGTCACTTTCCATTTTCCATCCTTATTTAATAGATAAGCATACTAGCTATATCAACACATCAGCAGATAAACATCTTACGCATCAACAGATAAGCATATAAGCTGTATCCACACTTCACTAGACAAGCATATGAGCTGTATCTACACTTCACTAGATAAGCATATGAGCTGTATCTACACTTCTCAAAGATAAGCCTATGAGCTGTATCTTCACTTCTCTAGACAAGCATATGAGCTGTGTCTACGGAGTTCATCCCCCATCTCCTCCAATCCTATCCGGTTTAGAGGTACATCCCCCATCTTCCCCTAAACCGCGGAGTACATCCCCCATCTCCTCCTCTATACACAATGCATATAAACACAAAGGTTCTATACACAATCAATCAATACATAAAATTAATGTATTCAATCCACCGTCATACTCTATGGCACATTCAATCGATTAGTTTTAGTTTGCCTAATCATCATGCATTGTCTACAACAATCACAACTATCCTCCACCGATAGCCCAAAGCAATTATTTCTAAGCAGAAAATAAATGCACAAATGGATATTAAATCAACATTCCAACTAGGTGAGTGATAAATAATCCAACTACACCATTTTCATCCCATGACTTCCCAAATCAATTCCTCATTTCTCATAATTAATTATGCAAATTAATTAACCAATGTAATTAAGGCATTTTCCATAATTTACATTACAACCCTTAGGTTCCATTTTCATTAATGTCTTAACATTAATTTCACATTTTCCATGCCAAACATGCATCTAGGTTTGATATAGTTAAAACCCCAACTCTTGTAAATTTACACAAAAGCCCCCAAACTTTCACATATTACTAAACCAACCCCAACATCTCAAAATACTAAAATTTAAAGACAAAGTTCATAAAGAGGAGTAGGATATCCTTACCTCAAAGTTTGAGCTCCAATGGAGATGAAGACAAAAATCAAAATGCTTCAAATTTCGAAATTTTCAGATTAAAATGTAGCCCTCGACGATCAACACAACTTTCGTAAAGACCAAAAGTGAGCAAACAACTCCTACTAGATCAAATCTAAGAGAGAAGGGCTGGTTTTAGAGTGAGAAGTTCTGAAAATGGCTTTTTGGAAAAGTAAGAGAGAGAAAAGATCTTGAAAAAGTGATCCAAAAGTCGGATCTCGGGTTTATATAAAAGTCGCCCCGCTCGAGCGTCAAGCTCCCCGCTCGAGCGTCATTCACAGACTCCCGCCCGAGCGTCAACAATCCCACTCGAGTAGCGGATACACACTCCCAGAACTTTTACAGACAGGTCTCCTGCTCGAGCTTCCAACTCCCCGCTCAAGCGGCACTCACACAATCCCGCTCGAGCGGCCAATCCCACGCTCGAGCGTCGAACACAGCACAGGAAATACTGGATGGGTGAAACTCCCGCTCGAGCGCCAAAACCCCCGCTCGAGCGGACAGGTCAAAAATCTGGGCAACTAGTTTTGGTTTCTAATCTCAACCGACCTGTAACAAATCTTCCCAACACATCCTATAACTCAAATACAAAGTAAGAAAGGATGTACACCAGGTAATAATCAACTACTATCATCCACGGACACATGTCCGGATCACTGTACAATAAGGGTAAACCTGGGACCGCTATACATATTAAAGCTATTCAGGATCTAGAGAGGCCTAACTCAGTAAAAGAAGTGCAGCATCTCACCGGCATGGCAGCTGCACTCAACTAATTCATTAGCCGGTCGTCAGACAGACTATGACCATTTTTTTTAGCATTGAAAGCCAAGTTCGAATGGGACGAAGAATGCGACCGCGCTCTGGAAAACTTGAAGGAATACATGTCTTCTCCACCACTGCTTGTCACCCCAATACCTGGAGAAGAACTCTTCCTGTACCTGGCAGTCTCTCAGTACGCAATTAGCGTAGTGTTGGTCCGTGCGAAAGGAATCCAACATCTGCCCATCTATTATGTCAGCAAGACATTGCTGGGCGCCGAAACGAGGTACTTGCCATTGGAAAAACTAGCATTGGCCTTAATGATGGCCTCAAGGAAGTCGTCGCACTACTTTCACACCCACACCATAGTCGTCCTCACAGCTTTCTCATTAAAAGTTTTGTTTGAGAGGGCGAACTTTTCTGGGCGAATCTTGAAGTGGGCAGTAGAGTTGGGACAATTCGACATCAAGTTCCAACCCAGAACCGTGATAAAGGCCCAAGCTTTGGTAGACTTTGTCGCAGAATTTACCCCAGGAAGTCATCATATCTGCCCAGTCGACCTGACTAACGCAACCGAACTAGGGATGGAAGTTGACGCCGAAATAGCGCAACCCCTGGTGCAGGATACTCTGTCGGACCCCAAGGCAGACCAGAGTAAAGAGAGCAAGGCAGAAGCGAACCATGCTACACCAAGCCAAGACTCACCAACAAATAAAGACTTGGTTCAATCAGATAGCGAGGGGCTGACAGCAAGTATGGACCTTGAAGAAAACACCAGCAACATCCTTGACCCCATGGCATCATCTGATCCCTCCACTTGCTGGAAATTGTTCATTGGAGAGATGTGGAAGTTCTTTGTGGACGGAGCATCCAACCGGCATGGTGCAGGACTTGGCATAGTCCTTATTTCACCAGACAGCCTGGTTGTGGAGCAAGTAGTCAACCTTGGATTCCCAACATCAAACAACAAAGCAGAATATGAAGCGCTTCTTGCAAGTCTCAAATTAGCATTCTACATGAAGGCCACCGAGCTAATGGTCTACAGCGACTCACAGCTGGTGGTAAACCAAATTTCTGGCGACTACGAAACAAAGGATGACAGGATGGCCAAGTACCAAGAATTGGTCAGAACAGAGATCAAGAAATTTGAAGTAGTAAGGATAGAACAGATTGGCAGGGAGAAAAACAGCAGAGTAGACGAACTAGCAAGCTTTGCTTCAATGGCAGACACATCCATCCCTCACCCACTGCTAATTGACTACATACCAAGACCAAGCATTGAAGACCCCGAAGTAGAAGAGGTATGTTGCGCCGAACTAGGTCTCTCATGGATGGATCCCATCATACTGTTCTTAAAAGACGGCGTCTTACCGGAAGAAAAGAAAGAAGCCAACAAAATTAGAGCAAAGTCGCAGCGATTTTGGCTCTCCCTATCTATGGCATTATACAAAAAGTCTTCTCAGGACCTTACCTAAAGTGTGTCCACCCCAGCAAAGTGGAAGCGTTCTTGTTCGAGATACAAGAAGGCGTGTGCGGAAGCCACCAAGGAGGAAGATCGTTAGCCTACAGAGCCATTTCACAAGGATACTGGTGGCCATACATGCAAGCAGACTCGGAGAAATATGTGAAGAAGTGCGAGAAATGTCAGAAGTTCGCACACCAAATACATCAGCCAGCCAGAGAACTCCTACCATTAACCAGCCCATGGCCCTTCGCAATGTGGGGCTTGGACATAGTAGGACCACTTCTAACAGCACCCGGTAACAGGAAGTTCTTTCTCGTGGCAACAGACTACTTTTCAAAGTGGGTGGAAGCAGAAGCATTGGTATCAATCAAGGAAAAAGATGTGAAGAAGTTCGTCTGGCAGAATATCATTACTCGATTCGGCGTACCTAAAACCCTAATATCAGACAACGGCACTCAGCTTGATGGCAGAATGTTTAGAGGCTTTTGTGAAGAATACAAAATAGAGTTCTGCAATTCTACACCGGCATATCCCCAAGCCAACGGCCAGGCGGAAGCGTCAAACAAGGTCATCTTGGATGGACTGAAGAAAAGGTTAGAAAGAGCAAAAGGCAAATAGGCTGAGGAACTTCCTCATGTTTTATGGGCCTACCGCACCACACCTCGACGATCAACAGGAGAAACACCATTCTCCTTAGCCTATGGCATGGAAGCTGTAATCCCGCTAGAAGTTGGCCTCCCCACAATTAGAAGTGAAAATTTTGATCCAGACTTGAATGGAGAAGCCATAGCATTGGAGCTCGACCTCGTCGAAGAAAGAAGAGAAAAAGCACTGGTTCACATTGTCTCATACCAACAAGAGTTATCCAGGAAATACAACAAGACAGTACATCCAAGACAATTCAAAATCGGAGATTGGGTACTGCGCAAAGTAATGGGAAACACCTTGGTCCCAGGAGATGGCAAATTAGGGCCTAATTGGGAAGGACCTTACAAAGTGGTTAGATTAGCAGGAAAAGAGGCATACCACTTAGAAGACGAGGACGACAAAGTAATTCCTAGGCCACGGAATACTGCCAATCTCAAGTTATGTTATTTTTAGCTTTTTCTTTTAAGTATATGTAATTTTTTCTTTTTTCAATAAAATAAGTAGCTTCTTTTTCAATATAGTTGTTTTCTTCTGTAAGAGATTGTTTTTGTAAGTTAGGGGCATTGAAAGCAAAATTGGCCGGAATAACCAACTATGCACCCTCCTAAGCCCAGGATAAGGATCCAGGCTACAGGACGTTTGGTCGGAATAAACCAAACACTTTACTTTAGGTTGGCTGGAAAAACCAACACCCTCCTAAGCCCAGGATAAGGATCCAGGCTGTAGGACGTTTGGTCGGAATAACCAAACACTTTACTTTAGGTTGGCTGGAAAAGCCAACACCCTCCTAAGCCCAGGATAAGGATCCAGGCTATAGGACATTTGGTCGGAATAACCAAACACTTTACTCTGGGTTGGCTGGAAAAACCAATCTAGAGATTGGCTAGATTAAACCAACTCTTAGTACTCTTCAACCGAGGTAAGGACCTCTGCTAAAGAGTGGTTGGCTGGATTAAACCAAACTCTTAGTACTCTTCAGCCCAGGTAAGGATCTCAGCTGAAGAGTGGTTGGCTGGACTAAACCAACTTTTAGTACTCTTCAGCTGAGGTAAGGACCTCGGCTAAAGAGTGGTTAGCTGGATTAAACCAAACTCTTAGTACTCTTCAGCCGAGGTAAGGATCTCGGCTGAAGAGTGGTTGGTTAGACTAAACCAACACTTGGTACACTTCATCCGAAGTAAGGATATCGGCTGAAGAGTGGTTGGCTAGACTAAACCAACTTTTAGTACTCTTCAGCCGAGGTAGGGATCTCAGCTAAAGAGTGATTGGCAGGTATACTTATGGTTGCAATGTTAAGACCGGAATAAAGTATCTCGACAAGAGAATGTTGTACCTCTTCCAAGACATCAGTTAGAAAGTAAAGTACAAACATAGAGATCAACCGAAATAAGAGTTGGAACAAAACACAGACTTCATTAAAAATTCCAAGCAAGTACAAAGGGTAGGGCTTCAGCCCGGTTACAAACTTTTTTGTCCAACAGAAAGATAATTCATTCAAAGTTCACTAGTACAGAAGGATGTTACTTCAGCCCGGTTACAATTGTCCAAAGGTTCAAAAAAAAAAAAAAAAGGTACAGAATCAAGCAAAAAGGTCGTCTATTTCCGCGTCAAGTACAACTCGGAGTCTGGTTTCATCTGGTAGC
The DNA here is from genome assembly GCF_055761805.1 of Camellia sinensis. Classification (NCBI taxonomy): domain Eukaryota; kingdom Viridiplantae; phylum Streptophyta; class Magnoliopsida; order Ericales; family Theaceae; genus Camellia; species Camellia sinensis. The sequence goes on from NC_138974.1 coordinate 87,839,769, forward strand.
CCAGTCTCATCTGGTATCTCGGTCGTCAGATCTTCAACCGGTGGCTCCAACTCAGTTGACTGAATAACAGGTTCATTGCGGACCGGGGCATTATTTAGAACGACCAGAGCATTGTCTGGCTCGGTTTCTTCATCATCATCCGAATCTTCAAGAAACTGTTGTTGAGTGGCAGCAGCATATTCCGCCATGGAGCTTGGTATGAAGTATGCAGGAGGGTTGAAGACCTCGGTCTTTGGACCGTGACCAAGCTGCGCCACAGCCGCTCTCCATCCACATTTAAAGAAGAGATCCTTTGCAGCTTCACACTGCTTAATGTATAGGTCTTCGCCCTCTTTAAAGTCCCGGTCCTCTGCAGCCTCCAGCTTCTTCTCAAGCTCTGTTATTTCGGCTTTCTTTTTTCCTTTGAGCTTGGCTATCTCACGCAAGTATTTGTCTTTCATCACGGTCAGGGACCTTTGTTTATCAGCGTTAGCCGAGGTAACTAGTCCGGTCAGACGGGTGACCTCGGCCTCTAGCTCGGCGGTCTTCTGTTGAGATGCTTCTAGCTCGGCCGTTTTGGCTTCAGCTTCTGCCATGGCCTGCCTTGTTGCTTTCCTTAGTTCCAACACTCGCTTGTGAGCGATGTGGTTTTTTTGTATGGCTTGCAAAAGGATGGTAAGACACTTTTTCAGTATAACTGAGCTGAAAGTTGGACAAATTTCTTTAGAAAAAATAAAGTAAAAGGGCAACTTACCAGCACCATGGATTTTGTGGATGAGCGAAGGGCCTTCAGCTCGGTCAGGTGGTCGTGGTGCCTCATGTCGGCTGGAAGACAAACACCTTTAGCCAAGTTGAAGGCCATCAGGTGGTCTTTTTCTGCGACCACTGAGCCCGAATCCGTGATAGCACGGTTCTGAAAGGTGATTTTTGGAGCCCACTTGGAGAAGGTAGCTCGGTCAGAACGCTCCAGTTGTGGGCTCGGTGGAGGGCTTGGCAGAGTGGTTTGAGGAACCACGGTTTCATCTTCATCAACAAGACGTTGCTCGGTTTGGGTAGTCCGGGCACGCTTCTTTGGGCAAGATGATGAAGGTTGTTGAGAAGGCAGAGCTACTACGGTTTCTTGAGTTTGACCGGCTGGCGGTACCTCGGTCGAATTTGTTTCAGTCAGAAGGGCTCGCATGACTCTCTTCTTGGCCATCTCTTGCTCAGCAGTTAAAGGGATTAATCTGATTTGGGGCAAGGTTGGGTCCGGTTCAGGTGAAGCCTCCAACAAGAAATCAGTTACCTTGGTTTTTTGCTTGCCATTGTATCGATAGGTCGACTGGAAATTCAGTAGCTCGGTCTAACTTCGGTTTGGATATCACAGCACGACACGAAGTGTAGCTAGGTTGGGGTAGCTGTACTGTGACTTGAGGAAGTTCGAGTCTGCATAAAAAGAAGACAACTGTTAGTCCGGTTCAAATATTGAAAACCGAACTAAAGAAAGGCGTACAATGGAGCCGAGATAAACCTACCGACTACCCCCTTGTTCCAGTTTATTCTGTCACCAGGTATCTGGGCTTGTTGGTCCTCAAAATTCCCAGATACCTAGAAGAAATCGTCGTCGTTCACATTTTTGTCCAGAGTATCTTTTATTATCTTTTCACGCCGGCGTCTTACTCTTAAATAATAGACCCATCCATCTTTGGTGGATCCTATAGAATATTGGTGGAAGAGTTCTGCTAAGCCGAGGTTAAGACCAGCCCGGCGATTTAGCTCAGCAATACCATTTATTATACGGTATGAATTTGTGGAAAGTTGAGTAGGACAAAGGTTGGTTTGTCTAAGGAATTCACAGAGTAAGGGCTGTACAGGGAAGCGTAAACCACACTCCACAATGGAAATAACGTTAAAGGGGACAAAACCTTGTTTTCCCCAGGGGACGGTGTCTAGCTTGGCTAAAGAAAGGCGGACATCATCTGGGATTTGGTAGTCCTTGCGAAATTCAGCTATTGCACCAGGTGAGTTAACTAAAAACCTATACTTTCCCATTTATGGTCTAAGTTATGAATAAATTATACTCGAGTGTTAGCTCGGTCGAAGGATGATGCCGAGTAGCTCGGTTGAGTGCTCAAACGAGTGCCTGGGCAACCTAAGTCTGCAAAGTGAAGAACAAAGGTTTTAAGCACAGATCATTGGACCATGCTAAAAGAAACACAGGCAAGTTAAATGAAGTCCTAGCTCGGCTATGAGAATTGCTTCGTGTATTAGCTCGGTTTGAGGAAGGGGTCTGTTAGCTCGGTGTGAACAAGGGATTTGTTAGCCTGGTTGAGCCTCTAGGGGCAGCATTCTTAGTTTGGTCTGAACTAAGAAAGCTGGTTTAGCCCCAAGTTGTAGCTCGGTCATGGTTGAAACTTTCAAGCACAATTGCGCAGACTTAGTACGGTTTGTTAGCCCGTCTAAGTTAAAACAAAAAATGGTTTGACTTGTTGAAACTACGGGTATTTGAAATGATAAGTTCGGTTGGATAGTCTGACTAGATTGACAGCAACTACAAACAACTTTTTAGTTCAGCTACATGTGATTTTGGATCGAAACCAGTGTTTCTTAGGTTATTTCGTAAGTTCAAGTGATTCTATTACTAAGCTTTTTTCCAGAAAAACGCATGACCAAGCAGAAAATGTGTTTTCCAAAAGCACAAGACAACAAAAACAAGACAGATTTGAGTAGCTTACCAGGTCAAGTAGAGGAAACTGAAGATGGAAGCAAAGACAGTAAAGAACACGAACTCAGCAAGCTCAGGGTCGAGGAGTGTTAGAGACTCGCAAGAGAGAGAAATTGAATAGTAAAGTGAATGATTCAAAGCATTAGGGCATGTTTTGTGAAAAGAGAAGGGAAAAAAGCAGAAACTGTTCAAAAAAACACGAGGTACGAAGACGGCGTGACAGCTACCTTTAGCCAATAAGAACATGCCGCGTGTCCTTGGAATGAGATGCGATTCAGTCTCTATGATTGAAGAGACGTTTTGACCAGATAGGTACAGCCCGGTGTAAATTTAGCTCGGCTGGAAAGGCTTAAGAATTTAGCTCGGCTGGAAAGGCTAAAGGGTTTTTAAGCTCGGCTGGAAAGGCTAAAGAGTTTAGCTCGATCGTAAGGATAAAGTTTTTAGCTCGGCTGGTAACAGGTAATCCCTATCATGCTATGCAGATGGAATTGAGGGGCAATTGAGAGGATAATTTATATATAAATTGGGCCGAGCTAGGTAATGGGCCGTTCATTGGGCCACGGTAAGAAAGGCTGGACAAAACGGAGCTTGGAGTTAGCCCGGTCCGGAGAACACCTTATTATTATCCTGGTCCAAAAGAGCCTTGAAATTATTCCAGTCTAAAGAAGTGTGGCAATTAGCCCGGTTGCCATACTCAGAGTTAGCCCGGTCATGGCATATTATGGATAGCCCGGTCAGAACCAAGCTATTTTTTAGCTCGGTCAGGACCTTGATGTTTTGTTATCTCGATCTAATCACGCCAGGGTTTGTGCAGGAGGAACCGGGGTAAGAGCAGTGAAAGGAAGAACCAAACTAGCTATAGTTCGGTCTACTCTGTGGCTCAGCATAGCCATGCTTACCTCGGTCATATTGAAGTCCGACCATAGTAAAACCATCTCACTTGGTTCAAGCAGTGAGGAGGGTGTTGAAGGGTAAGCATTATCTTTCAGGAATGTGATTCCTAAGAGGACTCTACATGGAGGAGTAAGCGTCCTACTAGGATTGTGCCACGCAAACCTATAAAAGCTCATAACATCACTTATGGAGAGGTAACCCAACTTTGATTCCTGAACATACAGAGCTTTTTGTCTATTTGTCTATTTTGCGGACTTAGGCATCGGAGAGGTATCCAGCACACACCCGCCGGCTAGCTCACGTTTGTATTTTCAGAGAGTAAAGCAACGTCGTACGGAGGAGTGCAGACTTGATCAACAGGATTATACGATAAGGTTTAGTTCTTTTTTGTACAGTTCATATCAAACATTTTATGTGTTTTATATAATATAATAGATTAAAACTATATTCGTAGGATTAAAATGATGTGCTAGTAGGACAAAATAAAATTTTGTGAAAAATTAAGACTAAAACTGTTGGTTTCTAAGAAGAGATAGCAATAAAATATATGGAAAATTCTACTATACACATCTCTTACCATATGCACCTTTAAGTTAAGTATTTTTTTTTTTTCGTTATGACCAATTTTCTTCTTTAGTTATGACCTTATTTTAGTTAGGGCACTCGGGTGAGAAATCCAATTTCGAATTTTCTTGGTCGACAGGTCCACGTGCTCATTTTCTTTGCCCATAAGGATAAGCATATGTAAAATGACCAACTGTAGACGTCCCCGAACGCCCCGGGAGGATGAGTCCCGTTTTGTTCGTATTGGGCTCACTACAGTTCAGGACCCTCAAATTGTCATGGTTCTTAATCTAAAACCAAAGAGTCCAAATCCGGCAAATCGTTTTGAGAAAAACAGATTTTTAGAAAAGAAGTGCCAAACATGGACTGCTTTGCCAGATACAGAGTCGCCACCTAAATATTTTATTTTGGGAAGTTTAGGAAACCCTAACTCGGTGCCAAAGGCCACGTGTCCGTCATCACCAAAGTTGCCTCGGCTCGGGAACTTGGGTACGATTGGGGAAGGTCAGCTATGAGCACCCCATCTCGCCCGATCCGAAGATCAGCCTCTACTAATCATGATATCTCGTTTTTGAAAACACATGTGTTTTTATTCCAGTTGATTGGCCTAGAATTACTATGTGATGCGCACAGCAAAACAAGTATAGACTAGATCGCCTAATTTGGAACAAAGCATTGCATATCCGTTCGTTTTGGAAATGGTTTGAGGTTTGCTACTCGCGAGTAGGCTAAAACACGGATTTCAGCGAGTTGTTCCAACTCAAACAATCCAACCTTCACCCACAGGCATTCAGGCAGTTTATATCACATAAGCATTTAGCTACATGGTAAGCATGCTGTCATGTTAACATTCACACTCATGCGAGATGCTAAAGCATAAATACTTACAGCATACTCTGTGCCAAAACAATGAACTAGTTAGTAATCATATGCATGATTCTAGTTCATGTTAAGTGCCTAATGCGACACATGCAAAATGCAACTAAGATGGGCTCGGCTAATCTACAATGACATGTGAAATGCTACAGCTAACACATATTCAATTTGGAATTGGAGTACAAATGCAGTTAGGATAATGCACCGAGCCCGGTGCATGCAAAACGAATGAATGGATGCGAGCGTGCTATCATGCTGTATGGTAATTGAAACATGCCCTAGACTAACCATCGAAAGCTAGTAAGTAAAAGGGAAGAAAGACGTGGGATTGGGAGACATACACACACTCACGCACACTTATTGCACAAGTGCCCTCACTCGGAGGGTCCGAATAAATATTACAGTCTGAATAAATAATATTAAATTAATTATTACAGAATTTCTAATTAATTAAAAAAATATTAAATGCAGAAAGAAGGTGGCCACAGCCCCGCCTCGGGATGCGTGGATGATGCATGCTCGACTCGTCTTGCCCGGAAACTCGCTACCATAGCACTGTTGCCTCTGTTTACACTGCCTTGCCCCTCTGAGGATCACATAAATTTCCAAAACTGCTTTGAATCACTCCCTGAGTGCTCTGGAGTGTCACCGGCCAGAACAAAATGCCACCGACTATGGGAATGGGATTATCGGCCAAATCTTATGATCTCAGCCAAACATGTTTTGCCGGTCGGCACCCAACATTGCCGGCCGGCCAATTCTTCCTACTGAAACCTGCAGCTGACAGCAGCAGAGGGCAAGCAGTGTATGGCATGGAATTTTCAAGCAAATGTGTGCACCAACACACCCCTTATCATGTTTATGACTCAAAGGGGTATGGTACTCGATTCTCGGACCACCAATCGTGCATTTCAATGCGTGATGGTCCAAGAAACCAAGTTGTGCATTTTAATGTCAAATATAATGCACACAAACACACAATGAACTTAACTTCTATCATACTCAATTCAAGAGCCAAAGCATGCATGCCAATGTAATGCAACCTAGGCATGTGAGCTAAGTGTGCAACATGATCATGCAAACAACAAAACCATGTGCAATAGGCACATGAACTAAACAAGTAAGCATGCAAGGCATATAACATCAATGTTAATGACACACATGCAACAACATGAAAGGCATAACACATGTAAATATGCAAAGCAACTTAACACAAGAAGCATGCCAAATGCAATGACACTTAAACATGCAACATGTTAATTGGCTAAGTACCTAAAAATACAAACATGTATAGCATGCAACAACATGCCAAAAGGATGGTCTTAAACTAATTTGGACAGCCCTCTACTAGGTCCAAAACAGTGGCCAACATGCTCAAGAATGGACGCCAAAACACATACAAATAGGCATGCATGCAAGGTCCAACACTTAGGCACATAGAGACAACTTTTAAGCACACTTAAAAGAGGAACAACATGGGCATATGGCATGCAATGTAAGCTCTAAAAATCATGTTAATGATGGTGCCAAAACAAGCAAACAAGACAAGCATAGCATACAACAAATGATCTAAAGCATAAGGCTCACCAAAGAAGCATTGAACTACACTTAGTGCAACCACACATGGCATGAATTAAGTGACTGAAAACAGAGATGTGACATGCTAAAATGAGCCTCAAAACCCACCTAAATGGCATCTAAATGGCTTAAGTATGGAGGCATGCACAAGGGCCCAAACAAGGAGCATAAGACAAGAACCTTTTAACACATTAAAGGGAAATCAAATGCAAGCATATAGGCATGCCACAAGGACTGAAATAACATGACAAGTGGTTCCAAACCACTGAAATGATACAAGGATGGCATGCTAGAGGGGTCAATGCTCAAGGCATACAAGAGAGTTTGCATGGTAGCTATGCAAAGCAAAGCATGGATGACTCAAATGACCAAAAACAGTCCCTTAGCATACTAAAACAAGCATAAAAGTTTCACAAAGTTAGGCCAAAACACATGAGCATGGTAGTTTAAATGCTAGGCACATGTTAAGGCAAATCATGGCATTACAAGACATGTATACAAGCTAAGCATGGTGTGTCTAAACCAAGTAAAATAGTGCTATATCATGGCAAAATAAGCACAAATAGCACTTAATACATGGCCAACATGAACTTAAAAATGGTGCTCACACATGAGGCTAAAATGGCACTTTTTGAAGACAACAAGGAGAGGGGGTGGCCCTCTCCTTCTTAGGACCTTAAGACACCATCCTCACCATTGAAATCTCTCAAGATTTCATTGTTGAGGAGGCCCAAACAAGGTGGTCCCAAAGCTCACCAAAAATAGCACAAAATGGGGCCAAACAAGGCCTAAGAGGGGGGAAACGACCCCAAACACAAAAGTGATTTTAAACAAACTTCAAAAGGAGCTCAAAATAGGACTTTTTTCAGTTTATGACAAAGCCCAAATATGCTTTTAAGTAAGGCTAAAAGTGTGTGCAAAAATGAGAAATAAAGAGGGAAAAGGAGTTACCTTTGTAGCTAAAAGGGGACAGCAGCCTCTTGGTCCAAGAAAATATTCCTTTAGCCTCTGAAAATGGCCTCCAAGCTCCTTAGGTTGATGATGGAGGTGTTGTGCTAGGAGGTGTAGTTCAAATGGCCAAGAACTAGACCCTTTTGCATCCTCTAACCCACACAAATGTAGAGAGCGAGGGAGATATAGAGAGGGAGAGAGTGATATATATATGATATATATTTGATTTTCTAACCCTTGAAATGGGAGGAGAGGCCCTCTATTTATAGAGAAGATGAAGGCTTGAAGGTTCTAAGGGAGGCTAAGCAAAAGGGTCAAGGGGGGTCAAGCTTCTCTTAGAAGCTTGGAGCAAAAGGGCCAAGCTTCTTGGAGAAGCTAGGCAAAGGGGTCAAGCTTCTCTTAGAAGCTTGAGGAAAAGGTGCAAAAGGTGCAAGCTTCTCTTGGAAACTTAGAAGGGTTCAAGCTTCTTGGAGAAGCTAAAACAAAGGGTTCAAGCTTCTTGGAGAAGCTAGAACAAAGGTTCAAAAGGTTCAAGCTTCCTAGAGAAGCTAAACCAAGGGTTCAAAAGGTTTAAGCTTCCTCAAGAAGCTAGAACCAAGGGTTCAAAAGGTTCAAGCTTCCTCAAGAAGCTAAAATAAGGAGTTCAAAAGGTTCAAACCTCTCTCAAGAAAAGGTCTCAGCCAGAAAAAGTGGCTAATCTGCTAACAAATTTGGCCGACCGACCACAAAATGTGCCGACCGACCAAATAAAGTGCCGATCGGCCAAATATTTGGCCGATGGCAACAAAACAAAGCCGGTGGCCTCAAGACATGGCCGGTGATGTGTGGGGATGGCCATCAAGCCACTCCCTGCCCCTCAAAGGCAAAACACAAGTGTTTGGTGCAAAACCAAACACAAGTGTTTGGAGTCAAGAGATCCTGAGGCAAGGCGCGTAGCTGAGACCTCCAGGAACTCAAGACGAACACAAACAAGGATGATCACCGAGTGTTCAAACGGTGACGCCCAAGTCTTGAGAACGATAAAAAATGGGGTGTCTACACCAACATACGCTTTTGTATATAAACCATATACACTGTCCAAACCCTAATCACTCAGACTCCTCTCTCTCTCTCTCTCTCTCTCTCTCTCTCTCTCTCTCATGCCTTACACATGCCGATGTCGTCGCCTCAATGACTACCGCTACCTTCATCACATCCACCTCTAGCCTCCGTCGCTACCTCTCTCTCTCTTCAAATCCATTATCACCTCACTCCTTCATCAGATCTGATTTCACCTTAAGACGACGACATCCTCGTCGCACAGCCACACCACCACTACCAACGGCAACAACGGTTTGAACTGTTGCCTATTTTCTTTCGATCTTGCCATACCTACTGTTAGTGTTGGAAGAGATCGTCCCTTCGAAGCCCTAGGTTGTACATACAGTAAGGCCCTGTTTGATTCTTGGATATAAAAAGTTCGATTAGAGATTATATATTGTACGCCCCATATATCCTATGTTCGTAATTTTTTTTTTTGGAGGATATAATATACAATTGGATTGTATATCCCCAAAATGGTTGGATAAACAATACCCACTCCCCTATATTATATCATATCCCATCAAATTGTATAAGAACTAAAAATACAATTTTACCCTTTTGCAATGGGAAATCTGATTATGTGTATATATCTACTTTACAATGAGAAATTTGATTGTGTATATGAGAAATCCAATTGTATATGACCAAAAAAATTATCTTCATGAACTTTATTCTTAAATTTTTACAGCTGAATTTTTTACATAAGCAATATATATAAATATATATATAAAAACAAAAATGTTATTTCCTTTTTGAGATTCAAAGTTTTAATTTAAAAATATATTTTAAATTATAATAATTTAAAAGGTTTTGAATTTTCAAAGTTCTAATTCAAAAAATATTTACCAATTTAAGAATTAAATAAATAAGTGACCCAAATAAACTATGATAGACATTAATGCATGTTACTTGCTTATATCCCATAATTCTTTTTGTAAAACAAACATGGATAAAAAATATCCAGTACCATATCCTGAACTCAACAAACATGTGCATGAGATATGTTATCTAATCTATATATCTTACTCATTGCATATATTGAGTAAATCCCAAAGCATATTATATCCTTCATTTTATATCTGGACAATCAAACAAGGCCTAAGTTCTTTAAATCGCTCATTTTCTTAGTGTAGTTCAGTTCAATCAATTTTTAATTCATCAAGTTCACAATTTGTTTACTCAGTTTCAACTCTCAGATCCTCTCACCGCCTCTCTATTTCACCGTTGCGCAGTCCAAGAGTGCCATGAGCCACCATCATTATCTTCTTCAAAGCTAAAAAACAGATCTGTTTATATATATTGCGAAATTAGATCTGAGAAATATATATATATATATATATATGAATATGATTTTTTAAGATCTTTTTTTTTAAGATCTAAGCTTAGATCTGGTATAGGATCATCTGTGTGTGTGTATGTACGCGTGCGTGTACAGATAATCATTCAGATCCTCTTCTTTTTTTCTTTTTTCTTTGTTTTTTTTGGTAGTTGTTTTTGTTGATGATGATGTGTTGTTGTTGTTTTGTTGTTAATGATGATGAAACATATTTCAGATCCATATGCTTGGTTTGAACAGATAGTGGGTGGTTTTCCGGCGAGAAAAGACTAACCAGAGTTGTTGAATATGAATAGATAGATAGTAGGAAGAGATATAGATTTTTAACAGATAGATTAGTTGTTGTTGGACCTTCAACAAATAGATTTGTTATTGTTGTTGAACAAATAATAAAATTAGAATAGATAAATTTAAACAGATAAATGAAAAAATTGAATAGATAATAAAATTGGATAGATAAAAAAACCAACAGATTATACCTTCAATGATTTTAACAAATAAGAATTTTCAACAGATTAAAAAAAAAATTGAATAGATAAATAGAATTTAGAGGAAAAATCGAACATATATATATATATATATATAATTTAGGGAAAAAAATTGAACAGATAGACAAAAAAAAATAGGAAGAGGAAAGACTGGGAAATTTGGACAGATAGAAAATTTATACAAAAAAAATTTGAACAAATAGACAAGAAATTGAACAGATAGACAAAAATTTCAACAGATAGAAAATAATTTCAATAGATAGTCAAAAAAGTCAACAAATAAATTAAGGGGTAAAATTGAAAACAAAATGTCCTTCAAAACAAGCAAAAGGACCTCTCACTAAACTATTTCATAAATGGTGAACCTCTCACTAATTAAAAAAAAAAAAAACACTAGACCTAATGCCTTAGACACCCTATAAATTGGATTTATCATCAATTATCCCTTTTAGTTATAACTCATGAGATCTTTAGTTTTATATATTGTTTGGTTATGAATATTTTTTTTTATTTTAATTATGACTCAAAAGTATAAAATTATATCATTTTCTTCTTTAGTTATATATTGCATATGATACACACCCTTTAGGGTGTGTACCATAGTATTTCCCAAAATATATATGATTGATGCCTTGATTGATGCATACATTTTTTATTTAAAATTTTGAGATAGAATAAAAACTATAGAATAAGTTAATTTATAACTTCATTTTGTAGTGAAGTGAGAAAGAATTTGGTACTATTGGGCAATTATCTCAACGGTCTAAGGAGTGTACTCTTAGACAATATCTCTGAACGGTTCGAGGAGTCTGCAGACTAAATATTAAATGTAACGATAATATATATTATTGGTTAAACAAAAATTTCATATTAGGATAGCATGAAATAGTTGATTGGATTATTGATAGACAAAGGGTGTTCACCTAATCTCATTTACAATACAATATTTTATTGATAGCTAACACCACGTAAAATAATATAAATGTTACACTCAATATTCGTTTTAGGAGAATTGCTATGGTACACACTCCTCAAAAGGTGTGTACTACATGTATCTCGTCATATGTTTTTGGAGTTTGGATCCTCTGCCATGATTTCTTATCATGGTTCCTATAGTACCCCCAAAACGATGTCGTTTTGAGGGTGGGGAAAAAAAAATCAATCCAGACCAGAAACTGAGAAGAAGAAAATCAGAAAAAAGGAGAATGTACCACCGGCACCACTCTCCGGCGACTTCCACTACCCGTCCCACCGTAACCACCACTCTCTGGCGATCTTCTTTAATGTTCTTGTTCTTCATTCTCAACTCTGCTTCATCTGAAGCAGAATCTTTCTCAATTAAAATGGTGATAACATTTGTGGAAAAACAACAAAGTTTAATCTGAATCCTTTTTCTTATTTCATAGTAGATAGCAAAGATAATGCCTAAGCAAATTATAAGCAGCTTTTTGTTAAGGTGCAATATTCTAAAAAAACTCTCTATATCCACATCTACTATTCTTTTACTATTTCACACAACACAATAAATCAAAGTAGAAAAATCTAACCAAACACTCACGCAAACTAGTCCAAACAATTAGACCCCTCAATGCAAATCAAAAGCTAAGATTAGACCCCTTTTCTTCTTCTTCTTCTTCTTCTGCATCACCTGTGGCGGCAACTGGGGTTTCCAAATCATGCAATCTAGGGTTGCAGTGGCGAAGAGGAGGAATCGAGAGGGAGTCTCGCAGTGGTGAAGATTGGTGTAGCACGTCCGCGAGGGACCCCGCTACAGTTCGGACTCAATTTTGTGTCACGGTTCTTAATCTGAACCAAAAGAGTCCAAATCCGGCAAATCGTTTTGAAAAATAGATTTTTAGAAAAAGAAGTGCCAAACATGGACTGCTTTGCCAGATACAGAGTCGCCACCTAAATATTTTATTTTGGGGGAATTTAGGAAACCCTGACTCGGTGCCAAAGGCCACGTGTCCGTCATCACCAAAGTTGCCTCGTTTGGGAACTTGGGTACGATTGGGGAAGGTCAGCTATGAGCACCCCCTCTCGCCCGATCCGAAGATCGGCCTCTACTAACCGTGATATCCGTTTTTTGAAAACGTTATGTGTTCTTAAACCAATTATTAGCCTAGCGTTACTATGTTATGCGCACGGCAAACAAGTATAGACTAGATTGCCTAATTTGGAAATTAGCATTGCATATCCGTTTGTCTTGAAAAACATTTTGGAATTTGCTACTCGCAAGTAGGCTAAAATACGGATTTCAACGAGTTTTTCCAACTTAGACAATCCAACCTTCACCCACAGGCATCCAAACAGTTTATCACATAAGCATCTAGCCACATGGTAATCATACTATAATGGCAACACTCGCACACATGCGGTATGCTAAAGCATAAATGTTTACCTAGTACTCCAAGCCAAAATAGAAACCAGTTAGTAATCACATGTATGATCCTAGTTCATGTTAAGATGGCTAATGCAACACATGCAAAAATGCAACTAAGATAGGCTCGGCTAATCTACGATAAGATGTGAAATGCTACAACTAGCACGTATTCAATTTGGAATTGGAATACAAATGCAGTTAAAATGATGCGCCGAGCCCGGTGCATGCAAGACAAATGTATGAATGTACGCATACATAGCATAAGGTATGCTAATTTAAACATGCCCTAGTCTACCATCATAAGCGGGTAAATAAAAGGGAAGAAAGACGTGGGGTTGGAAGACATACACACACTCACGCACACTTATTACATAATTGCCCTCACTCGGAGGGTCCAAATAAAATATTACAGTCCGAATAATAAACACATTAATTATTACAAAATTTCTAATTAATTAACAGAATGAATGCAAAAAGAAAGGTGGCCACAGCCCCCGCCTCAGGATGCGCGAATGATGCATGCTCGAACCCGTCTCGCCCGGAAAGTCCGTACCATACCACTGCCGCCACTGTTTACACTGCCCTGCTTCTCTGAAAATTGCCAAAGTTCTGGGACAGGTCCCCTGAATACTGTGGAACACCATCGGCTGAAGGAAATGTCCACCGGCCATTGAAAATATCCATCGGCTGTTTATGAAGCTATCGGCCCAGGAAGGATTGCCGGTCGGCACTGAACACTACCGGTCGGCAGAAAGTTCCTGCAGGATCTGGTTTTTGACAGCAACAACGACAGAAAGTGTATGGCATGGAATTTCAAGCAAGTGTATGCATGGCTACTCTCCCAATCATGTAACGGACTCGAAGGAGCATGGCCCTTGGCCCTCGGGCTATCAATCGTGCATTTGATGCATGATAGCCTAAGGAGCCAAGGTTGCAATTCAATGTACAAAATGCATGCAACACACAAATGAGGACCGAGGGCCTATCATGCCAAAGTCAAGGGCCTCGGTGACCGAGGGTTGAGATGTGTTTTGTCACTTGAAGTACAAACACCCCTCACCCCTCACACTTGGTTTGACACCCCAAACCAAGCAATGCTATGCATGTTATACAAACATGGCACAAAATGTAACATGATATTAAGATGCAAGGCATGCCAAATGCCATGCAACTACCATGGCAAGTATGCAATGTTAGGCATGCAAGATGCAAATGCAATGCAAACATGGACGATTTAAGCAATAGGATCATCATGTTACAACACCTAATGAAGCAATCATACAACAAACAAGAGACAAGCATGCAATGGTGGACTTAAACCATAAAGGGGCAGACCTCAATCCACCCCAAAACAGTGGCCAAAAGTGCCCAAAATGGTGGACAAACACTCATGCCAACACGCAAGCCAATGGACCTAAGGCTAAGGCACAAAAAGGGGGCACTTTACTTCCACTAACATGACCATTCATGGCATGAATTAGACAAGCAAAAACAGAATCCTAACATGCAAAAATGGACTCCAAAACCCCCTGATATGGCAGCTTAAGTGGCTCCAATGAGATGTATGCACCAAAACTCATTTCTAGGCATAAAAGGGCACATCCTCAAAGCATGAAAGAGGTCACATATGCGAACATATAAACATGATTTATGGACTGAAATATGATCCTAAATGATGCCAAATCACGAGGATGGCCTAAGCTACGCATGCTAGAGGCCAATATACTCAAGGCTTACAAGCCAAAACACAAAGAGATGACACCAAACATGGCAAGCATGACTGAAACAGATAGCCAACAGGCCTTAAACATGGTAAAGTAATGCCAATACGTTCATGAAATTAGGCTAACACATGCAAGAATCATGACCTAAACACAAGATACATTTCTAGGCCAAATAGAGGAATGTAAAGCAAGTATGTTAAGCATGAAAAAGGGCACAAATCCGACCAAAAACAGAGATAACATGTGACCTAGAGACACCCAGAAACCTCTAAAATATGGCCAAAATCAGTCAAGCATGCATGTTGCCCTTTAAGCCAAAAGGCAAGGAAATGAGACAATGAGGGGAGAGGGGTGTCCCTCCCCTATACAAGACTTCAAACCACCTTCCTCACCACTGAAAATCCATTAGTTTTCAGTGGTGAGAAGACTAAGACACTCAAGCAAACAAAGCCTCACAAGGAAGCACCAAAAAGGCCAAATAAGGCCTAAGAGGGTGAGTTTGAACTCAAACCACAAAACACCCTTAATGAAAGATGTTAAGCACAAAAATACAAGACTTTTTCATGTTAAACACAAAGCCTAAATCAGCATGCAAGACAGGTAGAAAACTAGTGCAAAATTGGGGAAACTAAAGCAAGTGTCTCACCCTTGAAGAAGCCTTGAAGAACAGGTGATCCGGCCACTCTCTATTGATCAAAATCAGTCCAAAACCTCAACAAACAACCCTCAATGCCTCTCAATCTCAGAGCAAGGTGTAATGGTGTGTGTTTTAGTGCAAAAGTAAGGTCAAAATGCACTTTTAGGCTTCCAAACACACCCTAAGGATGAGAGAGAGGGAGATATAGAGAGAGAGGGTGATATATCAGATGTATAGATATTGAAGCTCTGGTTTTTTTGGTTCAAAAGCTCCAACCCTTAACAAAGGGAGAGGATCATTGCTTAAATAGGCAAAGGGCTAAGACTAAAGCTTCCTAAGGAAGCTAAAGGAAAGGGGCAAAGGGTGCAAAGGAGCCTTGGCTTCTTGGAGAAGCTAAAACAGCTGGCCAAGCTTCCCCACGAAGCTTGGCCAAAGGGTTCAAGCTTCTAGAAGGAAATGGGGTTCAAAGGCTCACACCAGCCAAAAACTGCACGGGGAGGAGTGATGGTGCATTCCAGCTGGCACAGCTGGCATGCACCATGCCTTAAGGGTGCAAAGAAGTCACACCGGCTAGCAAAAGATGTCACCGGCAAAGTAAAGTGCCGGTCGGCAGAATATTGTGCTGACCGGCCATTGATTTTAGGAAACCATGGCCGGTGGCGCCCCTAAACAGCCGGTGATGCTAGGGGAAGGCCGGTGGAATGTGGGGATGGCCAACAAGCCATTTCTCGCCCTTCAAGGCAAAGACACAAGTGTTTGGTGCCAAAACCAAACACGGAACAGTCAGGTCGAGAGATCCTGAGGCAAGGCGCGCAGCCAAGACTTCTGGGAACTCAAGACGAACACAAACATGGATAATCACCGAGTGTTCAAACGGTGACTTCCAAGTCTTGAAGACGGTCAAAAATAGGGTGTCTACAGTTGCCCCTCTTTGACAGAACTCGAAAGTCATAACAATGATGGGAGTGAATGTCAAAGCCTAGAGACGACCCATTTTTGACAAGGCCGAAGACTCAGACAAACATGCAAGGCAAACAAGGTATGCGCCCGAAGGCAGGGGCAAAATGCAAGACAATGCACAAAGCCGGACATAACTTATGATCATACAAAGAAAACTGTAACGAAGCATGCATGCAACAGTTTTAAGCTAGCATACACCAAACTATGCTACAATGCAGAAAGGATGTAAGAGAATTATGAAATTCTTGATACTTCTCACTCGGAGGATACAAATAACTGCGCGGCTCGTCTGGTTGCACCAACCCCAAATGAACCGTATATACAATATCGTGCCTGCAAAGAAGACAAACTTAACAGGTACAATATCGTTAGCAACATGTATAATAGTGTACTCGAAATGCGTGACAATGCAAAGCAAGTGGGAAGCATAACAATGCTGTGAAGGCACAAATATGTAAGTGGAGCACGCGGTCTACGCGGGCGACGAAATCGATCATAAGCATGCGGTCTACGCAAGTAATGAAATTGAACATGAGAATGCGGTCTACGCAAGTAGAACATGCAGTCTACACAGGTAATGAAATTGAATGCAAACATGCGGTCTACGCAAGTTATGAATTTGATTAAACATGCGGTCTACGCAAGTAATGAATTTTGAACAAACATGCGGTCTACGCAAACAAAACATGCGGTCCACGCAAGTTATGAATTTGATTAAACATGCGGTCTACGAAAGCAAAACATGCGGTCTACGCAAGTTATGAATTTGAATGTAAACATGCGGTCTACGCAAGCAAAACATGCGGTCCACGCAAGTTATGAATTTGAATGTAAACATGCGGTCTACGCAAGCAAAACATGCGGTCCACGCAAGTTATGAAATTGAATGCAAACATGCGGTCTACGCAAGCAAAACATGCGGTCTACGCAAGTAATGAAATTGAATGCAAACATGCGGTCTACGCAAGTTATGAATTTGATTAAACATGCGGTCTACGCAAGCAAAACATGCGGTCCACGCAAGTTATGAATTTGAATGTAAACATGCGGTCTACGCAAGCAAAACATGCGGTCCACGCAAGTAATGAAATTGAATGCAAACATGCGGTCTACGCAAGCAAAACATGCGGTCTACGCAAGTAGTGTGTATGAGAAGAGTTGAATGTACACATGTAAGTAAAAAAAAAAAAAAACTTGTTATCCACGATGTGGGAATGTAAAGTACTGTAACACAGTATAATCGAAGCGATTTGTGGAAATCCTCAGGACATGAAAAGGATACGGGAAGGGACGTTCTTCATACGTATCGAGCATCGCTCGCAGAAGTTGTGGCCTGAGGTCAACTCGAAGATCCATGTTTCAAAAGTATGCTTTCTCCCATTGTTTCAAGTGATGAAGATGCCAAACCATGTAGTTGACCCGAACGAAGGCGCAGAAGGTGCGTTGACCGCAAGGGGAGTTTTACTGGTATCAATTACGACACTTTGCTACCCTACCATTCTATGCTTTACTTTCCTTTTTACTGGTAGTTTAAGCACATTGTACTGCCTCAGGCAGGTTTTATTCTTTCTCAAAAATACACATTTTACAAAACACGTGATGGGGATGAAACAACCATTTTGTTCAAATGATGTTGCGTTTGTAAATTTTCTATGCATTGCATCTCAAGGTAACACACTACAATGTGAACGAAATTGAACCTGTTTTGAATATTGAGTACTTGCATCGTAATAATCAGGTAGTGAACTGACTTACAACTCGATAAGCAAAAACAAAGGCACGATATAATCAAACATGTGTGAGCATAACTCGATAAACAAATCAAAGACTTAAGGAGAGTGAAATACAACTCGATAAGCAAATGTGCAATAACCTGATAAGCAGACAGGTGTGACTTCGCAAGAATCGGTCACCGAGGGGAGATTGGAGGTGGTAGAGTTCCCCAACCCCTAGCATAAACAGCTCAGGGAACAAGGAGGAAGACCATCGGCCAGGGGGAGAGGCCATCGGCTAGAAGAAATGTCCATCGGCTAGAAACTTGTTCAGTCGGCAAAAAGTTATGGCCGGTCGGCACAATATTTGGCCGGCCGGCCATGAATGAAGGAATCACCAGAATGTCGACACCTCTCCTCCACCCAACCTTATCTCCTACAAAAAAAACCTCAGCTTCGTAGTTTTTCTCAATTCCACACTGATTTGCTCTAATGGAAGAGTTTCTTGCTTAAAATCTTACAACTTGGATTGCTAGCTTGGATGGCTCGGAAAAGTTGAACTTCCGGGGTTTCGGCATAAATACACTATTCACTTTGGGTCGTACCCCGTTGCACTTTCCGTTTCTCCATGTCGCGGCAAGGTTTTGGAATCCGGTGACACATGTCTTTAGCTTCGCTGGGCAAGAGATATGTCCTACCTTCGAAGATTTCTGAGCCTTAATGGAGTCCGAGCACGACGAGGAGCTCCTGCCTCAACTTAATTTTGGCCATGCCCAATCCTTAGGGCAAATGTGTGGACTTAGTATGCGTGACGCTCGGTCTCTGATTTGTGACGGGATGCTGGACATTCCGGGTTTGACCAATCGGTTTTCTAATGCTGGTGATCGCAACAACCATCGTTGGCAGGGCTTCCGGCGACACGCCCTCTGTTTGTGCCTGCTATCTCATTTCTTATTTGTCTCAGGTTCCGGAGGGTCTAGTGTCCAGCTAACCGAGGTTGCCCAAGGCTTGAAGGAGGGCAAGAGCTGTATTGCCATGATTCTGGCTGAGACGTTGATGGGCTTAGACGCCTTTTATCGTCGTGAGACGACCAGATTAGCAGGGAGTCCACTACTACTACAGGTAATGTTTCCCACCCAATCTCACATATGTATCGCTCACATCACTCGGCCCTTAAGCTCTATTTTTTCTCATAAAAACCCTATTCTCACTTTTCTCTCATCGTACATCTCTCTATTCTTTATTCTCTCATTTTTCATCCCTTCCCAGGTATGGTTGATGGACAAACTGCAGGTTGTGGACTCTTGCCCAGCGTATTCAGCTCGCGGCTACTTCTTCCGGCACCGTCTAGTCAATGCCCTTGACGAGGGATGGTGGTTGCTTGGATGTGTCGCTTGTCCGCAGACCGTATTGCTTGGCGGTGTCCTTGGCTGAGCCTTCCGGCAATGAGTTACAGTATGTTCCGGCAGACTGGGATTCAATTGATTGGTCTCACTCACTGTGTATTCTACTTCCCATTTCGGATTCGACGCCAATTCGGCCATGATCAGACCTGTCCGCCAGAGGGGATAGAGTATCCTGCCGCATTTACAGCCCGAGGCGCACAGCTTGCTCAGCAAGCCATCGCGTGGAGGACGAGAGAACTCCTGGCCCCCGCTCCCACTTTCAGTTATACTTTGTCTGACGAGTGCGTGGATTGGCTCAATGAAGAGGCACAGATTGGGCCCAGCTTGGCATCAGAGGCTTCGTCCAGCTCTGGGAGGGGGCGCAGGAGCACCTGACTTGACTATGCCTCGGATTTATTGCTTTATTAGTACTTTCAAGTTTTCTTTATGAATGTAATAAAAAGCAACTTCGATTGTATGCAAGAGCAGGAGAACTCTGTTTTGAAATCAATGAAATTGAAGGTTGTGGTACTGAAAATTTTCCGTTTTGGTCCGAAAAAATGGTCTTAGCTGTAAAAAGATTAATTTGAACAAAGTCGACTTTTATTTAAAACTTTTCAAAAACATTTTCGATATGGATCAGAACTGGACATGCTTGAGATCTGTCACTGAGATGCACAACCCCAGATCCCTGCAACTGGAAAGTTGCCCCTAGTCTGAAGAGTACCGCGACACTGCATGGCAACGGAAAGTTGCCCCTAGTCTGAGTAGCACCGCGCTGGAGATTCCGATGGATGCTGATAGATAAAGATGACTGAGATGATCGAATGGACAAAGTTGATCGAGGAAAAGTTTATGGCTGAACTTCAGGATGAAGTTGCCTACGTATCCCAAAGATGGGAATCAAGCCTTACGTAGTTCAGGCTTAGGTTCACTCGG
Source organism: Camellia sinensis (assembly GCF_055761805.1). Taxonomy (NCBI): domain Eukaryota; kingdom Viridiplantae; phylum Streptophyta; class Magnoliopsida; order Ericales; family Theaceae; genus Camellia; species Camellia sinensis. The sequence continues at coordinate 87,859,962 of NC_138974.1, forward strand.
GTATTTTCACTCTCCTTTTGCGCTCTAACTTTTGCCAAAGCCGCCCTTTTGCGGGTTTTCAGCCTTGCGAGCTCAGTTTTTATATTTTCTAATTTTTTGTGCTCTAACTTTTGCCTAGTTCGCCCTTTCGGGTTTTCGGCCTAGCGAGCCTCTCAAGGGTAATATTCCTTCAACTTGTCCATGTTGATCGATTGGGAGAATTCCAGGCCATCTAGGTCCATCAAAACCACAGCTCCACCTGACCAGATAGCTTTGATGATGTAGGGACTAGTCCAATTAGGTCTGAACTTGCCCCTAGGGTCGTGGATTGGAGCTCGGTTGTCTTCGAGCATCAAATCTCCTTCCTTTAGATTCCTGGACTTGACTTTCTTGTTGAAAGCCCGGGCGATTCTACGCTGATAACTTTGAACATGGTACAGTGCTTTCAGTCTTCTCTCATCAAAGAGCATGAGTACTTTGAACCTGCTCTGCTGCCAATCTGCTTCGGCTATTTGGCACTCAGCCAATACTCGCAATGACGGAACCTCAATCTTGATAGGTAGAACGACATCCATCCCATAAACCAATGAATACGGAGTCGCTCCGGTAGAAGTTCTAATTAAAGTCCTGTAGCCCCACAGAGCAAATGACAGCTTATCTGGCCAATCCCGGTAGGTTTCCACCATCTTTTGCAGTATATGCTTGATGTTCTTGTTGGCGGCCTCAACCGCTCCATTGGTCTGCGGCCGGTATGTGGATGACTTATGAAAAGCCATATTGTATTTTTCTAACAAGTCTATCACTTCCTTCTTGAAGTGGGAACCGTTATCTGAAATTATCTCGTTTGGGACCCCGTAGCGACAGATGATGTTGTTTCTGATAAACTTCGCGACGTGTGAAGCCTTCAACACCGCGTAAGATTGGGCCTTGACCCACTTCGTAAAGTAATCTATCGCTAACAGGATAAACTCATGCCCATTCGATCCCTTCGGGGTAACAGCCCCGATCACATCGATTCCCCAAACTGAAAACGGCCATGGGGACGTCATGTTGTACAGCTTTGACGGCGGGATGTTCATGCGATTTGCATGGATCTGGCATTTGTGGCATCGCCGAACAAAGCCGATACAATCCTCTTCCATGGTAGACCAGTAGTAGCCTTGTCTAAGGATCTTTCTGGCCAGCATTACCCCATTCATGTGTGCCCCGCATTCTCCTCCGTGGATGGCCTCCATTAGGCGCTTCGACTCTTCAGCTTCTACACAGAGCTTATGCATTCCCAGATGACCTCTCTTATACAGTTTCCCCCCGCAGATGATGAACTGAACAGCCATTCTTCTGATTGCCCTTTTATCCTTGGCATTTGCCCCTGGTGGATACGCCTCCTTCTCCAAGAAGTTCCAAATGTCATAATACCAGGGGTTTTCGTCCTGAACTTCGTCTATAGCAGCGATTGATTCATACACCGGCACAAACTTCTGATCAATAATGACTGGACGCATCCGGACTCCGGACGGGATGTCTATCATGGAAGATAGAGTTGCAAGTGAATCTGCGAACCTGTTGTTCTCTCTTACTAGGTGGGTGAATTTTAGCTTCTCAAACTGAGGAATTAACAAATCCAAGGTCTGGTGGTAAATTATCATCTTTTCCTCTTTGACTTTCCAGTCTCCTTTTGCTTGAGACACAACAAGGTTCGAGTCCCCAATGACGTCCAATCGTCTTGCCCCTAGTTCTAGGGCTGCTTCTAGGCCGGCAATACATGCCTCATATTCTGCTTCGTTGTTTGAGACTTTGAACCGGAGCTTGAATGCTAAGGGGATACGGGAATCGTCAGGCGCTATCAGCAACACTCCTATCCCATACCCATACTGGTTTGACGCTCCGTCAAAGTACATCGTCCAAGTTTCATCTTCGATGTGCAGAATGGCTTCATCTGGGAATAGGTACTCAACAGCTTCATCCCCTTCAACCGGGTGGTCGGCAAGGAACTCCGCTACCACTCTTCCTTTTACTGACTTGCGTGTTACATACTTCAGATCAAATTTAGAAAGCAACAGCAGCCAACGAGCTAGCCTACCCATAAGTGCTGGTTTCTCGAAAAGATATTTGATGGGATCCAAGCGTGAAACCAACATTACAGAGTGAGCTAACAGGTAGTGCCGCAGCTTCCTGGTAGCCCATACCAAGGCCAAACAAGCCTTCTCCAGCGGAGTGTAGCGGGTCTCGTAATCCAGCATCTTCTTGCTCAGATAGTAGATGGCCCTTTCCACTTTGTCCTCTGACTCTTGTGCGAGCATGCAGCCCATGGTAGTCTCAGTTACTGAAAGGTACAATATCAACGATTTCCCTGGCTCTGGTGGTGACAACACGGGCGGGTTCTGTAAATATTCTTTGATCTGTTCAAAAGCTGCTTGACATCGGCCGTCCCATTGGAATTTCTTTCCTTTCTTCAGGAGACCAAAAAGTGGTTCACAAGTCAAGGTTAGTTTTGAGATAAACCGTCTTATGAATTGCACTTTACCCAGAAAGCCTCGCACCTCGTTTTCAGTCCTTGGTGGTGGCATTTCTAAGATGGCCTTGATTTTTGAAGGGTCGACCTCGATGCCCCTTTGTGTAATCAGAAATCCCAGCATTTTTCCCGCTGTAACACTAAACGTACATTTCTGAGGATTCAACCGTAGCCGAAACTCTCTGATCCTTTGAAAGAACTTTTGTAAGACGGTGTAATGGCCCTCTCTTTCTTTGGATTTGACAATCATGTCGTCCACATACACCTCAACCTCTTTATGGATCATATCATGCAATATTGTGGTCGCTGCCCGTTGATAAGTAGCTCCAGCATTCTTCAACCCAAATGGCATCACTCTGTAGCAATATGTACCCCACGGGGTAGTGAATGCAGTCTTCTCCCGGTCTTCGGGTGCCATTACTATCTGATTATAGCCTGAGAAGCCATCCATAAACGAAAGCAAAGCATGCCTCGCCGTGAAATCTACCAATTCATCAATGTGTGGCAAGGGAAAGTCGTCATTCAGACTAGCTTTGTTCAAATCCCTGAAATCCACACATACTCGGATCCTGCCATCCTTCTTCGGCACCGAAACAATGTTGGCCAACCAAGTCAAGTATTCGGATACCAGCAGGAAGCCTGCATCGATTTGCTTGGTGACCTCTTCCTTAATTTTGATGGCCCAGTTCGGACGAATCCTTCTGAGCTTCTGTTTGATCGGTCGGGCCTCGGGGTCGAGAGGGATCTGGTGCTGTACAATCTCAGGATCGATTCCAGGCATGTCTTCGTAGGACCACGCGAAAACGTCTTTGAAATCTTTTAATAAAGCGACTAAGCGTTCGCGTTCCTTCAAAGACAACGTGGACCCGATCTGGATCAGCTACGGGTCCTTCTCAGTACCAACATTCACAGTAGTGATTTCATCCATTAAGGGTTTAACAAATCTTTCCTGCTCTTGATCAATTAAACGTTGCAAAACCAGAGGAATTTCTTCCTCGTCGTTTTCATCAAAAATTTGAAAATCCTGATTTAAGCAATAAATTAGAGGCACAGAAAAATACTCAGAAACCACATCCACATCATTCTCATTAAATGCTTCCAAGCCGTCCGATTCTTCTGTTACAACAGAATCAAAAGAGAAAGAAAATGATGACCTAGACAGGACTGTGGCATCCGGGTTATCACCCCCAGGAATACCGGACTCAGACTCAGTCGAGCTGGAACCTGATTCCGACTCACAAGACTCGGTGGAATCAGATTCCGGCTCACTACCTGACCCGGTGCTGCTGGACAAAAATCCTTCCTCGTACTGCCAAATGAGAGAGGGTGCGATGGATGCATCCAAAATAGTTGATGGTAGGCCCGCAGCCGTTTCATTCCCGATCATGCATACCGAGGAGTTATCCCCCAAGCACTTCTGTTCTATCGGAGGATCTAAAAGTAGACATGCCAGTGCTACCCCCATTTCGTTTTCAGCGTCCTCAGACTGCACTTCCTTACTCTGTTCAGTCTCAGCCGATAGATCTGCCTGCCCTTCGGCGACGTCATTCTCAGGTAGCTGCAGGTCAAAGAAAATCTCAAAACCTGGCACGCGCTTCTTTTCCGCGTTTAGCCATGGTTCTGGGAAGCCACAAAACGGAAAGTCCTCCCCCTCTCGGACGAAGCGCCCGTTTAGGGTACCCTGAATGGGCCTATGCATCAACTCAAAAGGCTTCCCAGCCTTCTTTGCTCTGGCTCTCCCAGCCATCTCTCTACCCTTCCTTACCCAGTCCTCTTTGGTGGGCATATAACCCAAACCAAAGGTATGAGGGTTGTGTGGTACTTCGGCCAATGCTGCGACGCCCTCCCGGCCGCTCTTTCCCAATCCCATCCCGGGGATGTGTTGAAGCTTGTTCATGAGGTAGACGGATTGAGCACTGACGTACACCCCCTCATTCACAGCCATAATATTCTGCACTACTCGAGCCTCAGCCAAAGTAAACCCTGATAAGAACACATCCTCAGTGCCATGCTCGATTTCTAAGACTGGTGTGGACACTTCTGGCGGCGGATGGATTGATGAATTCCCAAAGACAATAGCCACCCCCTTCCCGTGAGGGTACTTCAGCATCTCATGTAAAGTGGAAGAGACTGCCTTTACTTGGTGCAACCATGGCCGCCCCAAGAGCAGATTGAAGGTTGCGGGAACGTCTAAGACATGGAATTCAATGTTGTGTTGTCCGGGACAAACCTAGGTCTGAATTTTGACAGTCCCCATCACTTCCCTGCTAGTATTATCATATGCTTTAATTACCTGAGCAGTCGGCACGAAGTCCGTGGGTTTCATCCCGATTGCATACGCTGTTCTGGCTGGGCAGACATTGATGGCGGACCCGGTATCAACAAGTACCACCGGTATCCATTTGCCCCTACATTCCACGGAAACGTAGAGGGGTTTGTTGTGATTTTTGCCCTTAGGCGGTAATTCTTTGTTTGAAAAGGTTAATGCCGGGGGACCTTCTCTCGGAAAAACTAGGCCCACCAACTGTTCGGGTGTGGTGTCTATAGAAAGCTTGGCTTTGTCCATGGCTGAAAGGACAGCCTGTCTATGTACTCGAGAAGCCATAAGCAGCCCCCAGATGGAGATGTCTGCTTGTATCTTCTTCAATTGTCTCAATACGGCCTCATCCTCGAGTTGCTTTTCTTTTTGCTTCTCTGCCTCCTTATCTTTTCCAGACGCCTCTGGTTGATCTAGGTTTGGAGGCTTGAAGTACCGTCCACTCCTAGTCATGTGATCGACTTCGCCGATATACCAGGTATCATCTGGTTGGTTACCCCCCAATCCTCGTCCGTGTGGGCAAGACATAGATCATCGTCCTCCCATCACATTCCATCTGCAGCTGACAGGCACCTGTCCGATTCTGGCATGACTGTTCCGATACTTGCAGTACCTTCTATTCCTATGCTTGCGGCATTCTCTATTTCTGTACTTGCGGCGGTCTCAACCCCCACGTGGGCTTTTGCCTTCCTGATTCTCTCGGAACTTTCGAATCTTTCCTGTTCCGACTGTGTCAATGCAGTCGATTGTTCAATAATCCCTGTGCTCAAAATGCTCCAATCCTGAGCGAAACTCTTGACACTGGTGCTCTTTGGCGATGTACTCTATTCTTCGACCCTCCCGGCTATTACCGACATTCTCGCCCCTGCCGGGCCTTGTTCTGGCTGAAACTCTCCTACCGCGTCTGGTTGATCGTCTAACTACCATGTAGCCTCTGTTGATTCCTCATAATCGAACCAGTTGACGGCTGAGTCTCCTGGATCTTGGTTACTGTAAAACTGGAACTTGGCAAGGTCCTCTTCCACAGTCGTTAGATCATCCGTTCCCTGTCCTGGATTGTCCCCTTGGATCGCACAGAGCTCTCCTCCTGCTGGAAATTCCACATCTGGTCTATTCTGGCCTATTAGCGAAATGTAGTCACTTGGACTATAAGCATTCCCAACATCACTCCCAGATTCCGCAGACTCTGGCTCAACAACCCCCTTCTCCTTTGGAGTCTTCTCTCTCCTGCTCTCGATAGTCACCACTGCTGGCTTGGGTTGGGTTATGGAGACGTCCATCATGTACAAATCCGTGCAATCGAGAAGGAAAACCTCCGGCTTAGGCAGATAGGAAGGTGTGTTATAAATACTTGGATCGTAGGACACGACCCCAGTATGGACGAAATTGATTCTTTTGGGTGGTGGAGCTTGGTTATGTGTGGGGAGAGGGTTCGTAGTAACGTTGGGTTTCTCAGGAGGCAAAATCACCCCATTATCAATGAGATCTTGAATCTCATGACGTAATCGGAAACACAGATCGGTGTCATGACCGTGTTGTTGGTGAAATGCACAATACTTGGCTGGATTGTGGGCAGCGGGGAGTCTTTCTGGTAAGGGCCGCGGCTCTAGGGGCTTTAGATGCCCTTTTCTGATTAAAACCCCCAAAGCTTTGGACAGGGGCATATAAAGCAGAGCGAAGGTTCTGGTGTTTTTGGGAGGGTATTTGGTTGTTTGTGGGTTGCTTCCGGATGCGCCGGAGAATGGTGCGGTTGCCATAGTTCTTGAGGGAGGATTGGTGGTGACCATACTCACTTCGGAGGTCCTGGTAGTCGTAGCGCCACTCGGGCCTGTGTTAGTGTTACGATTGAAAGTTCTACGGGGTTGCTCCCGGTCATTATCAATCAAGCCTTGCTTTAAGGCATCCTCTATCTGCACCCCCATTTCATGTAAATCAGAAAAGGTAGGGAAGGGTAGTACAATCATCTTTTGGATCAACTTCGGCTGAAGATTGCGCACAATCATCCGAATCTGGTCTTTGTCCGTGGGCCTTAAGGTCATCATCGAAGCCTTAGCCCGCCATCTGGTTACGAATTCTGAGAAGCTTTCTTTGGGTTCTTGCCTCGTTGTCTCGAGATCTCGGGTCATAATCTCGATTTGTGTATTGTATGAGTACTGCAAGATGAAGGCCTCAGCCATCTCGTCCCAACTTCTCTTGACATCATCCTCCAATTTGGCGTACCATATGGCCGCTACACCCGACAGGGTCCGGCCAAATAGAGACAACTTCTGTAGTCTAGTGAGGCCCATTGGCCTTAGGATGTTTGAAAACAGTCGCAGGTGCACCATGGGATCCCCGGATTCGTCGAAACGATCAATTTGTGGCATTTTAAACCGATCTGGCAGCGTCACGGCTGCGTCAGTGTATCCGTCCTCAATGTCCGGAATGGACTTCATACCTTGAGATTTCTTGAACAGCTTTTCAAGCTTGCTCATTTTTAATGCCATGGGGTCCACCTCGGACTCGAAGGGAGAATCCGGTTGATTGATAGGAGTGGGTGCCTTGGATAGTTGAGGTAGAATCGGGGGCGGAGCCGGCCCCGTTGGGATGTTTGTATCTTCTTGGACATTCCGGGCATTTGGTGTTTCTTCGGGTATCGGAACCCTTAGTGGGGGAGGGACTTGCTGTGAAGCAGATGCTCCGGTTTGCTACTGCAATCTCACGATTAACTCTGCTTGTTCATTCATAACTGTGGCCTACTGTTTGGCGAATTCTGCCTGTCGAACAGCATCTTGCTGCATCACTTTCATGCTGGCGGGGTAGATAAAGCCCTCTGTACTGACTGTCGAACTGATGCCCTCTGCCTAACTGTCCTCCGTCTAGTAACCGAGGGTAGAGAGTGGTGCACTGGTTGTCCGTCTACCAGATCCTCAGATCGATGGAGCCGACGACCTCTAATCCAAAGTGCTTGGGGAATATCTACCGGGTTGGAAGTAATGGTGCTAAACTACCTAGCAAAAAGATAAATAAAGCAATAAATAAACAAACAATCGGACAGCACAACGGCGTAAAATAAACACATACAACGCATAGCAAGGTATTTATAATACACAGTTGATAAGCCGAACACACTGTTCCTCGATACTGATCATTGTTCCCCAGGATTACTGTCCCCAAAACTGAACCTGATGCCCGCAGATAACTGATTCTCATAAACTGACACTGATGCCCTCAGGCCTGATACTCAATCTTGCAAACTGATATGTATGTTCCCTGTAGAGGTACATTCTAAAAGCACATAGCAAGTAAAGAGAGCCAAAACACCCCTATGTTGGGGTAAGGTTTCCCTGTCCTATTTTGTCAGGAGCTAGGGTTTCACTATGCACGCAACAGTTTTCAAACAACCTAGCATCGGGTAAGCAGCCTGTCCTAACTTGGAATGGTCACTATGGATCCGAATATGCACTAGGTCGAATGGTCGAAAAGGGTGCCTCGGTAAAACCGGGGTTTGTGTTCCCATACTGTCAGAGCCCATAACCGGTCAGCCTTATGGTCATGCCTTGACAAGACAAGCCTCCTGCAAACCGTTCAGGAATGGCAGATGGCAAACACTGTGTTCCTAGGCGCACCAATGCACATGCAATGCAAAGAGACACATAAATGGAATCAAAATAGGATATCACGAGTTCGAGTCAAGCTCTCTAAATCCCCAGCAGAGTCGCCAGAAACTGTAGCACGTCCACGAGGGACCCCGCTACAGTTCGGACTCGATTTGTGTCACGGTTCTTAATCTGAACCAAAAGAGTTCAAATCCGGCAAATCGTTTTGAAAAACAGATTTTTAGAAAAAAAAGGTGCCAAACATGGACTGCTTTGCCAGATACAGAGTCGCTACCTAAATATTTTATTTTGGGGGAATTTAGGAAACCCGGACTCGGTGCCAAAGGCCACGTGTCTGTCATCACCAAAGTTGCCTCGGCTCGGGAACTTGGGTACGATTGGGGAAGGTCAGCTATGAGCACCCCCTCTCGCCCGATCTGAAGATCGGCCTCTACTAACCGTGATATCCATTTTTTGAAAACGTTATGTGTTCTTAAACCAATTATTAGCCTAGCGTTACTATGTTATACGCACGGCAAACAAGTATAGACTAGATTGCCTAATTTGGAAATAAGCATTGCATATCCGTTTGTCTTGAAAAACATTTTGGAATTTGCTACTCGCAAGTGGGCTAAAATACGAATTTCAACGAGTTTTTCCAACTCAGACAATCCAACCTTCACCCACAGGCATCCAAACAGTTTATCACATAAGCATCTAGCCACATGGTAATCATACTATCATGGCAACACTCGCACACATATGGTATGCTAAAGCATAAATGTTTACCTAGTACTCCAAGCCAAAACAGAAACCAGTTAGTAATCACATGCATGATCCTAGTTCATGTTAAGATGACTAATACAACACATGCAAAAATGCAACTAAGATAGGCTCGGCTAATCTATGATGAGATGTGAAATGCTACAACTAACACGTATTCAATTTGGAATTGGAATACAAATGCAGTTAGAATGATGCGCCGAGCCCGGTGTATGCAAGACAAATGTATGAATGCACGCATGCATAGCATAAGGTATGCTAATTTAAACATGCCCTAGTCTACCATCATAAGCGGGTAAATAAAAGGGAAGAAAGACGTGGGATTGGAAGACATACACACACTCACGCACACTTATTACATAATTGCCCTCACTCGGAGGGTCCAAATAAAATATTACAGTCCGAATAATAAACACATTAATTATTACAAAATTTCTAATTAATTAACAGAATGAATGCAAAAAGAAAGGTGGCCACAGCCCCCGCCTCAGGATGCGTGAATGATGCATGCTCGAACCCGTCTTGCCCGGAAAGTCCGTACCATACCATTGCCGCCACTGTTTACACTGCCCTGCTTCTCTGAAAATTGCCAAAGTTCTGGGACAGGTCCCCTGAATACTGTGGAACACCATCGGCTGAAGAAAATGTCCACCGGCCATTGAAAATATCCATCGGCTGTTTATGAAGCTATCGGCCCAGGAAGGATTGCCGGTCGGCACTGAACACTGCCGGTCGGCAGAAAGTTCCTACAGAATCTGGTTTTTGACAGCAACAAGGACAGACAGTGTATAGCATGGAATTTCAAGCAAGTGTATGCATGGCTACTCTCCCAATCATGTAACGGACTCGAGGGAGCATGGCCCTTGGCCCTCGGGCTATCAATCGTGCATTTGATGCATGATAGCCTAAGGAGCCAAGGTTGCAATTCAATGTACAAATGCATGCAACACACAAATGAGGACCGAGGGCCTATCATGCCAAAGTCAAGGGCCTCGGTGACCGAGGGTTGAGATGTGTTTTGTTACTTGAAGTACAAACACCCCTCACCCCTCACACTTGGTTTGACACCCCAAACCAAGCAATGCTATGCATGTTATACAAACATGGCTCAAAATGTAACATGATATTAAGATGCAAGGCATGCCAAATACCATGCAACTACCATGGCAAGTATGCAATGCTAGGCATGCAAGATGCAAATGGAATGCAAACATGGACGATTTAAGCAATAGGATCATCATGTTACAACACCTAATGAAGCAATCATGCAACAAACATGAGACAAGCATGCAATGGTGGACTTAAACCATAAAGGGGCAGACCTCAATCCACCCCAAAACAGTGGCCAAAAGTGCCCAAAATGGTGGACAAATACTCATGCCAACACGCAAGCCAATGGACCTAAGGCTAAGGCACAAAAAGGGGGCGCTTTACTTCCACTAACATGACCATTCATGGCATGAATTAACAAGCAAAAACAGAATCCTAACATGCAAAAATGGACTCCAAAACCCCCTGATATGGCAGCTTAAGTGGCTCCAATGAGATGCATGCACCAAAACTCATTTCTAGGCATAAAAGGGCACATCCTCAAAGCATGAAAGAGGTCACATATGCGAACATATAAGCCTGATTTATGGACTGAAATACGATCCTAAATGATGCCAAATCATGAGGATGGCCTAAGCTACGCATGCTAGAGGCCAATATACTCAAGGCTTACAAGCCAAAACACAAAGAGATGACACGAAACATGGCAAGAATGACTGAAATAGATGGCCAACAGGCCTTAAACATGGTAAAGTAATGCCAATACCTTCATGAAATTAGGCTAACACATGCGAGAATCATGACCTAAACACAAGATACATTTCTAGGCCAAATAGAGGAATGTAAAGCAAGTATGTTAAGCATGCAAAAGGGCACAAATCCGACCAAAAACAGAGATAACATGTGACCTAGAGACACCCAGAAACCTCTAAAATAGGGCCAAAATCAGTCAAGCATGCATGTTGCCCTTTAAGCCAAAAGGCAAGGAAATGAGACAATGAGGGGAGAGGGGTGTCCCTCCCCTATACAAGACTTCAAACCACCTTCCTCACCACTGAAAATCCACTAGTTTTCAGTGGTGAGAAGACTAAGACACTCAAGCAAACAAAGCCTCACAAGGAAGCACCAAAAAGGCCAAATAAGGCCTAAGAGGGTGAGTTTGAACTCAAACCACAAAACACCCTTAATGAAAGATGTTAAGCACAAAAATACAAGACTTTTTCATGTTAAACACAAAGCCTAAATCAGCATGCAAGACAGGTAGAAAACTAGTGCAAAATTGGGGAAACTAAAGCAAGTGTCTCACCCTTGAAGAAGCCTTGAAGAACAGGTGATCCGGCCACTCTCTATTGATCAAAATCAGTCCAAAACCTCAACAAACAACCCTCAATGCCTCTCAATCTCAGAGCAAGGTGTAATGGTGTGTGTTTTAGTGCAAAAGTAAGGTCAAAATGCACTTTTAGGCTTCCAAACACACCCTAAGGATGAGAGAGAGGGAGATATAGAGAGAGAGAGGGTGATATATCAGATGTATAGATATAGAAGCTCTGGTTTTTTTGGTTCAAAAGCTCCAACCCTTAACAAAGGGAGAGGATCATTGCTTAAATAGGCAAAGGGCCAAGACTAAAGCTTCCTAAGGAAGCTAAAGGAAAGGGGCAAAGGGTGCAAAGGAGCCTTGGCTTCTTGGAGAAGCTAAAACAGCTAGTCAAGCTTCCCCAAGAAGCTTGGCCAAAGGGTTCAAGCTTCTAGAAGGAAATGGGGTTCAAAGGCTCACACCAGCCAAAAACTGCACGGGGAGGAGTGATGGTGCATTCTAGCTGGTACAGCTGGCATGCACCATGCCTCAAGGGTGCAAAGGAGTCACACCGGCCAGCAAAAGATGTTACCGGCAAAGTAAAGTGCCAGTCGGCAGAATATTGTGCCGACCGGCCATTGATTTTAGGAAACCATGGCCGGTGGCGCCCCTAAACAGCCGGTGATGCTAGGGGAAGGCCGGTGGAATGTGGGGATGGCCAACAAGCCATTTCCCGCCCTTCAAGGCAAAGACACAAGTGTTTGGTGCCAAAACCAAACACGGAACAGTCAGGTCGAGAGATCCTGAGGCAAGGCGGGCAGCCAAGACTTCCGGGAACTCAAGACGAACACAAACATGGATAATCACCGAGTGTTCAAACGGTGACGTCCAAGTCTTGAAGACGGTAAAAAATGGGGTGTCTACAATTGGCTGCGGTGGCACAGAGAGGAGATGTCAAGAGAGAGAAGGGGGTGCCGGCTATGAGGGGTGCAGTGGTCACGTTGTTGCGGTCACTAGAGAAGCTCACACCAGTGGGTTTGCTAGTTTTTAGACAGAGAATGGAGAAGACGAAGAAAGAAGAAGAGGAAGAGAAAGGACGTGGGATGAGGGAGGTGGGTTGCGATGACGAGGTGGCGCCGATGGGTGGAGGCAAGGAGTGGGTGGAAAGCATTTGGTATGGTAGTTGGTAGCGGTCAGTGCTGGAAAGAGATTATCGGTGAGGTTGCTGATTTGTTAAAGGTTCTGTGTTTTTTGTTTGTTATTTATTTATATTTTTTACCCCCAAAAAGACGTCGTTTTGGGACACTCCAAGAACCATGACAGGAAATCATGGCAGAGGATCCGGACTCGTGTTTTTGTGGTATATGTTACACAATTTTATGGTGAATGTTACGTAATATTTGGGTAGAGATACAATAATTTATGGTTCAAAAATAATGTTACACAATTTGTGGTGATGTTATGTATTTTTATAGTAATGTTACATATTTTTTTATCTAAATATTTTCTAACTAAAAAATATGTAACACTACCACAAAAATATGAACATTACTATAAAATGCATAATTGTATTTCTAAACCACAAATTATCGTAACTCTACCAAAAATATGTATGTAACATTTATTACAAAAATACATAACATAGCAATAAAATATACGTAACAATGGTGCATATAATGCACATTCTGAGGGGTGAGTCTCATAACATTTCCCTTGTTTTAGGTTAAATTTGAAATAGGTCAAGCAAAAGGAAAAGGTACCAAATGTTGCATAAGTACTGGCCTCCTAGGCTTTGAAGTCCATCATAGATCTCTAGGACTTTAATCTATCTATTTTATATATACGGTTGTTTATAAACTCCAGTTTTGTTGGTTAATTATGCCTTGTTTCAGAAGGGATCTTTGAAGTAGATGGCTATTGCAAAGAGTCATTATTGATGTTTATCAAAAAAATAAAAAATAAAAAAACAAATTCATTCTTGATAGTAATTTAAAGAATGAGTATTGCGCCCAACATTTCACATAAGATTTGCGACCCTTAATAATTTAGAAATTTTTAGTCAACTTACAAATTGTTAAATCGAATTAGAATTGGCTCTTGTTTTGGTGTCTATATTTCACTTCTACCTTTAGATTGCCTTTTGTATTCATAGATTGGACATGAGGACTTAATCAGCAGTATTAAAGGCGATAGGTGCACTGAAGCGCCAAGGTTTCTTAATGATTGAGGCCGAATTATGCAACACTGAGGCCGATAATTAAGATCTCTTAACCTCACTTGCTAGTCAAATTGTATATTTTATGTTTATTTAATGCCAAGCAAGTTGGATGCGGTTGGAGCACAAAATGAGCAAAAACACAGCATTTTAGCCAGAAAATGACTCGTCACACGTGCGGAGGACCATTCCAGCACACACGGCCCAACCAAATATGCCAAACAACTACTGCAAAAATTACACATGTGGGGGGGTTTTCCCCCGCACGTGTGGGTGGTATTTCCCACACGTGCGGCCATGCCTTGAAAAATGTGCCCGATGTTTTGAACCTGTTTAGAAAGGCTGAAGGTATAAAAGACAGAAGAAAAGGCTGGATTAGGGTTCAAAAAATTTTCAAAGAAAATGAGAGGCTAGGGTTTGAAGAAAGGAAATTCTAAAGCTTCAAGAATAGTTTCATGGAGGCTTCTTTTTCTTCTATTTCTTCCCACGCCTCCATCAATGGCTAGGCTCTTCTTTTTTCCGATTTTGATGAAACCCTAGCCAAGTAAATAAATTTTCCTTTTGGTTTTCTTTTATGTAATGGTTTGAACAATTGTATGGTTCTCAAGTAGTTTTCTAATATAATTTTCCATTATTTCTTCGAGTTTTTCTGCTTTCTGTGATTGTTGAATGCTTTCCATACAATGATTTTCTATTCTTTCATGTTCCAAGGTATGAGACGAGCCAATACTACGAAGGACGAATCGTGTTGTTACCCTAGTTTAGAGCGAACAACTCATACTGCTTGAGATGGTTCGTGCCTATACATTGAACGTGTTAATTCTCTTGATAAATGCTTTGAGCTTGTTTCGGTTCATAGCCTCTTTAACTCAAGTTATTAAGCCCGTAGGGGTGTCTCTACACCTAGTGCCTTAAAATCGTCTGATTTGGGAGTCATTGGCCCAATACTATACTTGCTACATGGGTTAATTAGAAAGCTTAAGGGACCTAGACATTGCACAATTAAGGAAAAATAAGGAAAATGACATGTTTGGATTCGTAACCTTTTCAGCTCTAGTTATTAAGCCTATAGGGGTGTCTTCACACCTGCTGCTCTAAAACCGTCTGGTTTGGGAGTCATTGGCCCAACGCTTATTACATGGATTGATTAGAAAGCTTAATGGATCAGGACATTGCATAGTCTTTCAACAAAAAAAAAAAAAAAAAAAAAAAAAACAACAACAACAACAACAACAAAAAAAATGAGAATCTTGGTTGCAAAAGTTTAGTTTTTCTATATATATATTGGGTATTATTGTGAGTTACACTGGGCTATTATAGTGGATAGTTAACTAGTTATGGGGATTGCACTTTACACTGAGGGTACTGTTGATGTGTCTACTAGCATTCACAAGTACATGGAACTTAATTTTGTAATACTGAATTGCGATCTTTGCTCAATAGATTCCTTCATATTTGTCTATTGTGCCTTCAATGACTCATCATGTCTTAATATTGCACTGTAGTAGCACATAAGTTAATTCTTGAGTGGTGTGGTGTGATTAATTGTTGTAGGGACAAATGTGAATATGTTAATGTTTGTAGGTATCATTTCTGGAAACTCTCACGAGACTATACTCGTCCACTTGGGGTAACTTTGTGGTTTAAAGGCTTGTTGCATATGCTAAATGCAATCGTGTTTCCCACGAAAGTGGAGGTAGTTAGATTTTGTTTAATTTTGTATATCTTTCTTTATTCCTTGCTTGAGGACTAGCAAGTTGTAAGTTGGGGGATGTAATTGAGGCCGAATTGTGCAACATTGAGGCCGATAATTAGGATCTCTCAACCTTATTTGCCAGTCAAATTGTATATTTTATGTCTGTTTAATGCCAAGCAGGTTGGATGCAGTTGGAGCATAAAATGAGCAAAAACACAGCATTTTAGCTAGAAAAGGATTCACCACACATGCGGAGAACCATTCTCGCACGTGCGGCCCAACCAAATATACCAAACAACTACTGCAAAAATTGCACGTGCAGAGGGTTTTTTCCTGCACGTGCGGTGGTATTTCCAGCACATGCGCCCGTGCCTTGAAGAGTGTGCCCGATGTTTTGAACCTATTTGGAAAGGCTAGAGGTATAAAAGGCAGAAGAAAAGGCTGGATTAGGGTTCGAAGAATTTTCAGAGAAAATGTGAGACTAGGGTTTGAAGAAAGGAAATTCTCAAACTTCAATGATAGTTTCGTGGAGGCTTCTTCTTCAACTTCTTCTCACGCCTCCATCAGTGGCTAGGCTCTTCTTTTCTAGGGTTTTGATGAAACCCTATCCAAGTAAATAGATTTTCTTTTTCGTTTTCTTTTATGTAATGGTTTGGACAATTGTATGGCTCTCAAGAAGTTTTCTAATATAATTTTTCATTATTTCTTCGAATTTTCTGCTTTCTGTGATTGTTGAATGCTTTCCATACAATGGTTTTCTATTCTTTCTTGTTCGATGTATGAGACGAGCCATACTATGAGGGATGAGTCGTGTTGCTATCTTAGTTTAGAGCGAACGACTCGTACTACTTGAGATGGTTTGTGCTATACATTGAACATGTTAATTCCCTTGATAAATGTTTTAAGCTTGTAGTTGCTAAGTATTATTTCATTCAAACCATCACATAATTGATTTTCAAATTAAAACCGTATTTATGTAACTAGTAATGAATTCGTTACCCTAGGTTTTTCCCAAAATCAGTAAATTCATCTTTATTTATAATTACTAGTTTATTCGTTTTGTTTAATTTAATTATCATTAGGTTATGAACAACCGTCTTTTTCATCAAAATTATTTTAAGAATTTAACAATTAAATTAGTTTAATTTCTCGTTTGTCCATGTGGATCGATACCTAGACCTACCATTATTCTAAGGAATTTGGTATAGTTTAGTATTTATTTTTAGTGTGTGAAACGACCCATCACTTAAGGCCTAGGCACAAGGCGTAAGGCAAGGCACGGGCTTCATTGAAACAAGACACATGCTAATGATGGAAAATAGATAATTTAATATAGGTAAATAATTCATGGTTCAACATAAGCAAAATGAAATATTAAATCATTTAAAACATAAACACCAACAAACAATAATAGTTAATTATAGACAAATAATTTAATGTTCATATAGACACAAACATCTAACTCATAAATATTTGAAAATAGTGACGAAATCGAAGTATCAAATAAGATAAGCATGGAGAAAGAGAAGAAGATTGAGGAGATGAAGAAGAAGAATGACAACTATTAGTTTGGTCAAAGAGAA
This sequence comes from Camellia sinensis, assembly GCF_055761805.1. Lineage (NCBI taxonomy): Eukaryota > Viridiplantae > Streptophyta > Magnoliopsida > Ericales > Theaceae > Camellia > Camellia sinensis. Next base: position 87,876,969 of record NC_138974.1, read on the forward strand.
AACTCTATTCAACCAACACCATTGTATAATTAGGGCTCAAAAAGTGTTGGGTTGCAATGTATGTTTAGGGGTTTAATCCCTTGAAGTCACATGTAAACAAAAACAAAAAAAAAGTAGGATTAAGTAAAATCAAGGGCTGTTATTGTAACAAACAAACATTTTAAAAGGCGCATGAATGAGGCTTTTTTATATTGCATGGCCTGAGATGTTCCAAAATTCACCAACAGCACCTTGATGAACCTTGAGCCCAGATACACCTTTAATAACACTGGACTTAATTATCAAAGAATTTATATTAGATAAGTGTCCTTTTCAAACAAATAAAAAACAACTTAGACCAAGCTTATATGCAGAACCGTCAACAAAAACAAGTTAACAAAGACAATTTGCTTCATGTGACAATTATGGAAATTACAGAAAATTCTAATTTACAAATAGACCAAGAATTGTGGTGACCAAACTTCCACAAAAAACAGAGTGGAGCAGTATTATCAAGTACAAGAGAATATGGTGAAACTACAAGGAGGTATTGAAGTTATTCTTTACTACAAACTTTCCGTGAGGAGCCTAAAATAAAAGATAGTTTAGACCTAATTTCCTCTTTAAAATAACAAAAAAACAAATCAGTGTTTCAAAAGGTTCTAGGCGCACCGAGGCGATAAGGTCTCCTATAGCCTAAGCACGATGCACGAGGTGAGGCTCACGTAGTAGAAAAAAAATAAAATTATAAAATAGGCAAACTTTCCAACATAACAAATATATATAAAATTTCAAAAATCATAAAGCAAGTTTTACCATTTCAAATAATCTTTAAACATAACATTCAATTTTCCAATACTAAAAATATAATATCCAACAAAAGATATAAAGTATGACATTCACATCCACCAAAAACCTCAAGTGTTAAGATCATCCACATAATGTTTTTAAGCTTCGAGTTTGCAACTCAAAAAAGAAATTAACCAAAAAAAAAAAAGTACTATTGTTACATTCTACTCGTAACTTAATAGACATCATCATCATCAAAGGCAAAGAACTAGGGGGGGAAAAAATAAAAAACCCACAAAAGCGGAGGAAAAAAAAAAAAGGCAAAAGAGAAGAAGAAGTGAAGAAGAAAAGAAGAAGAGAACTAGAGAGAGAACCCGAGAGAACCCAAGAGAACCCATTGAAGAGAACCAGAGAAGGAGAGGAGAAGAGAAGAAGCGAACCAAAGAGAGAACAAAGAACCCATCGAAGAGAAGAACCTGAAGAGCCAAAGCCGAAGCCGGAGAAGAACCTCCGTGTCGTGTGTCTTCTTGACTTAACAAAACATTTTAAATTTCTAACACGAATGGGAGATATCATTTTAATGGATGGACAATTTTGTGTGTTTTTTTTTTTAGAATGATAATTTTTTTTTTGGGGAGGGGGGGGTTACATATAGATGTTTTGTGTAGCTGTTGACAAATTAATGGATAGACAATCTTTCGATTATAATGATGTAAATTTGGGGGAATTATAGAACTTTGAATGAAGATTTAATGAATAATGTCATTAATGCTTAATTCTTGAATTTTTATTTAGCGACTTCGTTGTTTTGATATCTTGATATTATTCGTATATTTTTATCCCTAATTAAATTGACCTAAAGTTGGTGGTTTTAATAATTCAATGGGGAGCGTCCCGACATGTAGTGTCCTAGTTTTTTGAGAAATGTCATGTGTGCACATCCATGTCTATGTCCTTTATCCATTCCATATTTGGAAAACAAAGCAAAATGGAACATTAACCTTCCAGTTTACTTTCCTCCAAAATTGAAGGCAGCCAAACAAATGCATTCACAAGGGTATATTGTAAAGGTAGATGACACATATCATATGGCCACCAATGTTGCTACAAACACAGGTTGATTACTTTTTCAGTAACATATATAGAAGCTTATACACACATACATACACAAATACCATGAAAATTCAAATCTTCAACAACCCAAAGCTTAGCCCACTGAAACTAGTTTGCAATATCAATATGTGTGTGAGAGAGACAAAGAGAGAGAGAAGGGGACTCACAGTAATAACAGAATCACAAAAATCCTTTTCTATGAATTTCATTGCCATCACCTTCTATCTTTCTCCAATTCTAGAGAGTTGAATTGGAAAGTGAACAACAGATTTGGGTGTACCCGTATTGAACTCAACAACAGGCCATAATTCGGAAAACTTGAGGTCCGACCCAAAAGCTCCTAGGCAGGTTAGACCGACTTGAAGGTCTGCAAGGCTTGTTGTAGACACCCCATTTTTGACCGACCTTAAGACTCAGACGTCACCGATTGAGTGCTCAGTGATGATGCATATTGTGCTCGTTCTGAGGTTTCGGAGTCCCGGCTTAGAGCCTTGCCCCCGGACTTCGGGACTCTTTTGAGCTTTGCCTCGATTTGCGAACCAGGTTCTATTTTCTCTTCCCGAAGGGAGGGAGAGGTCTCGTAGACCATCTCTCAGTGGCCGTAGGCTACGTTTCGTGGTTGTAGGCCATTTTCCCGTTTGGAGACCAGTTTTCGATTTTCGGAGCCGTTGGCCGCGCGCCTCAGTTCGGGACCGGTTAACTACCTCCGTTTGCTCCGGTTTTTGGCACACACCTTGTTTCCTCTCCCTAGAGGGACACTGTGGCCCGGGAGACCACCTTTGTGGTCGCATGCCACTTCCGGTGCTTGATAGTCAGTTTTCGGGGTACCCGGCTGCGCGTTTTGACCCCCGAACCCTCGTTTTGCGTCGGTGTGGGTTCATTTTTGGCATGGACCCTATTTTCATTGTTAGGAAGGTGGTACAAGTGTGAGAGACCACCTTTTCTTCTTGGAAACCAACTTTCTCCTTGGAGACCACTTTTCTCTCCCCTCCAGCCGGTTTTCTTAACAGAAAGCTGGTTTTCCTCACTTTTGGGCCATAATTTCTGGTCTCCCATACCACCATTGTGTTGTACTCATCTGGGAGGCCATCAATATCGGTAGGCCGACCAGCTTTTCTTCCTGACCCTTTTGAACCTTGCTAGAAAGCTGGTTTTTCTCACTTTTGGGCCACAATTTCTGGTCTCCCACCATACCCCTGTGTTGCATTCACTTGGGAGGCCACCAATCTGGTATGGCCGACCACCTTTTCACCTTAACCCTTTTGACCCCTGGTCGGCCGACCACCTTAGCTGGTCGGCCAACTTTATGCTTTTTGGTCTTTTTGAGTGCATTACAACTGTGCCAGCTGGGAGGCATTTGACCCACTCTCTGAGATTTCACCCTCTTGTTTGTCTTCTTAAGGAAGCTTTGGTCCATTTTCTTAGCTTCTAGGAGAAGCTTGACCCCTTTGGTCTAGCTTCCTCAAGAAGCTTGACCCTTTTGGTTAAGCTTCTTTTAGAAGCTTTGACCCTTTGTTGAAGCTTCTTAGAGAAGCCTTGCCCCTTTGTCTTCTATGAGAGAGGGTCTCCTCTCCTTTTGCAAGGGTTGAAGAATTTGGTTAAGACACTTTGCATACAACTCTCCATATCTCTCCATCCCAAGCTCTAAACTCCATTATTCTTGGCCATTTGCACACCAACCCTTAGCACAACACCTCCACCATCCATCCAAGCATCTTAGAACTGATTTTCAGAGGTTGAAGGCTCACCATCTTGGTCCAGAAGTTGCTGGAGGTCTTCTCTACAGGGATAAGTCTCTATTTCCCCTATTTTGATATTGTTTTCCTTCATTCTTTAGCCTTATTTGCAAGTATTTCTAGATTTCGTCTTAAACTGAAAAGTTTCTTATTTTGAGCTCTTCTTGAAGTTTTATTAAGGACACTTTTCTGTTTGAGGTCATCTACCTCCTTGTATGCTCCATCCCTCTTTGTAGGCTTATTTTGCTTCCTATCTTAGCCTTACTTGCAAGCATTTTTGAGATTTATCATAAACTGAAAAGAGTCTTATTTTGAGCCCCTCTTGAAGTTTGATTAAGGGAATTTTTCTGTTGGGGGTCATCTACCCTCTTGTATGCTTGTTTGCATCTTGTTTTGAGCCTCGCATCTAGGCCTTTGTTTCATGCTTTGTTTGGTCTTCTAGCCACTGAAATCTAGTGAATTTTCAGTGGCTAGAACACTATTTTGAGAGCCAAAATCAGAGGGGGGTGACCCCCTCTCTCCTTGTCTTGTTTGTTGGTCCTTTTGGCCTTCCAAAGGGGCTCCTACTTGCATGTTGTGAAGTCACATTTCAGGCCCTATTTGGTGAGTTTTGAGGCCTGCCTTGGCTCTGTCCAGAGCCCATTTTTCCATATGAAGTGTTTATTTTGCATATGTAGAGCAATCCCATCCAAGGCCTTTCAAAGGGGCTTTCATTTGCATGCTTCCTAGACTAATTTCAGGGTCTTTTTGGTGGGCTTTAGGACCCTCATAACCTCTATCTAGAGGCCATTTTTCCATTTTGTGTGCCCATCATACATGTGTTGAACAACCCTCTTATTGGCCTCTCAAAGGAGCACCTCATTCTAACATGCATTGACTGAGTTTCAGTGGTTATTTGAGCATATTTTAGCATGGCATACTTCTATTTTTGGCTGGTTTGGTGAGCCCTCATGTGCTTCATATACCTATAGTGTAAATCATGGTTCACTAGCTTTCTTTGCATGCTTTGTCGACCCTTGATTCTAGCACATTCTGGCCATGCCTTAAACTAATTTTGTGCATATTTTGGACTACCCTAGCTCTGTTTTCGGGGTCCATTACATGCATATACTGAGGTGTGTTCATGTTTTGGACCCATTATACATCATATTTCAGAGCTTGTTTGAATGCCATTTTGTCATGTTTTATACTCTTTAAATGCATTTGAGAGTCGGGCTTGCATGCCTCATTTACCGACTATTGAATGAGCTCCATTTCGCTGCATTCCGAGCCATCATTTTAGGCCATTTTCCCACTGTTTCAGACATGCCTAGGGTCTGTTTGGGGTTGATTTTTCCATTAGTGCATTGTTTCAGGTACCTCTAGAGTAACGCACTTCACTAGTTTCGGTACCCGGGCCCCCTAGCTTGCATTGTGTGCTATGTTTGCATGTTTCGGGACCATTTTATACCATGTTTCAGAGCTGGAATTTGTGTGTTTGTATGCCTTATTGCATCCCTTTCCATGCTTTGATAGAACGACATTTGATGCCTTAGGATCGATCCCTTGCATCGTGCATGTTTGCATGTGTTTCGGTTGTCTCATTTCCATCATATGGCCACTAATGTGAGTGTGGCTGAGGTCCACTCATGTTGGTGTAAGTCTATCGTGCATCGTGTATGCCATTTTAGTCCATAGCATTGCGTATGCTAGGTTGCATGTTAGAGCATTGTGTATGCCATGTTACATCACGTACATTGTATATGCCATTTTAGTCCATAGCATTGCGTAGGCTAGGTTACATGTTAGTCACATTGTGTATGCCATCTCATTTGCATTGTGTTTGGGATAGGAGTTAGCCCGAGCACAGGAAACGAGGGACGTTTCGTACTCCAAGTGACGGAACGTGTCTCAAATCCCGGTCGCTGACACTCCGGATTAACCATGATGGAGTCTAGGCCTTGTTGTGTTTATATGTGCATTCATTTCACATCGAGTCGTGCAATTCGACTCCTCGGCCATTATGCATTGAGATGCGTGATTGGTGGCACGAGGATGGAGGTGTGCATACATATGTGAAAATACTTTGCTATGCCCCTTTCTTGCTCTCTGTTGTAGCAAATTAGAAATCAGCAACTTTCTAAAGCCTTGCACAGCATTCCAGGATTAATTGCAAACAGAGGCGAATCGGGACATCGCAATGGATTTCTGTGCAAGGCAACTCGAGCATGGATCTTTCATTATTCGGAACAGAGCTGAGGCGGTCCATGAATTTGCATGCTAGTTTATTTGCTTTCCTAGTTTTTTTTTTTTGGGTAAGTAAATTGCTTTCCTAGTTAATTTGTTAATTAATTAGGGTTTTGTAATATTTAATCATTCATTCGGACTGTAATTATTTATTTCGGACTGTATTATTTATTCGGACCCTCCGAGCGAGGGCAATGTTGTAATAAGTGTGCGTGAGTGTAATGTATGTCTTCCAACCCCACTTCTTTCTCCTTTTTATTTACCAGCTTATGATGGTTAGATTAGGGCATGTTTCAATTAGCATACTTATGCTCGCATGTTTGCATCCATTCATCTGTCTTGCATGCACCGGACTCGGCACATCATACTAACTGCATCGTATTTCAATTCCAAGTTGAATACGTGTTAGCTGTAGCATCTCATATGTCATTCTTAGAATAGCCGAGCCTATTATAGTTGCATTTTTTTTGCATGTGTTGCATTAGGCATCTCAGCATAGTTAGGATTCATGCATGTTTTCTAATTAGCTTATTTCTTTGGCTGGAGTACTCGGTAAGTATTTATGCTTCAGCATCCTTGCATGTGTGTGAGTGACTGCCATGATAGCATGCTTACCATGAGGCTAATTGCTTATGTGATATATCTGCCTGAGTGCCTGTGGCTGAAGGTTAGATTATCTGAATTGGAATAATGCATTGACTGTGAGTTTTAAGCCTACTAGATAGTGGCAAAACCATGCTTTCTAAGCCCAGCCGAGGATGGGAAAACCTGCATTTTAGCCTACTTGCGAGTAGCAAACCATTTTCGAAACAAACATGAGATGTTTTGTTCTAATTCAGGCGATCCGGTCTATATTTGTATGCTGTGCGCATCACATAGTAAATCTAGGCTAATAACTGGAATAAGAGCACATAATATTTTCAAAACTTGATATCATGGTTAGTAGAGGCCGATCTTTGATCGGGCGAGCGGGGGTGCTCACGAAGTGACCTTCCCCAATCTTACCCCAGTTCCCGAGCCGAGGCAACTTTGGTGATGACGGACACGTGGCCTTAGGCAAACGAGTCAGGGTTTCCTAAATTTCTCAAAATAAAATATTTAGGTGGCAACTCTGTATCTAGCAAAGCAGTCCATGTTTGGAACTTCTTTCAAAAAAAATTTGTTTTCAAAAACAATTTGCCGGATTTGGACTCTTTGATGATTCATCGGTCTTGCATTGCACTCTGCGAGATTAGATACAGGACCGTGACATTTGAGTCCTGAACTGTAGTGAGCCCATAACGAACAAAACGGGGGGATCTCCCCCCGGGACGTTCGGGGACGTCTACACCTGTTAACCTTGAGAGGTGGCACGTTTGGTCCAACTCATGAACCCAGTAGAAAACATTAAAATTGAAAAATATGTCCAAATGTTGGTCCGTTACCATTGGAAAGGTTTGGCTCTAAGATTTTTGGCCCACGACCAGCAGGGGATTCTATTTAGACCCAAAAAATCATCAAGTACTCTTAATTTTTCAGTATTCAATTATTTCCTTATTAGTATATTTATATTAGGATACAATATGAATTAATATTTTAAAATTTTAATTGAACGTACTTTATGATTTTTTAGGTGTAAATAGAATCTCCCTTGGCTAGTCTACAAAAAAATATCGCTGGACTTAGCCTATGGGTGGGCTTAGCACCACTTTTGCAAACCGACCTTTAGCCTTAATTAGGTTATTTCATTATATCATTTATATGTGACCATGATAATGTTTCACTCCTACCCAAAACATTTGATTCATAAATTCAAAGTATATATGTACATATATTGAATACCTTCCATATAATGGCAGTACAATCTCTTGGAGTCGAGGTCAAGAATTCCCCATTATGCAAAAATTGAATAAACAAAACTTCATTCTTGTGGGACCTCAATACCTGCAATATTTCGAAAACAGTACAACATGTAAAATAGTTCAACAAAAGAATTATACATCATCTACATTGCAAAACATTGTTTTGTTTGTCATGAAGATGAAATAATCACTTGAATATTAACCATATATACATATCTGATATAGTTTTGACCAAGTGGTGTAAAATTAACATAAATTCTCTTAATATCTAATATAGATACATAAATTCTCCTAATATCTTAATCATATATACATATCTAATATAGTTTTGAACAAAAAGAATTCCACAGCATAATTCTGTGAATTCTCTACAGAATTCAAGAAGCCCTTAGAAGGAAAATCAAACAACAAAATACAAATCTGATATAAAAAATTAATCAAATTGATACAGAGTTTTAATTCATCAGTAAAAAAGAAAAAATATAGAACTGAACTCCACATGAACATGAGAACTACCTCATCAAATTCAAGATTATTCAAGTATCATTCAATCTCTTGTAATGATGAGTCTGTACTAATCAGACCCATATTCTTAAAGATACAAAACTCTAAACAACTTTAACAATTTTATTTTTTTATACTATTTTATTTTAGGATAAAAAATCATTGGTTTGAGGTTTTCAACAGGTTTCCATAATCATATAATCAAAAGGTTTTCATAACATAATCATATAGTCAAAACAAAAGACCAAGATAAATTATTCTATCAAACAACACCATTCAAGCCACAAAAATTGAAAAACCAAAGTCCTAATCGAGAGCAAAAATGATCAAATCGATCACCAAAAACAACATAAAGCAGATCCAAAACAAGCAGATTCACATCTTTTTTCTCTCAAGAAGGGAAAAAAAAAAAAAAGAGGTGGAGGAGGAGGTTGAGAATCCATTACCGTCGCCTCGCCTCCGCTGCCGTCACCCTCCTTTTCGTTTCGTCTCTCTGTTCTTGCTCCTCGAGTGGGTTAGGGCTCTCAGCCTACCTCAAAGAGAGAAGACAGTGGGGAAAAGAAAAGGAGGAGGAAAAAAAAAAAAAAAAAAGATCAAAACGACGTCGTTTCGTCGGGAAGAATTGCAGAGGATCCAAGCTCGAGATACACACTTGATGTGAAAAAACAACACGTGATGGGTTGTTTGTTTTGGGCACGTTGAAAATTACGGAGGTTATTTGATTTATTTATTTATATTATGGGATGTTTGGCAATATTTTTTTTATTTTATTTTTTGGACTACAACTGCACTAAAAAATAAAATACATGAAAATAGTTAATAAAATAAAATATCAAATTAAATTTATAAAATAGTTAAAAATTAAAATAATCTACTAAAATAATCAATTTTCAAACACCCAATATATTTGTTATTTGTTAGTTATTGTTGTACACATAATTTCCACGTGTGAATTCAGAAGTATTCGAGGACGGTTTTGGGTCCTATGATTGCTATGGTTGTATGAATCTCGATCTTTGTAGTTGATTATTTGTACTAATATTTTTGTTTTAGGGGTTGTTTAGGGTGTCATAAATAAGTGTACTTTTTATTTTTTTAGACTAAAAAATTGATAAAAAAATATTAATGTTTGGTTTAACTTTTTGACTTTTTATGAAAAAATGTGTATTAAAAAATTGTATAAATTAGTGTGTAGGAGAAAATTAGGATTGGGACTTGTGCAGCCGCAATTTTTGACTTTTGGTGAATAGTGATAATTTTTTAACTTTTTGAGTAACTTTTTATCTTTTTGACTTTTTTGCAACTTGCCAAACTTGGCCTTAGTATTTTAAAAAGAGAATTTTTTTTATACACATCTTATATCATATATACTTTTAATTACACTATTTTTTTCTTTAGTTATAAGACCATCTCCAACACTGCACAAAATCTATCATCATCAAATTTAAATTTGGTGAAAAATATCTTTTTTTCCTACTTCAATGGTTTCATCAAACATATATCAAATTGAGAATATACAAAAAGCTTCACCAAATTGAGGATGTCTGGCACCTTTCAGCATTCTAGTGTGCATAGCCGTTGAGTTGTGGACCGGCCGGATGTCCACCCGGTCATCCTCTTAGTTGAAAATGGCATTCTATTGGAACCCAGTTTTTTTATTCAAAATCACTGCTGAAACTGCTTCACCGGTTGTTTTGCTGTATTCTGCCAAAGTGTGGTTTTGGTTCTTTCTTTGATTCTCTTTTCTTTTTGTTTGATATCAAGTAAAACTACTCTCATTGTAAGTTCTATATGCTAGTGTATGTTTCCCTAATTATTTTTTGATTATATTACAGATTTTTTCGTCTCTATTGAAGCAAATTCCATTTTATTTTAGCATTCGATTGCCTGCTCTTGCTACACAGAAGGAATACATAGATCTTGAGAAATGATTGAATGATAACATAAGAACTCACAAAGATGTATTCTTTGAGGTTGGTTTTTTTTTATTTCTTTTAAACTATTATTGTTAGCTGATGTGGGGAATTATTTTGTGAATGACAGCACATGACTAAGATGGCACCAACGTGTCAGCCGGGGTGCCACGTGGCTTGGCCACTTGCAAAGATGATCTCGGCTGAGCCGAGGTTATCTGCGGAGATATCGGGGTCCGAGGCAAATAGATGAGGGACATGAGTCCCAGAAGTGGAGAGGATTTCATTCTGGATAAAGATAGAGCTCAAGAAGAGTTTATCTCTATCTAGATGAGGATTCAGGATAAGCATTGAATTTGAGTCCACTAAAGCTAAGCTTCTAAAGGGATCAAGTCAGTGCTGGCTATAAAAGCAAGCACCCCAATGGGTCTTAGGTATGTGTGATAGATTGTGAGCAGTAAGTTCTTTCTTGTGAGTTTAAGCACAATTAGCCATCTTTGAGAGAGATTGATTATTGACTTGATTGTCGAAGTGCCCTTTGGTGGCGAACCACTGCGATATTCTTATCTTCTTGTTACAGGTTATTGGGCTTGATATATTCTGTCAGTGCTCTCCAACTGAGTTCCCTGTTTTGGTTGTGTAGTCAAAAATCAATATCCACAATTTGGCGCCGTCTGTAGGAACTTCAGGAGGATAGATGGCTAACGACGAGCAGAAAGACAAGATTGGGGACAACATCCACAGTGAGAGTGGTGAATATACAGACCTTAACGCAGGGGTAGAAAATCGTGATGAAGGAGCATAAGATCTGAATCTTGTGCAGAAGGACGTCAACAAGGAGGATAGTGCCCCAAAGAAAGCAGGCCAAGATGAGTATTACAACATAGGCGACCTCCAGGTGTGGAAGGATAGATGCATGAGGAAGAACGTTAAGATGAAATGAATGGCAAACAAGTTGGCAGACCTACAATCGGTTGTCAACTTCATGATGCAGAACAACGTCATGCAACCCCAGTTTCTATTACAGGACATGCCGAAGCTAGCGGCCAAGACTGATGCCTAGAAAGGGGGGCAAAAAGCAATCCCAGCAGTCCCGCAGCATGGCAAGGAAAAGAAGCGCTCACATCGGCTTTCAAGAGATGTCGGGTGAGTAGTGTCGGTCAAAGGTGATTCGCAGAGGACGCCTTATACCGGAGGAACTTATGTCAAAGAACCCCGGCATATCTAGGGAAAGGGCCTGTGTTTTGACACAATGAATGAGGAGAAATCCAAGAGGATACATAATGACAACGGAAGTAGTGCACCAAAAAGGCTAAAATCTGTTGACAACCGAGCTCCTGGTCGGACGAAAGAGGATTTGAGGAACTACCTCCAAAGGAAGTGGTAGAATGCCGAGGTCATATCCCCTGTCAAGCTGAGAATGTTGTTCTCAGTGGAGTTGGATAGGTTTGAGGCCCTAAAGACGTTTCAAATGCTGTGGTTCTGTACCTCGACTTTTTCGCCCCCTTTTCGGAAGTTCGGACTCCCGCGGTTCTAAATCTAATCTCATAAGTGCAATGTGAAATTGATAAACACCAAAGAGTCCAAATCCAACAAATCTTTTGAAAAATCGATTTTGAATCAAATTGCCAAAAAAGGACTGTTTTCCAGATACAGAGTCATCACCTAAATATTTTTGAGAAATTTAGGAAACCCATGACTCGTGTCATAGGGCACATGTCCGTCATCACCAAGATTGTCTTGACTCAGGAACTTAGGTACGAGAGGGGAAGGTCATAAATGCATTTGAGCACTCCCGTTCGCCCGATCAAAGATCAACCTCTACTAATCATGATATGAATCTTATGTACACCATATGCTCTTGTTTCAGTTTATTAGGCTAGCATTACTATGTGATGAGTACACAAACAAGTATAGACTAAATTGCAAGAATTGGAATATTTCGATTCATGTTTGTTTTGAAAATTGTTTCGAAATATGTACCATTTGAAAAGTGATCGCATATGAACATTTATTCAAATTATTCCAATTCAAGCAATAAGCCTTCATCCACAGGCATACAAGCAGTTTGTCACTGCATGCTAAACATGGCAACATCAACACTCATGCAATTATGCTAAAGCAAGTAAAGGCTCACCTGGTACTCCAAGCTAAAACAAAAGAGTTAGAAAAAATGCATGATTCCTAACTATGCAATACGACTAATGTAACACATGCGATATGCAACTAAATAGGCTCGGCTACTTAACATGGCGTTTGAAACAATTTGATAGCATGTGGTTTAAGCACATATTCAAAGAAGTATTGAACTAACAATGCAGTTAGAATGATATGCCAAGCCTTGATGCATGCAATACAAATGGATGCAAACATGGAGAATGCTAATTGAAACGTGATGTCCCTAAATTAACCATCATAAGCTAGTAAATAAAAGGGAGAAAGACGTGGAGTTAGAAAACATATACATTATTACATTGCGCTCTCACGAAGGAGAGTCTGAATGAATAAACTAAGCTAACTAGCTAACTAATTAAGGCTAAGCTAATTATTACAAAACAAATAAAATAAATAGCTAAACTACTTAACTAATTATTACAACAAATGAATTAACTATTCTAGTTAACTAAAATAATTACAAGACGAAATTGAATAACTAATTAGATAATTACAACACAAGTGCAATTAAAATAAGTAATTAAACTAAACAACTAACTACTCCGCCTCGGGAAACTAGGGATGCTCATGTACATGCTTGGTTTCTACCCGAAAAGCCACTGTTTTGCTTCCGGAGAGCCTCTGTTGCACAATAGAACACATACACTGCTCCTCACTTCTAGAATAACTCTAGTCTGCCTAAAGAACACACTGCTAAAATTTGCATCAATGGCCGGCCGGCCAGTGATAAAGGTTGCCGGCCACTAGTGATGGCTGGCATCAAAGGTGGTCTGCCAGCCACCTGCCGGCCACTGCTGCCCAGTTCTCCTTGCTGCAACAGAAGACAAACAAAGCATATACAGGGTATTTTCAAGGGTTTGTTTGCATCACTCACCCCTCCTTTTCATGAACAAATCAAACGAGTAGCAAGTTTGGTTCATAAACCATCAGTGGATGCAATTTCATTACATGATGGCTTGTGAAACCAAGTGCGCAAGTTCAATAAATGCAACAAAATGAGACTCTCATGAATGATCAAGGAAAGTAGTGACCTTGGAACCTTGAATCATTTCATCACTAATGAGTATGAAATGGTTCAAGTTTCCATGTGTTCAATTAACGTCCGATTGAACACAACCAATTATTATCTTTCACCATTTTAGCTTCAATTTTAATTACTCATTTTAGTTTACCAACCATTCTTTAATCAATTGAGTCCAAAGGTGAGTTTAAGTCCTCTAATGGAGTGAAGTACCAAACCGGGAGTTAACTTAAGACATGAAAGAGATGTCATGCTGTTGATAATGAACCCCTAAAAGGGATTAAACCATTAAGCATGACAACCTTAATCTCATGCTTAAAAGAACAAAAGGCTTGAAACAACTCTCAAAACAAAACAAAAGCCAAGAAAGGAGGGAGGTTGCAGAGATTATTAGTGCTGAAAATAAGTGAGAAAAACATAAATAAATGCCATCAATTCAAAGGAGATGGTGTCTAAGGCCTAGAACACCAAGCTCATGAGGATAATTACACTATAAGCATGCAAAACAAAGCTCAAATGCAATTAATAGCCCAAAACAATGCTAAAATAGGTCTAACACACTCCTAAAACATGCTGGAATTTGGCTAAAAAATGCTAGATTAACATGCTAAAACATGACACAAACTAGGCTTGTAAGTAAGATACAAGAAGGGGGAGGCTAACCGGTCTAATTTTGGACTTCAAAACACGATTTTGTCCACTGAAATAACTCTGAAATTCAGTATTTAAAAGCTTGGAAAAAGATAGTAAAATGGTGGGAAACATAAGGGTAAAGGCCTTGAAAGTAAGGTGTAAAGAAGGGTGAACCACCCCTCAACCCTTATTGGCCACAAAGCACAAGTTTCAACCCAAAAATACAGAGTTTATACAGCCCAAAAATAGTACAAAAATGTGCTGGATTGAATACAAAAGTAGCTAAAATATGGAGCAATTTAAGCTAGTAAATAAGTCAAAGGAGGGGTGGCTAACCCCTTCATTTTTGGGACCTCAAAACCACTTTTTTAGCTTCTGAAAACCTCTGAAAATCAGTGGTAAAAAGCTCAAAAAAAAGTTGATGAAGAGATGAGAAACACAAGTGGAAAGGCTTAGATAACAAAGTTTAAAGAAGGGTGATTAACCCTTCTAATAACCTTAAACCACAAGCTTCAGCCCATAAAAACAGTCTAAAAACACTTCAAAATCAACAAGAAAAGATAGAAAAGAAATAACACCTTTGTTCATAAACCAACAAGTTCTCACTCTCAAGGGTTGAAATTTGGACTCAATAATCTCAGCAAGGAGAGCTCCAATATTGGTTTAAGAAGTGTAGAGAGAGGGTGTATAGGTTGTAAGATAAAGATAGAGAGAGAATTTCAAGTTTTGGAACTTTTGGAATTTTTCAACCTTAAACCATGAAGGAAGGTCCCCTTTATATTGAAATATAGCCCCTCAAGTAAAAAATATCAAGTTTGGAACAACTGGAGCTTTTGGGGGACAACTGGCCAAAAATATCTAGGTTTTTCACCAGTGGCTGGCAGGCCAGAAATGTGCATTGCCATCCATCAATGGTGGCCGACCGGCCCTCAAAAATTTGCTTCCAGGCCCGACTTCAAATGGACATATCTCCTTCATCCGAACTTCTTTTCAAGTCATTCTTGAGTTTAAATTGAAGCCTCGGAAGTGTAGTTTCCAATGGTTGTAGCCTCACATCTAAATTCTAAGTGTGCAAAGAGATATGCATATTTTAGTGAAGGTTTCTCATTTATATCTTAAATGGATTGATGCCCAACTTCAAATGGCCATATCTCTTTCATCCGAACTCGACTTTAGGAGATTCTTGAGTGTAAATTGAAGCCCCGGAAGTCCACTTTCCAATGGTGGTGCCATCACATATAAAGTTAGAGTGTACAAAGAGATAGCCCTGATTTAGTGTAGGCTACTCAGTTCTCTCTTGACGGTTTCAAGCCCAACTTCTTCCCCAAATAGTTTACTTCCCTCTCTTCTAATTTCTTCAACTCCAAAGCTATAAATAAGAGGATCAAAAGATTTTTCAAAGATTTCACCTCTCTTCCATTTATTTCCATTTTGTTCTTGCTTGGTTTACCAAAAAGTGCAACATTTAACGAAATGCGAGTCTCGAAACATCGTAAAAACATTTTCAAAAATATTTTGACAGAGAGGATTTTAAGGTCTAAAATAGTTTTGGTCCAAAATAGGGTGTAAGGCTGGGATTTAGAAGTTCTTCTTGTTGAAAAAATTGAGCAATTGGATAGCGTAACTTTCATGATCGAGTGATCAACCTGAGATGCCTAAGTCTTAAGGGTGGTAAAAAATGGGTTGTCTACAGGCTCCAGATTTATAACGGTAAGTCCATTCCAAACTTTTATGTCAGCTTATATCTGAATTTGATGGCTTTGCATACCGAGAATGAGCAGTTGTTGTGCAAGGTGTTCCCCGCATCCTTTGGGGAAATCGCATCAAATTGGTTCCACAAGCTACCGAAAGGAACTGTGAAGAGTTGGGAAGGCTTGGCCGAGATGTTTGTGGCCAGGTTTGTTATGAACAAGTTGCAGCCACTAAGGGTAGACTCGCTGATGGCTCTAAACATTAATGAGGGTGAAAGCCTCAGGGCTTATGGCAAGAGGTATTATGAGGTGTTCAACCGAATTATGCAACCAGGAGGTGGCGGTCATGTTTTTTAAGAACGGCCGAAAGGATAAATACCCGTTTCAAAAATCGCTGACGAAAACTCTACCAAAAAGTATAGAGGAGCATATGGCATGAATTGCAAAATATACCAGAGCAGAAGAGGATACGCCGAGAACGAAGGCACCAAAGCAAGAAAAGAGAAACAGCTTGCCAAAGTAAGGCCGAGGTAACACTAGTTTTAACAGGTAGGAGACAGGCTTGAGGGCTACACAAGAAGTCACCACTGTGTTCCGGATCCCGGTTTACAAAGTTTTCGAAAGAATCAGGAACCAGCTGTATTATAGAGCGCCAGAGAAGATCCCTGGCGAGTTTATAGAAAGGAGCCTTGGGAAGCACTGTGCCTACCATAATGAGGATGGGTATCTGACTCAGGGGTGCAGGGCTCTAAAGACGCACTTGGAGGATCAGGTCAGACAAGGTCATTTGAGAGACCTAGTAAATAAGGCTAGAACAAGAGAAAGGCCAGCAAGGCTGCCCCAAGCATAACAAGACAGACAAGAAGGCTGTCGGCCACTAGTGGTGCCCGGTCGGCTACCAAGGTGGCCTATCGGCCATCACTAATGGCCGATCGGCCATCAATGTGAGGAACTTCCAGATTGTTGCCACCTGACTTCCACTCACTGCATTATCTTCTACAAAGCTTCACCTTCGTCATTTCTTCTCCAAAACTCATTTTGGCTGTTGTTTTGGCCACAAATGGAGCCATTTCTTGCCCAAAACCTCTCGAATTGGATTGTTACTTTACATGGTTCGGAAAAGCTGAATTTCTGGGGTTTAGGCAAAAATGCACTATTCCCGCTGAGTCGTACTCCATTGTGTTTTCTGTTCCTACATGCCGCGGCTAGATGTTGGAATCCGATTACACATGTCTTTAGCTTCGGGGGACAAGAGTTATGCCCGACAATCGAAGAATTTTAAGTGCTAATGGAGTCCCGGCGCGATGAGGAAATCTTGCCTCAGCCCCGTTTTGGTCACATCCAAGCTTTGGGACGGATGTGTGGGTTTACTATACACGAGGCCCGATCCTTGGTTCACAATGGAGAGTTGGACATTCCCAGTCTAATTGATCGATTTTCTGCCGTTGGCAACCGTGGTGATTTTGTTTGATGGGGTTTTCGACAACACACCCTTTGTTTGTGCATGCTAGCACATTTCCTCCTTATCCCAGTTTCGGCGGGTCTAGCATTCGATTAATCGAAGTAGCCCAAGGTTTGAAAGAGGGCAAAAGTTGCATTAGTTTGGCGTTGGTCGAGACTTTGATGGGCTTAGACACCTTTCATCGGCGAAAGACAAGCAAATTCGCGGGAAGTCCACTACTTCTTCAGGTAATGTTTCTCACCCTTTCTAATATGTACTTCTTACATCACATGGCACTTATGCTCTGTTTTTCTCTTAAAGCCCTTTTCGCACTTTTCTCTCAACATACATCACTCTATTCTTTAATCTCTCTTTTCTTTTGTTCCTCCCCAGATATGGCTAATGGACAAGCTGAAAGTAGTTGACTCTTGCCCCGCATACTCAGCCCAAGCATACTTTTTCTGCTAACAACTAGTGGATTTCCCGGATAAGGGGTGGTGGTGCCACTAGATATGCAATAGGTCTACTGCTGGCATTGCTTGGCGTTGCCCCTAGCTTAATCTGACTGAAATGAGCTACAGCATGGGTCGAGAACCTGGCATTGAACTGATTGGCCTGACACATTGTGTATTCTACTTTCCGTTCCGGTTCAGACGTTAGTTTGGACATGATCAGACTTGCCCGGAGGATGGGGTAGAGTACCCGATTCCATTCCCTATCCAAGGTTCACATTTGGCTAGGTACCTTACTGCTTGGAGGACGAGAGAGCTTCTGGCTCCTGCCCCTAGTTTCAGTTGTGCACTTTCTGACGAGTGCCTGACTTGGCTTGAAGATGAGGCACAATTCGAGCCCACTTTGGCATCAAGGGCTTCCACGAGCACAAGCGGGGGACGCAGGAACACCTGACTCGTCTATGCTCCTAATTTATTGCTTTGATCCTACTTTTCAAGTTTTATGCATGTAATAAAAAACAGCTTTGATTTGTATCGAGAGTTGGAGAACTTTGTATTGAAATCAATGAAATTAAAGTTGTGAGCACCAAAATTTTTTCTTTTGATCCAAAAATGGTCTAAGTTGTAAAAGGTAAAATTTGAGCAAAAGTCAACTTTTATTAAAACTTTTCAAATCCATTTTCGATAAGGATCACCACTTGACACGCACAGAATCTATCCTCGAGATGTACAACCCCGAATTTAAAGATAACAAATTGCCCCTTGACTGAATAGCGCTGCTTAGCATTGTAACCAGCTCTCAGAGTGGATCACAACCGAACACCCAGATAAAGAGTAGACAAAGATGACTTGATCAAATACATGGACATGACAGTTGATTTGGAGATGTTTGTGGCCGAACTTCCGGATGAAGTTGCTTATGTATCCCAAGGACGGGAATCAGGCCTTACGTAGTTCGGTTTGGGTTCACTCGAGTATTAACGCTCTCCTTTTGCGCTCTAACTTTTGCCAAGGTTGCCCTTTAGGACTTTTAACCTTGCGAGCTCAGTTTTTCTTTTTTCTAATTTTTTGTACTCTATCTTTTGCCTAGGTCGCCCTTCCAGGTTTTCGGCTTAACGAGCCTCTCAGGGATAGTACTTCTTCAACTTGTCCATATTGATCGGTTGGGAAAATTCTAGGCCATCCAGGTCTATGAGAATAGCAGCTCCACCCGACCAAATAGTTTTGATGATGTAAGGACCAGTCCAATTGGATCTGAACTTGCCCTTAGAGTCATGGATGGGAGCTCGGTTGTCTTTCAGCACCAAATGCCCTTCCTTGAGATTCTGGGACTTAACCTTCTTGTTAAAAGCCCTGGCAATCTTGCATTGATAACCATGAACATGGTACAGTGCTTTCAGCCTTCTCTCGTCAAACAACATCAGTCCTTCGAACCTACTCTGCTTCCAGTCTGCCTCTACTATCTGACATTCAGCCATAACCCGCAGCGATGAAACTTCTATTTCGATTGGCAGAACAACTTCCATCCCATAGACAAGAGAGTGAGGAGTTGCCCCAGTAGACATCCGAATTGAAGTCCTATAACCCCAGAGTGCAATTGGCAATTTGTCTGGCTAACGGCCAGTATGTAGATGACTTATGAAAAGTCACATTGTATTTCTCCAACAAGTCAATCACTTCTTTCTTGAAATGGGAGCCATTATCTAAGATGATCTCGTTTAGGACTCCATAACGGCAAATGATGTTGTTTCGGATGAACTTAGCTACATGCGCTGCTTTCAACATTGTATAAGACTGAGCTTCCAACCACTTCGTGAAGTAATCAATTGCCACCAGAATGTATTCATGCCCATTTGACCCTTTCGGTGTGACTGCGTCGATGACGTCGATTCCCCAGACTGAGAAAGGCCACGGTGAAGTCATGTTGTACAGTTTCAACGGCGGGATATTCATGCGATTGGCATGAATTTGGCATTTGTGGCATCGTCGAACAAAATCGATACAATCCTCATCCATAGTAGACCAATAGTAACATTGCTTGAGAATCTTCTTGGCTAACATTACTCCGTTCATGTGCGCTCCGCACTCTCCTCCATGGATGACCTCCATTAGGTGCTTTGATTCCTCTGTGTCGACACACAACTTGTGCATTCCCAGATGACCCCTCTTGTACAGTTTACCTCCGCAGATGATAAATTGAGTGGCCATCCGCCATATTGCCCTCTTATCTTTAGCATTCACGCCTGGTAGATAATCCTCATTTTCCAAGAAGTTCCAGATATCATAAAACCAAAGGTTTTGATCTTGCACTTCATCTATTGCGGCAATAGTCTCATGGGCCGGCGTATATCTCTACTCAATAATGATCGGACGCATCCGGACTCCAAATGGGATGTCTATCATGGAAGATAGAGTTGATAAGGCGTCAGCAAACTTGTTGTTCTCTCTTAGTAGATGCGTGAAGGTCAGCTTCTCAAAGCTAGGAATCAGAACATCCAGGGTCTGGCGATAAATCTTCATATTTTCTTCTTTAACCTTCCAGTCTCCTTTTGCTTGAGACACAACTAGGTTCGAGTCCCCAATGACGTCTAACATTTTTGCCCCTAGTTCCAAGGCAGCTTCCAAACCAGCGATACATGCCTCGTATTTTGCCTCGTTGTTAGATACCTTGAACCAGAGTTTGAAGGCTAAGGGTATATGGGAATTGTCTGGTGCTATCAGCAACACCCCTATCCCACAACCATACTGGTTAGACGCTCTGTCAAAGTACATTGTCCAAACTCTTACTCGACTTGCAAAATAGTTTCATCTGGGAATAGGTATTCTACCGCTTCATCCCCTTCCACTGGGTGATCTGCCAGGAATTCTGCTATCGCTCTCCCCTTGACAGACTTGCGAGTAACATACTTCAGATTAAATTTGAAGAGAATGAGCAACCAACGAGCTAGCCTACCCGTAAGCACTGGTTTCTCGTAGAGGTATTTGATGGAATCTAAGAATTACGGAGTGAGCTAACAGGTAGTGCTTCAACTTCCTGGTAGCCCATAGCAAGACTAAGCAAGGTTTCTCCAGCGGACTGTAATAGGTCTGATAATCCAGCATTTTCTTGCTTAGGTAATAAATGGCTTTGTCCATCCTATCCTTAGATTCCTAAGCAAGCATACATCCCATCGTTATGTCCAAAACTGACAGATACAAAATCAAGGGCTTTCCCGGCTTTAGAGGCAATAACACGGGTGGATTCTGAAGGTATTGCTTGATCTGCTCGAAAGCAAACTAACATCGATTATTCCATCGAAATTTCTTTTCTTTCTTCCGGAGACCAAATAGTGGTTCACAAGTCAGGGTTTAATTTAGAAATAAACCGTCTTATGAATTGCACTTTACCCAGAAAGCCTCGCATCTCCTTGTCAGTCCTTGATGGTGGCATTTCTAGGATGACCTTGATTTTGGAAGGATCTACCCCGATGCCCCTCTGTGTGATCAAGAAACCTAGCATCTTCCCTGCTGTTACGCCAAAAGTACATTTCTATGGATTCAACCTCAGTCTGTATTCTTTAATCCGTTGAAACAATTTCTTCAAGGTGGTGTAGTGGCCCTCTCTTTCCTTGGACTTGACAATCATGTTGTCCACGTACACCTCGACCTCTTTATGGATCATATCATGCAGAATTGTGGTTGCAACCCGTTGATAGGTAGCACCGGCATTCTTCAACCCAAACGGCATCACCCAATAGCAGTAGGTTCCCCACGGTGTACTGAAAGTAGTTTTCTCTCTATCTTCAGGTGCCATCATAATCTGGTTATACCCGAAAAATCCATCCATGAAGGAGAGCAATGCATGACCCACGGTGAAGGCCACTAATTCATCAATGTGCGACAGAGGGAAGTCGTTATTCGGACTGGCCTTATTCAGATCTCTAAAGTCCACACACACCCGAATTCTGTCGCCTTTTTTTGGCACTAGAACAATGTTGGCCAACCAAGTTGGACACTCAGATACTAGCAAGAACCCTACGTCTATCTGCTTGGTGACTTCCTCATTAATCTTCAAAGCCCAATCCAAGCATATTCTCCGTAACTTCTGCTTAATGGGTCGAGTGTCGGGGTCGAGAGGGATCTGATGCTGTACAATCTCAGGATAAAGTGACTAAGCAAAAACATTTTTGAAATCTTTTAATAAAGCGACTAAGCGCTCGCGCTCCTCTGAAGACAACGTGGACCCGATCTGGACCATATGCGAATCCTTCTCAGTACCCACATTAATAGCAATGATTTCATCAGTGAGGGGTTTTGCAAACCTCTCTTCCTCCCAATTAATCAAAATTTTCAAAACTAGAGGAATTCCTTCCTCATCATTTTCATCAAAATTTTGAAAATCATGATCAATGCAATAAACAGGAGGCATAGAGAAATACTTAGAATCTACAGTGGCATTTTCATTCAAAAGGTCCAGCTTATCCCAATCCTCTGTTACAATCGACTCAAAAGAAAAGGAAAAAGACGACCTGGACAAAACCTCAGCATCCGGGTTATCAACCTCAGGAATACTGGACCTAGACTCAGATGAACTGAAATCTGATTTCGACTCCACAGACTCTGTGAAATCAGATTCTAGTTCACTGCCCGACTCAGAACTGCTAGACAGGTAGCCCTCCTCCAGCTGCCAAATGAGGGATAGTGCGTCAGATGCATCCAAGATGCTACTAGAAGGGTTCGCACCTAGTTGGTCCCCGATCATGGAAATGGTCAAGTTATCCCCCAAGCTCTCTGAGTTGATCGGAGGATCCGAAAGGAGACATGCCAGTGCTGTTCCTATCTCATGCTCGTCGTTGTTAGAATCACTTTATGTGCCCATCGCAGCTTTAGCAGTTAGTTCAGTCTGTTCCTTTGTATCACTATCTTGCAGCTGCAAGTCAAAGAAAATTTCAAAGCCAGGAACCTGCTGCTTCTCAGAGTTGAACCAGGGTTTGGGGAAACCACAGAATGACAAGTCTTATCCCTCCTGAACAAAATAACCATTTAGGGTTCCTCGGATAGGTCGGTGCTCAAGCTCATAGCATTTTCTGGTCTGGTTAGCTCTGGCTCTTTCGACCATCTCTTTCCCTTTCCCCACCCAGTCCTCTTTGGTGGACGTATAGCCAAGACCAAAGGCGTGTAGATTATGTGGCACATTGGCCAATGCAGTAACGCCCTTTCGGTCACTTCTCCCTAATCCCATTCCAGGCACGTGTTGGAGCTTGTTCATGAAGTAAATCGATTGAGCACTAATATATAAGCCTTCATTTGATGCCAAGATGGTCTGTACTGCCCGGGCTGCAGCCAAGGTAAACCCAAAAAAGAAAACATCCTCTTCACCATGCACAATTTCCAGCACATGTGTAGTGACCTCTGGCGAGAGGATGTATAGATGAATTCCTGAAAACTATGGCCACTCCTTTTCTATGGGGGTACTTCAGCATTTGGTGGAGAGTGGAACAAATAGCTTTCACTTAGTGCAGCCAAGGTCGCCCAAGTAGTACTTTGAAAGTGGTGGGAACATCCAAGACATGGAACTCGATATCCTGTTAAGCCGTGCCAACCTGTACTCTAATGTGCACTGTCCTCATCACCTCTCTACTTGTATTGTCATACGCCCGAATCACTTGGGTTGTAAGCACAAAATCGGCCTGTTTTAGACCAATAGCTTAAGCCGTGTGACAAGGACAGACGTTGATTGCTGACCTGGTGTCGACCAATACCACTGGTAACCACTTTTCTCAGCATTCTATGGATATGTATAGAGGCTTGTTGTGTGCAGAACCTTCTGGCGGTAATTCCTTGTCTAAAAAGGTCATAGTTAGCACAACGCCTCCCAGGAAGACTAATCCCACCAATTGTTCCAGGGTGGTGTCGATGGACAACTTCACTTTATCTGTGGCCATCAGTACAACTTTATCCATCTCCACCTTATTTGATATCTGCAATGAAAGCATGTAAACTGATCAGGAAAGGATGCCAGGGTTATTTGTGTTGTGTGCTATCTGAACAATCTATGAATGTTGAATTGAACAGTATCCCTATTGTTAGTGAGTTTTCAAATGTATTTCCATATGAGTTGCTAGGGGAATTGGTGGACAGGGAGATAGAGTTTACTATTGAAGTTGTGCCAGACATTCAGCCTATTTCTAAAACTCCTTACAAAATGGCTACTGCTGAAATGAAAGAATTGAAAGAACAATTACAAGACTTACTTTACAAAGGGTTTATTCGACCTAGTACTTCACCATAGGATGCACTGGTGTTATTTGTGAAGAAAAAATACGGAACTTTACGCCTATGTATTGACTATCGAGCACTGAACAAGGTGACAATAAAGAATAAATATCCCTTACCTCGTATTGACGACTTGTTTGATCAGTTGCAAGGATCACAAGTGTTTTCTAAAATTGATTTGAGATCCGGGTATCACCAGTTGAAGGTAAAGGCAGAAGATCTTGAGAAAACTGCATTCAAAACGAGGTATGGTCATTATGAAATCCTTGTTATGCCGTTTGGAGTGGCTAATGCCCCTGCAGCATTTATGGACCTAATGAACTGGACTTTTAAGACTTACCTAGATGATTTTATTGTGGTTTTTATTGATGATATCTTGATATATTCAAAGAGTAGACTTGAACATGAATACCACTTGAGAACTGTCTTACAAACACTTAGAGAAAAGAAGCTATTTGCCAAACTAAAGAAATGTGAATTTTGGTTGGATGATGTTATTTTCTTAAGGCATGTTATCAACAAGGAAGGGATTTCAGTAGACCCACAGTGGATAGAAGCAATTGTGAATTGGCCTACTCCAACCAATGTAATAGAGGTCCGCAGTTTCATGGGCTTAGCTGGGTACTACAGAAGATTTGTGAAAGATTTTTCGAAAGTAGCTGTACCACTCACTCAACTCACATGCAAATGACAATCATTTGAGTGGATGGATGAGAGAGAGTCTACATTTTAGGAGTTGAAGAAAAGACTGACCACTGCACCAGTTTTGACATTGCCCTCAGTTATGAAAAACTTTGTGATATATAGTGATGCTTCTTATAAAGGTTTGGGCTGTGCACTAATCCAGAATGGAAGAGTGATCACCTATGCCTCTCGTTAGTTGAGACCGCATGAGAAGAACTACTCGACACATGACTTGGAACCAGCCGTAGTCGTGTTTGCTTTGAAAATCTAGCGGCATTACTTGTATGTGGCAAAATGCGAAGTCTATACGAATCACAAAAGTCTGAAGTACTTCTTTACATAGAAAGAGTTAAATATGCGATAGAGAAAATGGCTTGAATTGATAAAAGACTAAGATCTCCAGATTCAGTATCACCCTATAGACGCGCCCTTGGGCCTCATGCTATAGTTCGGACTCAAATAATGTCATGATTCTTAATCTGATCTCACAATGTGCAATGTGAGATTGATAAATCATCAAAGAGTCCAAATTCGGCAAATCATTTTGGAAAACTGATTTTTTGAAAGAAGTGCTAAATATGGACTACTTTGCCAGATATAGAGTCACCACCTAAATATTTTATTTTGGGGGAATTTAGGAAACCCTGACTCGCGCCTAAGGCCACGTGTCCGTCATCACCAAAGTTACCTCGGCTCGGGAGCTTGGGTACAATTGGGGAAGGTCATCTATAAGCACCCCCGCTCGCCCGATCAAAGATCGGCTTGTACTAAACATGATATCTTGTTTTTGAAAACACATGCGTTCTTATTCCGGTTAATTAGCTAGAATTACTATGTGATGCGCACAGAAAAACAAGTATAGACTAGATCGCCTAATTTGGAATAAAGCATTGCATATCCGTTTGTTTGGAAAATGGTTTGAAGTTTGCTACTCGTAAGTAGGCTAAATTGAGGATTTCAACGAATTGTTTCAATTCAAGCAATCTAACCTTCACCCACAGGCATTCAGACAGTTATATCAACTAAGCAGCTAGCCTCATGGCAAGCATGCTTTCATGGCAATCAATAACGCACATGCACTATGCTAAAGCGTAAACACTCACAGTGTACTCCGAGCCAAAATAAAGAACTAGTTAGAAATCAATGCATGATCCTAGTTCATGTTCAGATGGCTAATGCAACACATGCAAAATGTGACTAGAAATAGGCTCGGCTATTCTAAGATGGCATATGAAATGCGACTTGATAACATGTTGTTGAATATGTATTCAAGTAATGTATTGAAAGTACAATGCGGTTAGTATGATGCGCCGAGCCTGGTGCATGCAATACAGATGAATTATGCAAACATGCATAGCATAAGGATGCTAACTGAAACATGCCCTAAAACTAACCATTGAAAGCGGTTAAGTAAAAGGGAGAAAGACGTGGGGTTTGGAAGACATGCACACACGCACGCATACTTATTACAAAATTCGCCCTCTTGACGGAAAGTCCAAATAAATAATACAAACCAACTAACTAACTAACTAACAAGCTAATTAATTATTACATAACCGAATGA
Organism: Camellia sinensis; assembly: GCF_055761805.1. NCBI lineage: Eukaryota > Viridiplantae > Streptophyta > Magnoliopsida > Ericales > Theaceae > Camellia > Camellia sinensis. The sequence continues at coordinate 87,902,986 of NC_138974.1, forward strand.
ATAACTAGCTACAACTAATTATTACAACACTTAATTAATTAACAAATTAACAAATTCAAGCTAACTAACAAGTAAGCATTAAAATGAGATTGCTAGGCCGCCTCAGCTCTGCCTTGAAGAAGGAAGGATGCATGCTCGGTTGCCATCCCGAAAAACTCTCCGGTTGCTCTCAAGAAGCTCTGTCTGCAGGGTGTCCTCAAGAACTTCCTGCTGAATCTTACCAAAACCAGTCTGGGGAATGCATCAGTGGCTTGCCGGCCATGGGGAGCCACTGCCGACCACCCTGCTGACCAAGAATGAGGGACTGCCGGCCATCTACAAGGCACTGCCGGTCAGTGATGTGCTGGGAGACCAAGCTGTAACAGAACACAAAATAGAGAAAATGGGGAGTCTCCCAAGGGTATGTATGCACTATGCGCCTTATATCACCTCGAAACATCAAGGGAGAGGCATAGTCGGATCCAAGACCATCAATCACGTATCCCGATGCATGATGGCCAAAGACCCAATATCATGACCCGAACCCACCCCCGTGGGTTAAGGACATAACCGGCCAGTAATCATGAGATTACCTACGGCCTTGAACCAAACCAAACGTATTTTAACAGAGTTAATGGGGGCCAAACGGAAGTAATTTAAAAATTTGTCCATAGAGCTGTGTTTACATGGCACATTATAACAAACCATACATATGCATATTAATAACTCACAACAAAATATGTACTACACAAGGTTCTGTACATACAGGATCATATAAGTCTAAGTCCACCCAAGAAAACTATGTACAACATATTCAAAGACTTTGCCCACATGACCAAAATAAAACAGAATGACAAAAAGGCAAAGAAGGGTCTCGTGCGTGAGACGCAAGGGCTGAATCTTCAAAACCTTTGTTGTTCCTCACAGACTTCACTGGGGCTGGGTTTGGACCTCTCTTGGCTCACCTACAAACACATGAATGAGCGTGAGCAAAAGCCCAGTGAATAATATCAAATAAAAGTGTTATACAAACGGTATGTAGAACAACATGCTTCAAACGGCCTTAGGCCCAATTCATATTTTCATTTATTCGTATCAAACTGGCCTTTGGCCCATTCACTTATTCATGTCGAAATGGCCTCTGGCCCATTCATTCATTCATGTTAAAACGGCCTTTGGCCCATTAACTCTATCATTCAGATCAAACTGGCCTCTGGCCCATTCATTTATTCATGTCGAAACGGCCTCTGGCCGATTCATTCATTCATGTCAAAACGGCCTCTGGCCCATTCATTCATTCATGTCAAAACGGCCTTTAGCCCATCCATTCATTCGTGTCAAAACGGCCTCTGGCCCATTCGTTTATTCGTGTCAAAACGGCCTCTGGCCCATCCATTCATTCTTGTCAAAACGGCCTCTGGCCCATTCATTCATTCGTGTCAAAATGGCCTTTGGCCCATCCATTCATTCTTGTCAAAATGGCCTCTGGCCCATTCATTTGTTCATAGCAACATTGTCCACCAATCGAATCGACGAACTTATAAAACATACATAGAAGTAAGTAATTTGAACAACAACATATTTCAGATATCTTTGTTAAGATATTACTCACAGTGATCGGTTGGTTGGTTTGCCCTAGAGCTCGACCCTACACATTCCATGAACACAAAAGGGTCATAAACAATTCGATCCATTCTAAATTCACATTTTCCTCTTTAGTCTTCATTCTTATCTCTTTAACTCAATTACAATGCTCAATGCATGCCTAAGAGTACTTGGAAGTGAAAAAGAATAGAAAATGAAACACAGAATGTCTTTTCAAAATTTCATAAAACAGGGTCCCCGCTTAAGCGCGGACTTCCCCGCTCGAGCGGACCCTTGAGGCCTGCAAAAGTACTGGATATGTCAAATTTACGCTCGATCGCAAACTATGGCGCTCGAGCGGAAGGCCTCTCTACATGGCTCCTCGCTCAAGCGTGAACTTCCCCGCTTGAGCAGACACCATGTCTGCAGGAAATACTGCGAACACGAATTTCACGCTCGAGCGGCGGTTTCCCCGCTCGAGCAGACATCAAAATTCTGGAAAACCCAGAACATGTTCTTGAGTTTCAATTTGATGTTCAAAGGTTCCAAATGCATGATTTTGGCTCAAACTTTACATATACATATCCTAACATGGTATAAACACCAAATTACAACACAATGAAGCTCAATTTCACAATTTAATCACATGCATGTCTCAAATTAACTCAAACTCATCACCAATACACTAGATTCAAACATGCAAGACTCAAACTCCCATGATTTACACTTGCATGTGAAATATATACAATATCCTCAACTTAATTGGTGAAGAGATGATCAAATACATGGACTTAAACCAAAAACCCAACATGGATCATACACATTGTGCTCAAATATGGAAATTCATAGTAATTTCCTACATGCATGCATCTATTGGCTTTAAATTCAACAAATACAACTCAATTTCCTTATAATCAAACTAATTCATGTTCTTGACCATTAATGAACTTGAATTCACAATATTACACATTAAACTCATGAATTCAAAATCAAATGCTTACCTAGAAGCCCAATCTTCTCAATCTATGGTTAATTCTCGAGTTTAACTTCAAGGCTTCCAAGCTTCAAGACCAAAACATAGATTTTGTCCCCTCTTTCTCTCTCTAATTTCGGGTTTCTCCCCCTCTAGAGAGCTAAATCAGCCAAAAGATGAAACAAAGAGAGGAATTGAGTGTGTATTGCCCCTTTTATACAAGTCCCACAAAATCAATTTAATAATAATAAATAATTGGGCTCTAATTCATCAATTAAATCAATTTAATCTGATCTGAATCAATTTTCAACCAAATTTCACCGTAGGGTCTAAAAATTACGCTAATCACAATGGCGCAATCAATTTCGGGTTCCGCGGCCGATAAGGCCTTCAATTTAATTTCCAAACAGATAATCAAACAGATATTCCTACGATGAACAGATAGAAATTTAAAACCACATATTTTCACATAATGCCACACAAAATCATGTTAAACACAAAACCATACTCATATTAAGGACCAATTAGCATAGTACGGAATAGGGTTATCACACCCAACTTGTGCAAATCAATGAGAAATGAATGCACAAATAAACACAGAAATGCCTAGAACTCTATCATAGATAATCAAGAGCGTCGGCGACCGAAAATTGAGACACATCTCAACACTTAATCCAAACAACAATGCCATGCATGGATGGCATACACAATGCGGTGCATGCGAACATGTAATGCAATATGAACAATCTAACAAGGCTAATAATATGCACAATACTAATACATGCAACAACTAAGCATACACAATGCAAAGCAACCCAGACATGCAAACATGCAATAAGCCAAGCATGCGACAACGTACAAGGTGACAAGCATGCTGCGACATGCAAAGAAGGACTTAAACCAAGAGGGGCAGACCTCAACTATGCCCAAATCAGTGGCCATTAGTGTTGAAATGATGGTATGAAAAGCACAAAAAGGCAAGACAAACATGCATGCCAATTGGCTCACCAATTAAGGTATAAAGGTGCAACTCTCAAGAACACCTAAGGAGTGACAAGCATGGATGTGTGGCAATGAGGTAATCTCTGAAATCATGCAAGGGGTGATGCCAAACCACCCAAACAAGTCAAACATAGCATGCAAGAAAGCTCAAAGTACGAAGCCAACAAAGGGACTTAAACCATGGCCATGCAAGGCAAGCCCCGAAGGACTAAGGGTACCTAAAACAGTCCCTAGGTAGGTCAAGGTAAGACTAAAAACATGCTTGAACCTAGCTAATACAAGCTAGAACAAAGGTAAAAAACATGGAGCATGCAAGGCTACAAAAAGGGGTATTACATTACACCTATTAAAACCAAACATGGCATGACTTGGACAACATAAAACAGAGTTACATCATGGTATAACATGACCAAAAATACACTGATATGATGACCCAAAGGCCTAGGCTTAATGGCATGCACAATGATCCATTCATGAGGCATAAAACACAAACTCTTCAAGGCATTTAAAGCATGTCAAATGCAGGTGTATGGCCAAATTTCATGGACTGAAATAACATTCGAAATGATGGCAAAGCATGCAAACATCACACGTATGGCATGGTAGAGGCCTCAAAACCCAAGGCTAGCCAAAGCATTTACACTATAGCTATACAAAACATGAGTGATATGACCATGGAAGCCCAAAACAGTCTTAGAACAGCCCAAAATAAGAATAAAATCATGCTAGAGCAAAGCCAAAATATGCTGGAATGATGAGTCAAAACATCATGCACATAAAGTTAGTAAGTAAGATTTGTTCTACAAGTATATGGAGCATGCAAAAGATGACGAAACCAAACTAAAATAGAGGTATGACATGGCAAAACATCACCAAAAACCTATGAAATGGAAAGAAAACAAGCTAAAATGACATGTCAAAGCATGAAGCATATAAAGCTAGTTTAAGTGATTTACACTACAAGTGTATTAGGCATGCATAGAGTGACAAAACCAACCCAAAACAGATCTAAGGCATGGTAAAACATCACCAAAAATCTACTGAAATGGAGCCAACACATGCAAGAAAGACATGCTACTTTGATGAGCCACAAATAGGATTACACTACACATACATGAAGCATGTAAGGAGTGACCAAACCAGCCATGGAAAGACTTAAAGGAGGACCTAAAAGTCACAAAAAAGGGCCTGAACCAAGCCTCAAAAGTAAAGGGATACATGCTCCTTTGATAGGCTAAAAAATACAAGCAAACAAAAACAAGAAGAGAGTGGGGTCACCCCCTCTAATTTGAGGCCTCAAAATCACATGCCTACCACTGAAAATCTACTAGATTTCAGTGGCTAGAAGGCCAAACCAAGACTACCTCGAAGGCCTTAAAGCATGGTACAAAGCAAGGCCAAACATGGCATACAAGAGGGTTGTACACCCCTAACACCAAAAAGACCTCAAACAATCATCAAAAGCACTTAAAAATAAGACTTTTTTTAGTTGAAAGAAAGGCCTAAAGCAATATGCAAGGATGGCCAAAATGAGATACAAAAAATGCTAAAAATGGGGAAATACTCACCCTTGAAGATCAACTTCGAAACCAGCAACCTCAGGGGCCAAAAACCAAGTTTTAGAGCTCAAGTAACACTCCTAAGAACCTCAGTCCAAAGGTGGTGGTGTCTCTCTATGTGTTGTAGTGTAAAAGTGCAAGAAGAATGGACTTTAAGGCACAAAACCAACAACAATATAGAAAGAGTAAGAAATATAGAGAGAGAGAGAGAGATACAACTCTTCTAAAATGGCTGAACCTCTGCCGATGAGAGAGGGCCTCTCCTTATATAGAAGAAAAACAATGCAAAGTTTGTTGAACAAGCTTGGCAAGAGCTTCATCCCTCCATACACGTGTATGGAGGGGAAATGAGTGAAAACCAGCTGGCTCAAAAGATCTGGCGTGAAACTTGTTGAGACAAGGGTTCTGTCGGCTATCAGCAGTGGCCGGCAGTGGCTCATTGATGGCTGGCAGGCTTCATCAATGGCCGGTAGTAACAAAGGCATGGTCGGCAGGGCCAAAAAGGGGCCGGCAGTGCACCAAGAGAATCAAGCTGAAAGGGCCAATACATGGTCCAAAAAAAGGGCAAAAAGGATACAGGGTTTGGGAAGCTCAAACCTGCGACATTCCGCCGCGACAATCGAGTACTTGACGAGCAATCGAACTAGTTGTTAAATGTACCTGCAAGCACAACCAAGTCTTGAGGACGGTCAAAAATAGGGTGTTTACACATCCTGGGAAAGCCAATACAGTTACTGATATGTTGAAAAGAAAATCGGCGAGGAATTTAGCTTGCCTGCTTACTGAACAGAAGGAAGTCTTGTTAGATTTTCAAAGAACTAGTATTGAAGTTGTATTACACGAACAACCTGGGTTGATAGCCGCCATTTCAGTCAAGCCAGCAATCATCGATGAGATTAAATAAAATTAGGAGGATGAATCCCTCAAAAAGATAGTTGATGTATTTGAAATGAATCTGAGAGCGGGATATAATGTCGTAAATAAAGTGCTGAAGTTCCAAGACAGATTGTGTGTTCCAAATATTCCCGAGTTAAAGAGGAGAATCATAGATGAAGCTCACAAGTTGGTATTTGCTATGCATCCGAGTAACAACAAAATGTATCGGGACTTGAAGCAAAGCTATTGGTGGCCCAAAGTGAGGAAAGAAATTGGAGAGTATGTGTCCCAGTGTCAGCAAGTTAAAGCTGAACACCAAAAACCAGGCGGTCTACTTCAACCTCTCCCTATTCCAGAATGGAAATGAGAACGTGTAACCATGGATTTCTTGTTGGTCTACCTCGAACTCCTTGAGGTATGGATTCAATTTGGGTTGTAGTTGATAGACTGACTAAATCTGCACGTTTTCTGCCTATTAGAACTACATTTGATGCTTATAGACTGGCTACTATATATGTTGATGAAATTGTTCGCCTACATGGAGTTCCGGTATCCATCGTCTTAGATAGAGATCCGAAATTTGTGTTTAGATTGTGGAAAAGTTTGCAAAGAGCTATGGGAACAGAATTAAGATTCAGCACCGCATTCCATCCAC